>NC_000072.6:146485007-146805007 GCF_000001635.26 Mus musculus
TCGCAGCCTCTTCCTCATTTAAGTTGTTCTAGCTTTGGGCATAAAGTCCAAGTTAAGTACAAATATTAATGCCATCCATAACTATAAATTAGATGAGAAAGTACACACACAATAGGAGACAGCCAGGCCTCTAACTGTGTATCTACCTGTAACTTGCACAGTGAAAGGCCACAACCGCAGAAGCTGGTGGCATCTCTTGCAGAAGGCACAAGGACTAGTAGAAAAATAAGAAAGCTGCTCTTATCTGAGGAAGGTCTGTGAGAGAGGAACGTTGCCCCAAAGTTTACTCTGGACTCAGGCAGCATCACCAACAGAAGTCCTTGTTCATTATTAGTTTCCGTCCAGATCAGCCCAGTGTAGCAGCCATGAGAGGGCCTGTCTTCGCTCCTAGTGTCTGTCCCTCAGAGTAAGTTAACGACACGGCACATCCTCGGTCACCTGCTTCAAGTATGAGCCACCATTCCCAGCCACTCGGTGTTTTCTCTTTTCAATTTTAATAGGTTTTCATGCAGATATCTGTGTCTGCTTTGTATGTGTACCATAAGCCTGCAGCTCTGTGGAGGCCAGAGGGAGCATCAGATCCTCTAGAAGTGGAGCTAAAAGCAGTTGTGAGCTGCCTGACTTGAGCAGAAACCAAACCCAGGTCCTCTGCAAGAGTAGCAAACACTCTTAAGGACCCTGTAGGGCCGTCTCTCCAGCCCTTAAGTCCTTGATTTGACGTTGTGTTTACTGATGCAGGAACATATTTAGAAAGCAGAAATAATTGGCTATCTACAAATTACAATTTTACTTATTTTTATTTTAAGTATATGAAGGCTTGCCTGCATACATGTTTCTATAGCATGCATGTGCCAGGATGCCAGAAGAAGGCAATGGAACAGGAATTACATCTGGTTATGAGCTGACATGTGGGTGCTGGAAACCCAGGTCCTCTGCAAGAGCAGCCTGAGCTCTTAGCCTCTATTTATCCCTTCAGCCTCCCTCTAGCAACAAAATTAAATAGCTTGGTTTAGGTAACTATTCCCAAACCACACTGCAGCCATGGCACCTGAGCCTCATTCAAGTCTCCTTCATGTCCTCTTTTAAAGCAAGAAATGGAGAAAGGAAGTGAAGTGCAGCCTCGAGCTTCACTGCTTGTTAAAAATAAAATAAAATAAATAAATACTAAACCAAAACAGAAACCAGCACAGCTGTATCTTCAAAGCCCAGGAGTCAGTGAAGACTAAAAAGAAAATCACACTGTGGCTACGTGTCTAAATCTAGATAGCCAGAAACCCAGAGAACCCAACCGTGAGTAAACTGACATGGGGCATTTCCTGTGGAAGCTTCCAGACACTCTCTCAAAGTTCCAAGACTAATTAAAAAGAAGAGGTCATGAATTCGGGAGGGACAGGAGAGAAGGGAGGGTTGGAATTATGTAAATTTAGCACTTAGATATGAAATTCTCAAAACAAAAACAAAAACCATTGGTAATTTAGATATATTTTTTAAAGTTCCAAGTCTGTTAGAGAAAACAAATGCTACTTAGCAAGATTTCTGTCAGCCCTGGGGCTTCTGCTGAGCAGCTAGCCACAGAGCAGCCCCATTGCCACACTCTAGGAATTTAGATTTTAAGACAGGCCGGGAAGAGCTTCTGGATGGTGTCTAAGAGAGAAACGGGTGTCCTTTGGGTACTGTGCTAAGCTAAAGAGAAAGGGAAGACATAGGCAAGGTCCCTACTTCATAGTGCGCGCACGCACACGCACACGGGGTGGGGGTGGGAGGTGGAAATGGAGAGGGAAAGGGGACACACACAGAAGGAAATAAACGTTTACTCAACAATGGGCTCTTCTAGAAAAACTGTTTCACGAAGTCTTTCCATTTCAAATGTGAGGCGACATCACTGACCTACAGCAAACCACTGGGTTCCCTCACCAGCTGAGTCCCTGAAAAACCGTGTCTTCACCAGCTGAAGACAAAGCTGAGACTTCCCACCGGCTGAGGAGTCAGGTCTCAGACCATTCCCCCTCCCATCAGGATGTGGCAGAGCCCTAGCTCCCTGAAGGAGAACGCTCAAAGAGTGGATAACTACAGGCTACACACGTTCCCTAAGGTCCTAGGATGCAGCTTTCTGAGGGCTGGGATCTATTCCGCTGGCTGCGATGTGTTGGGTCTTATCACTGCTTGCTTTCAGTACCCAAGTCCCTCCTTCCCACCAGGAACCCTGACTGAAGAAGGGAGAAAGGCTCTCCTCCCACTCTAAGAGATGGCACCCCATCTGTTAGCCCCAGCAGCTCTTCCCCTGCCTCAGCGCCTGTCTAATCCGCTGCAGTGGAGATCACATACTGTTCCGAGGGCTTTGAGCACTCTTAGTTCTGGGAGGAAGAAGAGGAGGAAGAAGAACACTTCCAGCAGCCCCTGGCATCACAGACAGAGCACCGACCAGGCTTGAGACAACCCACGTGGTACAGAGCCTTGGGCTCCGAGAGTCTGGACGTGCAGACTCTGTTACTCTCATCACAAAATCCTTTAGGTTAGAGATTTGATTTGGATTTTTCTCATTCCTGTGTCCCCCAAACCGTATCTGACTAATAAAATTAGTGTCCAGATATTTTCCTTCTTTATCATGCCTGAGAGTGTGGTAGGTTTCAAGCCCAAGTCTATCACCAATTAATCACCTACGAGTAGCCCCTCTCACTTCAGAGCTCTATTGACATGAGCTAAGAGAAGAAGCCGCTCAAAGAGAAGCTTTCAAACAAGTAGCCCAGGCTGGCCTCAACCTCCTGACATAGCCTGGGCTATTAGAGACCCAGTGAAGGCATGACCCTAAACTTCTGGTCCTCCTGCCTGTGCCATTTGAGTGGGACAGCAGACACACATCCAGGCCTTTATACGTGCTCAGCAAGTGCTCCACACAGACTAGCTGCATCCTCAGCCCCTTTAAAGCATTTTCAATGATTTTTTTTAACAGTTCTTCCACACTGAGTCCATGTGTATATGTCACTTTTCCAGAAAAGAGAGAAATTATCCTGAGGCATTTCTAAAAGAAAGCTGAAGGCCCAGTGGTGTTTGCTGTTTGGGTAGCTGCTGCTAAGAGACAGGAATAAGATCCACCCTGTAGCCATCTCAAATCCGCATGATTTTGTCTAAAATTCACTAGTGTCTCCAAGACAAGGATTATAATTTGATCAGTTAGTAGCTAAAACTTGACACCTTTTCCTAAACAAATAGATTTGTTTGTAAACTGTCTAATTATCTTACATAAGTTGTTTTGCTCATCCCTAACAATCAATCTGGTCAGAACTCCTGATTCTTGGCCAATCTGAAAAGTCAGAGACACTGGGATGGGGTGGAGGATGTGGGGGGAGTGACGGAGAGGTCTGCACAATTTTATCCTAAAGGCTGCAAGCTAGTGCATTGTTTTTTCTCAGTAGATAAAACAAAACAGGGCCAGCCAGGAGGCTCAGTGAGTAAGACACTTGTCGTGAAAGCCTTGTATCCAGAGGTCAAGCTCAAATCCCACAAGAAAGTAGAAGGAGAAAAATGACTCCACAGGGTTGTTCTACACATGCACCATCTCTCTCTCTCTCACACACACACACACAGAGAGAGAGAGAGAGAGAGAGAGAGAGAGAGAGAGAGAGAGAGAGCGAGGAAATAATTACAAATAAAATGAGAGAATGATAAATTTTAAATGTTTTATTTTGTTACTACATCCTAGTAGGGGGAAATATTAGCAAGTAAAAGACATTGGCTTTAAAACATAAGAAAACTTGAAAACTCTAGTCATAGGAAATACAGGATGGGGGTGTGAGCATTTGTGGTGCAGTGTGCACACAGCTATCGAAGTTATTATTCATACTCATGCATCCAGTGTTTGCAGTACATCAGGGCACAGCAGGCATCGAACCAGAACTGAAAGATAAACGCAAGCACTGGTGATTTAGAAATGTACACCAATGGCACAAGGAAGAAAAGGAAAGATCAAAACCAAACAAATAACTGATAAGGCAGCATGACTTTGAACAGCCTGCTAAGCAAACAGCAGCTCATGGTATGGCAGTATGTCTAGCACCCCTGTAGGGTGAGCTCAGCTCAGCTGCTACAAAGGGATTCATGATGCCTCCTTCATGGTGGTCCTACAAATACCAATGAATAGCTTGCTCTTACTTCATGATCAGGAGCCTGGTGCTCTAGGCCTGTTCCATACAACCTGTTTTATGTGCGTTGATGACCAATGACTAGACAAGATCCCCTGGCCTCCCATTTTGCAGTTAAGGAAGTCTAGGCATCAGGGTTAAATAACTTCTGGGGATCTCACTGTGAGAGTAAGTGGAGACACAATTTGAAACCAGATTTGTCTAAAGCAAAAGTCTCAACCATATGCTACAGCCTCGGGCATTGATTCAACATATTTCTTGGATATGTTCTATCTGATGGGTGCCATGTAAGACCTTGGCAACATAACTGTGAACAAACCACACTTAACCTCTGCCCTTTTGTTTAAGTCTAAAAGGAGAAATAAGGACAACCCAACACTCACAGACAGAGAGTCAAGCATTGAGAAGATGGTAAAGTGCTTTCATTGCAAGCATGAGGACCTGAGCTTGGATCCTAGAAACACACACACACAGCCAGGCAGAGCAGCAAGTGCCTGTAATCCCAGCACTGGGGAGGTAGAGACAGGAGGATGCCTGGAATTCACTGGGAAGCTGACCTGGCCAATCATCAAGCTCCAGGGGTAAGGAGAGATTCCATCTCAAAAACTAAGCTAGAGAACCACTGAGGAAACACACTTGGCGTTGACACAAACACACGTGCACTCTCCCCCCCCACACACACACACATGAACGTATACACCATACACTGTACCACAAAAAAAGAAAAGAATCAAAATTAAAGCTGTAGCTGCAGTACACTTAGAGACTGCCATGCAATTCTGTAGCTCATAAAGGGTCCTCACACAGTCCGGAGATCAGAAACAAGTTACAGCTGGCATCTGCGTGGGAAATTGAAGGCAGGCCTGCAGGTAAGAAAGGAAACTGAGCAGGCCGTGGGGTAACATCCTGTGAAGCCCTGGATATCTTGCAGCTACAAAGAAAAGCAGGTGTTCTGCCAGAGGACCGCACACTACAAAGCATGGAACGCAGAGAACCCAGAGTCAAACTGAGAACAGATGATATTTTAACTAGATGTGAGCAAACAAACATTTTATTAAAATCTGTATACTTAGTCGTCAGAGTCATGGAGCCTTAGAAACAGTGGTGGCTGTTCCAATTCCTAAGCTTTTCATAGATCTAAACTGAAGCAGAGCAGTGTCCCTTCAGTGCCTCTGTGACAAGTGGCTTCTGTCCCCAGCACAGCTTCTGCCATGTTAGATCCCCAGTTTCCTGTGCTGCCATCCCTGCCTTTTCCTCTGCCACTAGGCCAAAGCACGGCCCTTCTGAGGCAAAACCTGGCCTTTCTAAAGCAAACTGTTTCATTCTTTTGCTTAAAAATCACCCATAGTTGATATAGAAAACCCACTCTGGTCCTTGGCTACCCATTTCTTAGGTGAATATAACAAAGAACTGGGCTTGAGGTCGTCTGCAGAACAGTTTCACTTCCTGATACCTTGTTAACATTTCTAGTACAGTGGCCTCATCTACGTGGCCCAAGATGCGTTCTTCCCACGCTATTGTTCCAAGCACCTGTTCAGAGCGGGGCACTGAGCCCTCCTTAATGGTCTTCCTCATCATCCCAAGTGTAGTGAGTGGCCACAGTGACCTGGGGGAGAATGTCCAGTGCAGAGGGAGGGGAAAACGTGGACTTTGTCCTGAACACCCAAATCCAAGTCATCTGCTAGTAACAAAGAAGAAAAAAAGAATCTGTAGCGATAGCCAGATAGGCCAGATTAATGGCCTAACATTAATACACATTTTGTTACATATGTTTCAAATTCTATGATGCTGTTGATACTTTGTTAGAATCTCGTAGACTAGGGCTGGAGGCATAACTCAGTGGCAAGGTTCTTGTTAGACAAGAGCCAGGACCTGAGTTCAAAGCAAGCCCTAGATGCCAGAGACAAGGTCAACAGCACACTTGAGGTTGACCTCCGGCTTTCATACCAACACGCGTGTGCGGGTGAACACACACAAATATTTTAAATAACTAACATTAAAGGCACAGGTTACAGCTCCTGTTTTGAAGAAGATGCACCTGAGAGATGTGAAGCTGTTCTCCTTTTTGTCTTTTTCTTTTTCCCAGTACTGAGGATCCGGCCCAGGGCATGGTCCATTCTTCAGAAAGTGTTTATGCACTAACCTCACGGTATCTGCTGCCAAAGAGTTACCACCTGTCAAAATTCCTCCATGACATTTGACTTAAACCCCTCCTGATTCTAAGCCTCCAACAACACACAGAATACTCTCTATGCTTCCAACACAGCGATGCTTAAAGATCTGAAAGGATCTCCAGTGGCTGAGACCTGAAAGCAAGCTTTTTGCTTTCCCCCTTCCCCGGTAACAAAGATTTACCTGGGAAATGGGGATGAGGCTGCCTGTGTCCCAGTTTGCAAGAAAACAAAAGACAAGCACATAAAAGCCCTTTCTCATTAGCCCTGAACATACTTCCAGACATTCTCATAACGTGCTTTCTTTGGTTCTTGGTTAGACTCACAATGAATGTCTCTTATATCTGTCACCCCAAGTCACTGGGTAGCATCCTAAGAATGACAAAATCTCTCCACTACCTTCTCCAAGTGCTGCCCAGAGTCAGACCGGAAGTTACCCTCTTAGAAAACATGGCCAAAGCCAAAAACTAGCCTGCAGTGTAAATGTTTAAGTGGTCATGTCTCTGATATTAGCATTGACCTTGAATGCTCTCCAAACTCAAGAGACCAGTCTCTAAATCATTAACTTACTTTGGATCACTGCTCTGCACTTGGGGATCTGGCAGCTGATTTTTGTTTTAATTGCTGTGTTTACAAGGTACGATGTCATTAAACCACATTTGAACATCACAGAAATGTAACAGAACTCCCATAATATTAGTGCCTTTCATCTCAAACTCACATTTTTGTTTTTATTTGTTTGAGACAGGGCCTTTCTACATAGCTCTGGCTGTTCTGGAACTCACTATATAGACCAGGCTGGCCTTGAACTCGCAGAGACCCTTCTCTTTCTGCCTCCCACGTGCTGGGGTTAAAGGCATGCGGCACCATGCCAGGCGAGTCAAGCTCACATTTCTAATATTAAGACATTTTAAAATGTCTATCATAGAGGATGATAGTGAGCTGGAACTAGATCATTAAATTACATTGCTTTAGTTTCCAAATTGCTTTGTAGTTTGTACATATCCACATTTCCTTCTTTTCATTCTCTTCTACATGTATGTAATAACTCATCTGTGTATTGAACCCAAAGGCTTCTAGAACACAAGTCAGTACAATGTTAAGGGATTTCAAATTCTTAGACAATGCCCAAACATATCAGTGGGTATAATCAAAATTAATATAAGATGAAAAAACTACCTCTTTGTTCTCTTTACACAATATTGAAATGTCTCTTGTTCACCATTTACTCTTAAATCTTAAAAATGAAGGTTACAACGGGAAACACATCCTACTATGTTTTTCTAAAGTAAATTGCATGTTAATACTTCAGGTATTCTCTGGGTTTGATTTCAGGAAGTTCTCTCTGTTCAAACTCAGGCACAAAATCTGTCCCTGGGAGAATTATGTGTTGTCCATAAAAGACCTACTCTCTGTTATATAGTTTTGGAGGTGCTTACGAATTCTTTGAGCTTGTAACCATCAAAACTGGGCTTGTAAAACATCAGCTTTCGTTTACTGTGGCTTCAGAATGCAAACACTGGAGAAAGGTCACACGCATTACTGTTTCTGATGTAAGTTTTGTCATGTATTGGTTTTTTAAAGAACCTCTAAAGACAAGATGGAATATCACTGGCTTCTGTGAGAGCTCCCTACTTTTACAATTATCTGTGGCTCTCAAAGATTTCATAAGAACAATTACACTGCTGTTTCCCCCAAGAAGAAGCCGCTGTTGCTAGTCACTTCGCTATCTTAAAGTACACAGATCCCAATGTAATGCACATTTGTTCAGCAAGTGACATTGTGACAAAGGACTGTTGCATGATTCAACTCCATGAGGTACCTGGAACAGCCAAATTCATAGAAATGGAAGAACCTCAAAGACGATGTAGACTTGTGTCAGAATGGTACCTTGTTTCTGATATGAAGAAGTCCTGATTGCCCACACTGCCATATCCTTGCTGCCCCTGAGCCGATTACACACTTAAGGCAGCCAAGATAGTGAATGGTGTAGCATGCATACCCTATCACAATTTGCTTCAAGGGGCACTACACTTCTACTATGGCTTTCCTTGCCTACAAATTGGAGCATTTCACTCAGGCAAAGTTCCACTGTGGCCCACACCACACAGCCCCCAAAGTAGCAGAAAGTCTATCTTAGCTCAGCAATTTCCCTGCTGGCCAGATCTAGGCCTTGAAACCTGACTTCCTGGGCATGAATAATGTTTTAGTTTGTTTTTTTCTGTTGTGATAAACAACTCAAGAGGAAAGTGTTTGCTTGCATTTACAAGTTACAACTCCATCATCAAGAGAAATCTGAGCAGGAGCTCAAAGCAGGCACTTGAAGCAAACACCAGGCTCCTGGTTCAGTTTCATTTGTATAAAGGTCAGGCCCATCTGCCTAGAGATGGCAGGGCCCACAGTGGGCTAGTCATTCTTACATCCATTATCAACCCAAGAAAAAGCCCCCATTGTCATGCCCATATGCCAGTCTAATGGAGGCAAGTCTTTAATTGGTCCTCTTGGGCATGTCTAGGTGACAACCAAGATTAGCCATCACAAGTGATGACTCCTAATCCAAGCAGGAATGACTTCTACCAGGTGTATAATCTAACAAATTAACAAGAGAGACAGAGAACACAGGAACTGCTGGGTGATGTCCACGTTCAGGATGCTGTCCAGCAAGAAGGTCCTCTGTTGGGAGCCCCAAGGCCAAGTTTCCCTGCCTATCTAAAGCCCACAGTGAGTCCTCCTTTCAGTTGCTTTGAGTTTCTCAAATGGCCTTGAAAGCATTTCCTGCTCTTGAGCTGGCCAGGGGTGGTTTTTGTTTATTACCAACATAGAGCCTTACTAACACAAGCCAGTCATTCTGCACTCCAGCTTTATCCAAGCAAGCAGCTAAGCAGTATGACAGGCAGGCTCCTTCAGGTCTTTTAAGATCAGACAGTGCAAACCATTATGCAAGGGATCCCTGTGAACTGTTTACAGGGTATCAAGACAGTTTGGCCTGATAACTTGTAACTTAATTAAAATGTTACATGACTTAATTAGAAATGAATTGACTTTAATCCCAGCACTTGGGAGGCAGAGGCAAGTAGATTTCTGAGTTCAAGGCCAGCCTGGTCTACAGAGTGAGTTCCAGGACAGCCAGGGCTGTACAGAAAAACTCTGTCTCAAAAAACCAAAAAGAAAAAAGAAAAAGAAAAAAAAAAGTGAATTGAACAGGATTGGAGGGCACCTCACTATCTGAAACCTTGAGGACAAGAGGTGTCAATTTGACAATTTAGTGGAAAAGTTACAGACTTGTGTAAGGTTGCAGTCTTTTGTTAGATTTATATTTGTTTGGTCCTTTGGTCTCCATGTTGAGCCTTGAGGATCCATATGTATTCTGAATGCAATGTCCAGTTCTCTTTTCGGAAGGAATTGCTGTGCAGGGAAAGCTCCTGATGATGGATTTGGAAGCAGCCACACTGCCTCAGAGATAGACTTCTCAGGACCTCCATTGCATCTCTTAATAACAACTGTAACAAGTCCTATGCTTGATCTTCAGCACAGAGATATTTTTCCAGTTATATTTTAACAGTAACAAACATCTTACTTCAGATAGGACCTCAGGAAAGCCTGTCTGAATTCTAAGAATTTAGATATGAGCTTAGATGTGTGTCAACTTCCCTTGCCCTCCCCTGCATTCATGCGAATCCCTGAACTTTGTCACTCTTTAGGACAGTGAAGCCAAGTCAGAAGGAGAGGGGCTGTGGAACTTGAGTTAAAAATAATTAGAAATGACTTTAAATCAGGTGTGGCAGTGCGCACCTGCAATGCCAGCACTCAGGAGGATCAGTACAAGTTTGAGACCACCCTGCATTACATATTGAGTTCCAGGGCAGCCGGGGCTGCAATGTGAGTGAGACTCTACCTCAGGGGGAAAAAATCCAGAGAAGCTGGACACAGCCCATAGGGAAAACAACAAATATACAACCTTGGAGATGGATAACTGAAGAATTCAATAGAAGCCTGAAATCCACAGGGCTGGTACTGTCTAAAAGTCCCCAGTCACTGCAAGTTCCTTCCTGACCAGGCTCCAGTTCCCTTGGTCATCGCCACAGTCTCTTTAAACCCATCACATACGTCAGTGTCTGGAAGCTGTTGTGGTAGTCACAGACAGTCTGACCCAAGCTCAAAGCTCTCTCTTAGGTGAAGCATGAAGCGTTTTCAGATCATCCTTCCATCTCTGCTTAGCCCAACAACATCAAACTATTTGCTTTGGGAGTTTTAGAGCTATTAAAATGAGTAGTAAAATTTTACTGGCTGTTGAAAATGAAAGAAGACAATATCAAGAATGTGCCACTGACTGTGGGTGTATTAGGATGCAGATGTCTGTCCATCCTAATGAGTTGAGCCCATGCTCTTCCTCTCCTTGAAGCCTATCTCAACCAGGTCAGACCAGCAAGAGGGGAAGAAATGGCTCTTCCAACTCTGTGACATAGTGTCTGACCTTCCCATGGCATGGCAAAGGAACTGCCTGACTCTGCTCGTGTTCATCCTGTCTCTGATGCTAATCCTAAATCTGTTTTACAGCTACTCATTAAACACCTTGTAGGCTCCATAGAGTTCCAGCTCTACCTCAGAAACTGTCTCGTGTTGGGCACAAAAGGATTCAAAAGACACAAAAGTACCTGTTGGTTTCTAGACTTGAGAGCAAAGGTATTGGATGTGTTTGTGATCCCAAAGACTTCACCAAACATCAAACCACAAGCTCTCAAAAGAAGGTCAGCTTTCCAGATAAGGATTTACAGCATCTCTTGAGTATAAGTCTCGCCCATCATAAAGGGTCAGTGACATAAGTGAAGGAATGGGTGAATGAATGAAGTCAATCAAAGCACAGCACGTGCCAGCATTAAGCACTTTGTCAGAACAGTCCCATGAACTCAGTTCTTGACAGCACATTTTCAATTTCAATATCAAAAAATATTTTTATTCTGAACAGCCTGCCATTTTAACTTATCCTCAATTTAAGATCTGTGAATAGGTAATGCTCTAACTATGTAACAGTTATTCTTTTTTAAGATTTATTTATTTATTTTGTGTATATGAGTTCACTGTCTTCAGACACAACAGAAGAGGGCACTGGATCCTATGACAGATGGTTGTGAGCCACCATGTGGTTGCTGGGAACTGAACTCAAGGACCTCTAGAAGAGCAGTCAGTGCTCTTAACCACTGAGCCATCTCTCCAGCACTGTAACAGCTATTTTTAACCAATTATTGGTTATAATTTGGAAAGAACTCACTCCTCCATTTCAAAAACAGTCGACTAAAACACTCTTGGTTTATTTCAATCACATACCAACGAAACAGTCCCACAAACTGAGACCATAGACAGTGAGTCCGACAACAGAAGCCTCGTGCTTAGGGTGGAGATTGCTAACACAGCCAGGGAGCCATTCCCAGGTGTATAGGTCATACCTGCTTGAACACGCTTTAAAAATGAGGCAGAATACACATTTGCTTTAACAAATAGGCCAGACCTCATAGCTGCTCAGCATTGCTGGCCAGACAAGCGTTTTCCATGCTACACTTTAAAACACTAATAGCAACTAGGATCCAAGTTTGAATAATGACCATGGCTGTGTTCCCCCATTTTTTCTCTACTGACAGTGACTGGAAAAATACTTTATTTATACTTTTCAAAATAAGTACTGTTCATTAAGACTAAATAAGAAACTAAGAATCCTTTAAAAATGATACAGACATCTCAAAGATGTTTTGATTAGTAGTTAAGTGAACTGTGTTGTGATTGACCTGGGACAATGTCATACAAACTCATGGTTACTTCCTCTATATCTGTCTATGATGACAGAAAAGAATGGAAAGACCAAAGGACCCATTAGCCTGCATTGGAAACTACACAGTGTATCTGAAATCCCTCCTTCCCTAACGAAAGAAGAAAGAAAAAACAAAGGAAGGAAGAGAAAAGACAAAAAGAGAAGAAAAGAAACAAAGAGAAAACTATAACTCTAAAATACATCATCAGAAAAAAAAATCAGTTCATTCAAAGTATATACACCATCTAGGTCATAAGGCAGTTTTTCTATTAAGGCAGTACAAGGGTATCCTATACAGATCTTTAGATTTAAACACCATCAGCTGGGCCTTCTGGTACAGGCCTTTAATCCCAGCACTTGGGAAGCAGAGACAAGTAGATCTCTGACTCTGAAGCCAGCTTGGTCTACAGAGAAAGTTCCAGAACAGCCAAGGCTACACAGAGAAAACCCTGTCTCCAAAGTATAAATACCACTCAAAGGAAAACTGAAAGAAACGCAGAATTTGCAACCACAATGTTCAAGGGACTTAAAAGCCACGCTGAAGGGCCTGAGATAGTTTAGTACATAAAAGCACTCACTGCACTGGGGACCGGAGCCCCCTATCCCAGTCCACACTGGAAAGAAAAAGTGAGCTAAATCCCCAATGTGGCTGACTGACCCCTACACATGTGCTGTGACACTCATGCCAGCACACAGAGAGAGAGAGAAAGAGAGAGAGAGAATTAAAAATGTAGTCACGGGGAAAAGCTAATGAGCCTCATCTTGTCAGGTGCCGCCAAAAGGAGCCTGCTAAACTCCTAAGAGTGAAACCCTACTGCAAACGCCACAGCAAGCACTCCCACAACACAGTCTTTAAAACTCATTTACACCAGAAAATATTTCAAGTAGGCAACATTTATTTACAAATAAACCTCTGTGCTGTGTAAAGTCAGCTCTCATCAACCGCCCACCTGATTTCAACAGCAGTACCATCCTGCTTCTGAACGTGTCAGAGTGATGAAGAGTTAAAACAGAAACCAGAGAGTTTCCTGTCTAATTCTTAGCTACTCCCTGGAATTTGTAATGTTACAGTGGAACAAATGAGTTTGGCTAAACAGGTGCAACATCACAGTCATTAAACCAGTACTCTGGTCTAGTTCACTCCAGCAGCTCATTGGCCTTGGAAGAAATGTTGTAATTGTATATATGGAAATATAACCTTTTCCCTATACATTTTCATTTTACCAAATTTTCATTTCTCTCTTATGCTCAAGTTTATCAATTTTATCCTAGATGAGGGAGGACAGGATCCACTATCCTTAGTCTCCAAGACAAGAAAGCTGAGGAAGAGATACAAGATATGAACAAGGCCATGTGCCAGTTAACAGCAGGTCCAAGACAGGAGCGGAAGAACAGGGAAATCACTGACAAGTGTCTACCCAGCAATTGATACATAAGACCCGTGAGCACATGGCAACAATGTAGAGGGAGCCTCAGCCTGGCTGGCTCTGGAGACTCTGACAATTACACTGTAACAGGGAGGGCACACCCCAACAGGCCCTGGGGAAGATTCTACTTTGTAAGTCTCCAGAAATGTCAAACACCTGCTCTTGAGTTCCAGCACCTATTGGCAGCTCACAGCCATTGGAAACTCCAGTTCAGGGGATCCAACAGCCTCTTCTGACCGCCAAAGGCACTGCACACATGTGATACACAGACATACATGTGGGCAAAACACCCAAACACATAAAATAATAAAATAAAATACTTTCTAAAAAATATTTTATTTGGCTCGGCCAAAGACCTTTCTGGTTTCTCAAGCTAAATAATGTCCTATACTTTGAAACCATGCATGAAAAGATCACGTGAGTGTAGCATAAAAGGGGATGGGAAGGTACAATGGAGGGCGGGAGGGAAAGGGGAAAGAATGGGGAAGAATTGGGGAAGCAAAACAAAGAATGTTTGGAAAGTACCATGATGACTCCTAATTCTGTATAAGCTAGAAAAAGAGAGAAAGAAAGAAAAACTTTAAAAAAATTAACCAAGAATAGCCATAAACAAAGCAATAAAAGGAACCTACAAAATAATAATCGTCCCAGTGACTTAGAATAAAGGTCTTAATTTTTTAATTTTAAGTCTCTTCCAAAGGCCTGCATGTTACAGGTGTGGTCCTTACCTCCAGTCGATAGTGGATAGAGAACTAAAGAAGTCATAAGAGGAAGGGCCTAGGTGGAAAGCCTCTATCTTAGCTTGCTTTTCTGATACTGTGATAAAACACTAATCAAAAAGCTACTTGGGTTTATTTAGCCTTATAGGCTACAGAGTCATGGATGAACTCAAGACATCATCAGGTCAAGCGCTCTGGGCAGAAGCCTAGAGGCAGGAACTGAAGCAGAGTAAAGAAGAGCTGCTGTCTGACTTGCTCTCCATGGGTTTCTCAGCCTGTGTTCTTATAGAGCCTAGGACCACCTTCCTGGGACCACCTGCCTGGGACCACCTGCCTGGGACCACCTGCCTGGGACCACCTGCCTGGGACCACCTGCCTGGGACCACCTGCCTGGGACCACCTGCCTGGGACCACCTGCCTAGGATCACCTGCCTGGGACCACCTGCCTGGGTTTGGAACCTCCAACCCGTGAAAGGCCCTTTGAACAACATTCACCAAGGGCAAGAAAATGTATCAGGGGGGTCAGCAACGACTGTAACCAGCCTTGGAAAACCTGTTGATTTGGGCGTGAGGGCAATCACACGCATGACCTCTGAAGTTCTATAAGCTATTGGAACCCCTGAGAAGTCTATTTCAGAAAACAAATATCCAATCAAAGTGCCAAGCTCCACCCAGGGTAGCATGTTCAAGACTCTACAACTTGAACTCTGCCTTGCGGTCATCTTAACATTATTACTTCACGAACAGGGAATGACACAGTCTGCAAACACATCCTAAGGAAACTCCACTATCAAATCACCACCGAGAAACACAGACTACAATAAGCACTTTTGATTGCCACCGAGCACACCACAGCAACAGCCATTCATGCTGGTTTTCTGTGTCTACAGTTATTATTGAAAGCAGAACAGGACACACTTGGCGGGGCGTCTGAGGCAGGAGTAGAGTCCTGGCTTTGGACACAAATACCCTCTGTTCCTTGAGTCGGTCACTTCTCTTGGTCCCCATCTCCTGGTCCCAACGATGCCTACTGTGGAGCTGACCTCCTCAGCCCTTCCAGTGTTTGCTTTGTACGCTATCCACATTCGACCTTGCAAGTGACCCTTGAACTCTTGCCTGGTCTGGGTGGTGATAATTACTGCATCAGCTAATTAACTTATGAATGTAGTCATTACGGCTTTGCCGTGGTAAGCACTTTGCCTCTCTTACCTCTTTCCTCCCCACACCCCTATGCAGAAACCACTGTGAGTTCCATTTTTAAACTCAGGAGATGTAGCCCAGATAGATTTCATAACCTGCCCAGGGTCATAAGGTTTGCAAACCAAAGGGTGGGGATCCCAGCACAAACCTTCTGTTTCTAGAGCCCCTCCTTTTAGCTGCTAAATGGTGACACCTTTCATGCCTACCAAGTTTGACAGGATTCATCAATGAAGCACTATCCTGGACCCAGACTAGACTTGGACTGTGAATTCTTTCAGAAACAACTGGATCAAGCAGAAACACTTGGACTAAGTACTTCTTTCACACTTCAATCTCAGGAGCAAATAACATGGAAAAGATATTCAATTAAACCTTCCTTCCCACAATCTGTGGGGAAATGAACAAAGAACAGGAACTGTGGAGCCACTGGTGTCCTCCAGAGAAGGCACTGGGCACGCAACACAGTCACAGAAAGGCTCTCTCCCTCACAGCCCGGGGGACAGGACTCCAATACCTAACAGCTGAGAGCAGTCACCAGCCTCAATCTCCTCAGATAAGACAGTCTGAGGCAAGTCCTGTGAAGTAACCAAAAACTACCTGTGCACTAAAATATATCATAGAGTGCAATTAACTGTTCACCAGCGCGAACACCATGAAGGAATTTTCTAGAAACCAGAAATGGTCCTAACCTAACTAACACGCTGCTTTTCTGTATGATATACATCAGTATTTCCCCAGTTCATATACAAACTCGAATCACAAGGGCCTTGCAGTAGGCTGAACTCCTTTCACTGGGCGAAGGGGATGGACAGGGAGAGAGAATAGCTGAGTTCTAGAACCCTGGCTGCCCAGGAGGCCAGTTTTGGCAAAGCCTGAGGAGTGAGTCCTCCTTTGGCAAGGCCAAAAGGAAATTACTTCAGCGAAGAGGGGCTGGTAATCTCCTCCAGCAGGACAAAGCCACATTTGCGCGGTGCACATCGCCTACTTTCATGGCCAAAGCCTGGGACTTCAACCCACCCTTCTTTCCAGCCGCGCGCTGAGAACGGGCCATAGGGAAGATGAGGAGAAAACACACATTTTAATCAAAACAAGGCAGGGAAGGCAGGCTCGCAGGGCCTGTCTGGGGCGTGCGAACCACTTCCTCTTCTCGGATGTGTCTCGGGTTGGAGATTATGAAGTTGCTGAGAAGCGCTCGCGGCTTCCTGCGCGCTGAGACCTAGGGGACCCGGGGCTGTCCCAGGCGCAGACCCCAGACAAGCCGCGCGCCAGAGGGACAGGGACCCGAGTTGGCTGGCGCTGCTCAAAGCACGTCCTGCTTACCCCAGGGTGCTGATGAAGCCATTGACCGAGCCCTCCGCGTACAGGGACACGATGTCCCCAATGTAGAGGAAGCTGGACATTTTGTCAGACATGCTGCTTCACGCTCCTGTGGCTGTCCCTGCTGTCTCCGCTGCACGCAAGGGTGAGCTCAGGCCCGCTGGGTCAGAGGGGTCCAAGCAGCTCTGCTCGAGGAGCGGCAGCGAGGCCACCGCTGGGGACACTGCGATGGCCCCGCGCCGCCGTCGCCGCCCCTGCCCAGCAGTAGGTTTCCTGTTCCTGGCGAAGTTCTGTCCTACACCTTCGCTCCTCCTCCCTGGCCCGCGAGCCCTCTGCGTCCCCACAGTTCGCTCCCGGCCTGAGCGGAGCCTCTAGGTCCCCTTGGGGGACTCTTTAGACCAGGTGGCGGTGCCCACGGACCGAGAGGGCGGGGAGAAGCCCCGGGGAGGGGGGCGCGTGGCCAATCAAGCCTGGGCGGCCAGGGGCGGAGCGGGGCCGGGGCGGGGCCAGTTCTCGGGGGACGGGCCACCCCGAAGCGGCCAGGACAGAGGCGTGGGAGCCACGCTGGGCGGCGCTGCGGGGGTAACGGGGACTCAGCCGGGGGCATTGGTTCTGGCTCAGGGTGATCTTGGAGGGGCAGCCCCGAGACCAGCAGCGACAGTCTGGAGTGACTCCGGGAGGGGAGGGAAGACGACCCCAAGGACCCAGGAGAGACCCAGGACTTTCCAGATGCGGGCTGGGAAGGGGTGCAGTGCAGCCAGCGTAGACAGGACGACCCGGAGCGCGCAGAGACAATCCCTATTTGCAAAAGGCAAGGGACTTAGAGGGGTTTGGAGGAAAACTGCCGACACGAGGGTTCAGATGGAACCGGCCTTGAGGGACGCCGACTGGAAGAGGGCGCAGAGCAACCACGCTGCTTGGAACTTGGCGCGCCGGTGACAGTCCAGCTGAGAGTAGGAGCCCGCAGGCGATGGGGGTGGGAGGGGGTGGGAGTAGGGTGGGTGAAACGCTGTGGTGTTCGCACCACCACGCAGAGGCCTGGAGAATCCTGACCGTAAAAGCTGGAGTCTGAGTGGATGTATGTTTTGAGTGGAAAAGTTAATTGAGAGGGAGGAAAGGGTTGAAGAAGACACAAATGAAGAGAAGAGGAAAGGAGGAAACACTCCTGTGGAGCTGTTCTTGGATCCTGTTTTTCTTAAGTTCATGACTGGATAAAAGGATCCAGCAGCTGCAGCTGCTATGGTGACCACCCTGGTGACCGTCAGTGGGTGGGTCAGCGATGGCAGTGAGGGCTCACAAGTGAGGGTAACTGGGTTCCATCTCCAGGAACCGGTGACAGCCTTTGTAACCCCCCCCCCACACACACACACACAAGGTTATAATAAATAAAACTGGAGGCAGGACATGAGTGGGAGCAACCCCTCTGTTGTGTGTCAGTCCACCTCTAGAGTACTGTTTTAGAAATGTTTGGTCCTACCCTGTGGAAGATACTGAAGAGGCGAATGCCGTGATCAAACCACAGCTGACCAAAATCAGAGTTTAGGGGAGTTTTGCCTTCCAATTCAAAGATGCCTGGGATGGAAAGGTTTTAGACAGCAAGGAACAGAAAGGAAATGCCAGTCTCGAGTCTTGGTGTGGGACAAACCCCACCTTGTGTAGAAGCAGTGTATTCTCATTTCCAATGCCTCTCTTCCTTTTCCTCTCCCTCCCACCAACTGAGCCACATCACCAGCCCACAGATCTGGTGACTTAGTAGGTGAGAGGTGCCCATTAGGAGTTGTCCTGTCTACGTTCATATTGGTGTTGGGAAACAAGGGATGGGCTCTGAGTTATAAAATCTCTAGGTGAAACAAGATGGGTCTGGGATGGAGGCATCTGCTATCCAGAGCATTGGAAGTTGTGTTCTGAGATGGCCCAATGGATGCTCAACAATTGCTGGCCTAAACCTGGAAGGTTTTCTTATACAAAGTCAGGCCAACAGGAACAAAATGGGTGTGTGACTGTTTCTCCTGACAAACAGATAACGTGCCAAGCTGGGTTCCCAAGTTCTGGCTTCTTGTGAGACCAGCCTCAACCCAGAGTAGGGCCCCCTAAAACCAAGAGTCCCAGGACAGGAGTCCAGTTACCTAGGGTAAGACGCCATCATCCCGAGGTACCTCTCAATACCTTCCCTTGCCTGGGGCTGCTTCTCTGACTCTTACATGCCTGGATGCTTTTTCTCCTGCAGCTCTTAATCTGATCTCTCTGCTTCTCCATCATGGTGACTCTCCTCCTTCTTCTTCCCATTCTCCTTTGCCCAGGAAATCTAAAAGTCCCGCCTCTGTCTCCCTGCCCAGCTGTTGGCCGCTGGCAGCTCTTTCTTTCACCAATCAAAGCCAACTGGGGGCAGGAACCTTCAGTCTCTTACAGGTATACATACCGGTTCCTGTGTATTAAATTTGTATTAATTACAAGTAGCATTAGAACCAACCCCAACAGGTCTGAGCTGAGGGTTGTCATCACTCTGGAAGAGGACAGTGCATTAGTAAGTTTTCTCGTTGCAGTGATGAAACACCTGGGAAAAGCAACTTAAAGAGAGAAGGTTTGCTTTCCCTTGGGGTTTGAAGGAAGGCATGGCGGCAGGAACCCAGGGCAGCTGTTACATCTACTGTAAGGAAACAGACAAATGAGCTCAGGTATCTGTCCTGTTCACCCCCCCCCCTTTATTCAGCCTGAGACCCCCGTCCCATAGAATAGAGTCACATTTAGAATGGGTCTTCCCTCCACAGTTAATCATCTCTGAAAACACCCACACATGCCCAGGGGTGTGCCTCCTAGGCAACTCCAAATGTAGTCAAGTTGACAATGAAGATTCACCCACCACATGGGTAGATAAGGGCAGGGCCCAGGACACGGGGTTCAAGCAAACCTTGACAAAGGCAAAGGCCTCACTGAGGAATTACCTGTTCTTTGTTGTTGTTTTAATAATCTCAAATTTGTGAAAGACTTTTTCAAAATAATACAGTGCATTCATCAATATTTATAATTTATCACAAGTTTTATGGCTGTCTTCACACACACTACACACTCAAACATATACACACTCACACACATACACACGCTCACATACACTCACACACAAACACACACACTCACACATACATACATACACACACTACACATACATGCACACACTCATACACATATTCACACACACACACATCTTCAGGATCTTTTGATGTAGATAGCAAATATCATGACGATTTACCTGTCATTACTGCGAGTCTCTCATGCAGTATTAAGGAACAAAATTCAAGTGTCTAAGAAATTTGATACTGGTATAAACTTTTATCTAAGCTGTCTTTATTCCAGTGTGGCCAGTTGTCCATCCCAGGACAGATTCCTGTCCAGGGTCATATAGTTCATTCACATGTTCCTAAGTTCTTTTAATTGTGACAATCCTCAATCTTCGGCTATATGATATCTTTTGTAACATTTTTATACTTGAAAAATACAGTTAACTTATTTCTTAGTCCATCCCTCACTGTTGTTTACCTGATATTTTCCCAGTTGGATCAGGTTAAAATTTTCCAGTCAGAATGCTACACAATAGGTGGCCTGTGCACCCCAGAACACTCTAACCTCAGGGAAACACAACCATCTGTCATCCAAATAATATTACCCTTGTTCATTCTTTGGTACACGATCCAAAGCTAGAACTCATGTAATGTGGCCTATAAGAAGCAATCTATTTACCTGGGGAAAATTCCAGAAATAAGGGCCAATCACAAGGCAGCAGAAATTCGGATTTTTCTGTCAAAAATGCTGTCTAAACTATTTCCTGACCTTTAAGCCCACATTTGGCATCAATCTGTTTTTCTGACTAGGAGTACCTGATACTAGACTTTTCCAGTGGTGCATCTGTAGGACTTTACATAAGACTCAGAATGAAAGCAGAGTGAAAGTTGAACACCTAACACACGCACATAAATGCACATACACACATGCATGTACATACATACGCACATATACATATACCACATATACACATACATACACACATAATCATACATGTACACATACATATATGCACACATGCACAGATGCTTATACATACATGCATACACATGTGCACACACATGTGCATACACATATATATATACACATGAATGTACATACATACACATGCAAATACACGTGTGCACACATACATGTACATACACACATATACACATATAAGCATATACACACGTGCATGCACACACATATACACATGCTTACATACACATGCACACACATATACAGTCACGAGTGCAGGCTCACACACACACAAGTGCAGCAATGTGCATCTCTCTTCTGCACCAGGAATGGGGTCCACCAGGGCTGACTCCACACAGTTGCAGCTCATTCATATCACCAGATCCTCACGCTCCACCCAGATGAAAGAATTTAAAACATCATACACTTTTCTAAAAAAATGTTTTATTTTATATGTATGAATGTTCTGACTGTATGTATGTCTGGACACTACATGCACAGAGACCAGAGGAGGGCATTGGATCCCCTGGGACTGGAGTTACAGATGATTGTGAGTCACTATTTAGGTGCTGGGAATTGAACTCAAGCCCTCACTGGAAGAGCAGCCAGTGTCCTTAACCACAGAGCCATCTGCCCAGCCCCTTGGACATACATATTGATGTTTGAATACATCCTTCAAAGATTACCTGGCAGGGTGTCCTGTAAACCCAGCAGGAGAATTACAAGAGTTCAAGGTCACATGGGCTACAGTGTGAAAACCTATCTCAAAACCAAGGAATCTGAAGAATAAACACAGCATGTAGTTATGTGCTGCACATAGCTGCCTCCACCGTAACTCCCCATCCAACATTCTATGAAAATGAAGGGAATAGCTCATGACGGAGAGCTTAGGAGTCCACTGTGTCCAACACAGCACCCAGCGAAGTCCCAATGGCAACAGAGAAACAGCAAATAATAAACCACAGACAACAGACCAGAAAACAACCAGCACTACAGGAATAGCTAAACACCCGTCAGGGTTAACTTTAAGGGCAGCTGGCCTCAGCTCACTCTGAAGACGCAGGCTAGATGACTGGATAAAGAACCTAGGTCCAGCTGTTATCTCTAGGATACATGACCTCACTATTAAAACTTCTTTTATCTTTGCCAACTACACAACAGATATTTATCTGTCTAGAATATGTAAATAACCGCGGAGAGAAAACGTGGAGAACCAAGTCATCCAATCAGTAAGTGACTAACAAGCAGAACAGGCAGTGCTCAACGGAAGAAATACAAATATATATTTTTTAAATAATGCATTTTTTATTTGTGGATGTTAGCTTATTTATTGGATATTTTCTTTATTTACATTTCAAATGGTTTCCCCTTTCCAGGTCTCCCCTTCAGAACCCCCTATCCCATCCTTCCTCCCCCTGCCTCTATGAGGGTGCTCCCCCACCCACCCACCCACTCCCATCTTCCCGCTCTGGCATTCCCCTACACTGGGGTGTTGAACCCCCTCAGGCACAAGGGCTGCTTCTCTCACTGATTCCCAACAAGGCCATCCTCTGCCACATACGTGGATGGAGCCATCAGTATTTTTAAAGGTGTTCAGTATCCTTAGCCATCCAGGAAATGTGGAGTAGTACTGCTTTGAGATTCCATCCCACACCAGTCAGAATGGCCATGCTAGAGAGGATGTGGAGAAAGGAAAGCTAAGGCCCACTGCTGGTGGGAGTGTAAAATGAAGTAGCCACTATGAAAATCAGTTTGGAGTTTCCTCAGGAACCTGAAAACAGGGACTAGTGAGACAGCTCAGAGGGCCACTTGCTACATACACACACACACACACACACACACACACACACACACATACACAAACACACACACACACACACAAACACACACACACACACACACACACACGCTTGCGGGCCTGACTGATGCCTGTAACCACTGTGGAAGAAGGAAACCACGTCCCCAAAGCTGGTCTTCTGACTTCCACATGTGCACCAAGTGATCCACCCCACACTAATAAGAATAATTAAATAATTAAATTTTATTACAACAGAGCTATCATATGACCCAGTTATACAATTAGGTATTCACCAAAGAACTGAAAGTCAACATACCACAGAGCTGGTTGCATATCTGGCCACTAACACACTACCCACAAAAGCCATGAAGTGGAGCCTGCCTACCTGTCCACCAACGAGTGGATGAATAGATAAAGCGTGACACATATACACAATAGAATTCTATCCAATTTTTCATTGGTTATTTTATTTATTTACATTTTAAAATGTTGTCCCCCTTCCCAGTTTCCTTTCCACAAGCCCCTTATTCCACCCCCCTCCCCCTGCTTCTATGAGGGTGCTCTCCCATCCTCCCACCCACTCCCATCTCAGTGCCCTAGCATTTCCCTATGCTGGAGTATCGAGCCTCTCCTCCCACTGATGCCAGATAAGGCCGTCCTCTGCTACATATGCAGCTGGAGCCATGTGTACTCTTTGGTTGGTTAGCCCCTAGGAGCTCTGGGGGGGTCTGGTTGGTTGATATTGCTGTTCTTCGGCCCCTTCAGCTCCTAATTATATCCAATTTTAAAGAAGATGGATCCAGGGGAATGGATGAGAGTACCATGATAAGGGAAATAAACCAAACTCGGACAAATGCTACGTGTTTTCTCTACATGCATGACCTAGATTTAACAACTTATTGATTGTGTATATGTCCGTGTATATGCAGGTGTCTATGCCTACTCATGATGCAAAGGACAGAATAGTGTGACCGGTTTCCTCCTTGACCACCCTCTACTTGATCCTTTTAGGCAGGGTCTCTCCTTGAGCCTGGGGCTCTCATGTTCTCAGCTAGACTAGAATGCAGCAAGCTCCAGCCATCTTCCTGTCTCCATCCTTCATCCCTGAAGCTGGGATTGCAGGAAACCTGTCCTATTATGTAAGTGCTAGGTCACAAACTCTGGTCCTCAAAACTGTACATAAGTGTTCTTAACCACTAATCCATCCCCCAGAAGAGAGTGAAAAGTATACATATGTGTGTATGTATGTATGTATGTATGTGTATATATATATATATATATGTATATATATATATGCATATATACGACTGTGTGTGTGTATGTCTGTGTGTGTATGTCTGTGTGTGTGTGTGTGTGTGTGTGTGTGTGTGTGTCTGTGTGTCTGTGTGTGGTGTGTGTGTGTATGTGTATGTATATGTGTGTGTGTGTGTGTATGTATATGTCTGTATGTGTGTATGTCTGTGTGTGTGTGTGTCTGTGTGTGGTGTGTGTGTATGTATATGTCTGTGTATGTGTGTATGTCTGTGTGTGTGTATGTCTGTGGGGTGTGTGTGTGTGGTGTGTGTGTGGGGGGGGTGATGAAATCAGGAGTAAGCTCATGGGAGGGGCAGAAGATATCTCAAGAGAGGTGGTAAATAGAAATAGTGGAATACCTGTGATAAGAAAGAAGACTCCGGAACAACCTCTGGGAAGGAAGGCAACTGTCTGGACCAGCAGAGAAACTGAGCATGGGAAAGGATGGGCGGTACAAATGAGAACAAAGTTTACTGACATAAATGTATGACATTGCCGCGAAAACCATCACTTTGTACAACAACCTAAAGAATTTGTCTTTAATGATGAGAAATACTCTCCCAGCTATTTTGTAGGCCTACACTTCTAGACCGCTCACTCCTGCTTTCCTCTGACCTTGGCCTTTAAGCCTCACAAGGCCTAGCAAGTGGACGTTGCAAACATAGGCTCTGCATTAAGGAGCCACACAAGTTATCACATTTTAAATCATCATGATCAGGGCTTGGGGTCCATAGAGCTCAATATTAGGACATTGGTTTAGCATGCAGTAGGCCTTGGTTTGTAGTTGTTTGTTTGGTGTTTGTTTGTTTGTTTGTTTGTTTTTTATCTCCAGCACAAGAGAAGAGGAGGAGGAGGAGAATCAATTAGAATTGAGATTCACCAAAATAATAAAGAAGGGGAGGCCCCAGCCTTCTGCACAGGTTTCAGGAGGGACAGAAGACACCCAGAGGCTGGACCCTACCATGTGGCTTGATAGTCAGGCTCCACTACAATGAGCAAGTATTTGTTAGGGAAGTGGGAGAAAAAGAAAAGCAGGATGGTTTGTTCTCTATGAGGAGAGGGAGAACTGGAGACTCCAGGGTCCTGAGGAACAAACTGTTGTGAGCAGCCTGCTCTGCCACCTGAGGCTATGGTGATATCCTGACCCATGCTGCCGCCTAGGGCCATGTCTGGGTCTGTAGCCTTGTAGCAGAGTGCCTGTGTTGTTGTCTGTGGCCCATGCTATCACTAAAGGCAATGTTATCACTGAAGTCCCTGGTGTGAGCTGCCTGGGGGCCATGCAGAGCTGGCCCCGCCTCTCATCTGAGCAAAGAGGGAGAGCTGACCTTGATGGTATGGGTACAGGAAATAGGACTAGCTAACAAACTCACCTAGCACCCAGACCCAGATCCAGGGCTTAGAGTTATATACCCTATGTATGAACTGCTGGAGATCATGAAAGGGCTGGTCCTGCAGAACCAAAGCTGCAGGGTCTCCATGATACAGAGTTCAAACACCTTGACAATCCAATGAGGATCCAGAATTGGCAGAAGCCAGAGGCCTCAAACCAGAACTCATTGCAATGAACACTTGTGAATAAAGATGTTTGGACAAAAGGGCATACTGTGCAACTCACTGTGACACAGTGCAGCTTACATGTAAAATGCTTGTGTGGCTTTGGTTTTGCTTGTTTGGTTCTGTTTGTTTGCTGCTTTTAGTTTTTATTTTTTTGTTTTCTTTTGGAGAGGCAGTTGCAAGGGCAGAGGGCAGATGTGAAGGGATAGCGAGAAGAAAAGGACTGGGGTGCATGATGGGAAATTCACGAAGAGTCAATAAGAAGGTTAAAAAAAAATTAATGAAGGGAACACCAGTTCACAAACTAACTCTTTGCCGATATTTGTGCAAATACTGAATCTGGGACCTTGTTTTCCTTATCTGTACAGTGGGCACAATAACAGCACCTATCCACATGGTCTAGATTAGAAAGAATGTTTAATGGCCTTAGCATGGCAGAGCCTGGCACAAAGACTAGGTATTATGATCATGAGACAAGCAACATTGAACATCACAGAAAACCCACAACCAGAGTAAAATGTCACCGGTGCCTGAGCCCCAGCCAGAGCCTGCTCCAGGTACCTTGTAACCAGCTCCTCCACGTGTATGTCAGACCCCTCTGTGAACACTTTTAAGCACTTGGGAAGTGTTGACATTTGGTTCTTTCAGGGACATCTGAACTCTTTTACTATATGCAAAAGAGATCTTTTTTTTTTTTTGAACAGGCAAATGGCAGACATAACAAAGGCGAGCTGTACCAACACCAAAACAGAAGAAAGTGGCCGAATTTCCAGCTTGTGGAGGCAGAACCACCAGCTGTTGCGTGAGGACACTGATTTCCATAAGCCAGGACTTTTTATCTTTCTCAGAAGGAGCAGATAACGCACGCGCACGCACGCACGCAAGCACGCAGAGGAACTGCACTGCAGTGCTTGCATCTCAGGGTGGTGATGCCTATTTAACTCTCTTTGGTGCCCACAAAGAATGCTGCCTGACCAGTTAAGGTTCTAAAATACCTAGTAAGGGAGGTTATGCAAAGCAGGGCTCCATCTCCAAGGTGGTAATGGGGGGGGGGGGGCGAGACTCTGAACTGCTCTCCATGGCTCCACGGCTCCATTCAGGGTTTGAACCCTGACCTACCACCCAGAAGCTCCCTGTGGGCTAGTGAAAGCTAATGGGGAGAGAAAGGCTTTGGAGTTTGCACAGCCAAAAAGTGTGTGCTTCAAGGAAGAAGCTGGAGTGCACCCATGTGTGATGTTCACATCCGGTTCTTTGAGCAAGCACGCTTCAGACTCATACCACCCACGGGTCAGTCCAACAAGCAGCCACACTCACAGGTGAAGGAGGACCATCGATTTAGGACACTCTCCTGTCGCTATGCCCACCATACCGGATGGGAAGACTCTAATGTTGGAAACCAAATGAACAACACGGATACACAGCCCATTTAAATGACAGCATGGGAATGTAAAATGTGGCCTAAGGACATAAACTTCAAAAATACCATCTTCCCAGTTATTTAGCACTGCTAATAACATGACAGGTCAGTGATGACAGGAACCTTAATTAGTGGCTCGTGAACATGAAGCAAGGGCTGTAGGGATGCGGAGAAGTTAAGAGCACTTACCGCTCTTGCAGAAGACCCAAGTTCCATTCCCAACACCCATATCAGGCAGCTCATGACCACCAATCATTCCAGATCCAGAGCATCTGTTGCCTTCTTCTGGTTTCTACAGATATTGTACTCATGTGTATACAGAGAGAGAGAGAGAGAGAGAGAGAGAGAGAGAGAGAGAGAGAGAGAGAGAGAGAGAGAGATTCTTTTCAAAGAGAGATGAATAATATAAAATGATCTCTGTGGTGACATTACAAAGTAAGATAACAACTAGGCATGATGGTATATACCTTAATACCAACATTCAGGAGGCAGAGGCAAGAGGATCTTCCCATGTTCAAAGCCAGCCTGATTAACATAGTGAGCACCGAGACAGCCAGGGCTACAAAGAAAAACCATGTCTCAAAAACAAAAATGAAAATAAATGACAAAATATTATTCCTATGATGCTTTATGCAGTTTCTATGATGTATTAGCTAGGTAAAGTAGCACACACCTCTGGTCCTAGCATTCAGGAGGCTGAGGCAGGAGAATCATAAACTGGGACCAGCCATAGGGGAAGACAAGTAGAAAAGGAGACTTGCATGATTACAAACCTAATAATGACACGGTAGATTGAAGGCAAAGCAGAGGAGAGACCTGCTGCAGCTGAGCAGAGATTGGGGCTAGGGTCATACATAGTCTCTCGTGTTGTCTCTGCTCTTTCCATGATGCAAACTGTAAGAAATTGCTGGGCCAGCTGGTAGAGTGCTTGGCGAACATGCCAAGCTCTAGGCTCAGGCCCCAGCGCTACATAAAACTGGGTGTGGTGGTGCTATATATCCATAATCCCAGCACTCAGGAAGTAGAGGCAGGAGGACCAGAAGTTCAAGGCTACAAAGCAAGCTCAAAGGCAGCCTTATGAAATGGAAAGTTAAAGGTTCTTTGGAAAGTCGGTTGTGTCAGGGGATGGTGTTTTGCTGGGGCAAACACATGAAGGAATGTTTTGCTGAAGTGGACCCAGGTAAAAGGATGGTTTGCTAAAGCAAACACATGAAAGAACAGGTGATGAAGGATTCTTCGCTAACGACACACATGTATTGACTGGTTCACTTACATATGCTGTTGAGCTCCATTTGTCATGACTCCACAGAGAGAAACGCACCAAAAATCTTCTGGTGGTGTGCTGGTGGCTTCTTGCCACTTCCTCGGACTCGGGGCAATTGGCAGAGTGACGTCAGCTGAGACAGACGCATCTGGAGTTTTGCTAAGACAGACTCACATGCTGAGGCAAGGCATGTGGTGGGGAAAGACCCATGATGTTTGGGGGGAGTATAAATAGGACTCAAGTGACTATAAGAGGGGCTTGCTTTTAGAGCTAGCTTTGCAACACTTCTTGGTCTTGAGTCTTCGGTGATCTTCGAGTCCCTGAAAGAGGTACAACCAAGAACTTCTCCGACGTCCCTGGTGGTCCTAATTTCTCCTGCTGGCTCATGCCAAATCGGCTGAGGCCTGGCTGTTCCTGCTAGGTCATGCCACAGCTGCTGCTATCCTGACACTACTGAACGAGACTACTGTAAAATCCATGAAGTGTTTGTGAGTGGAGGGAGCTGCCGCTGCTGAATCCTGTGAACTGAACTTCTGATTTCCTGGCATCACAGATGGGACTTGCTCCAAAGAACCATTTCTAAACAGGTCCACTTCTCCCGAGTCATTTTAACATTTCTTTTCTGCCAGCTCTGATGTGATGGGTGGTGGGCTAGAAGGGAGGTTAAAGTGTTTAAGAACTGTCAGTAAGAGTAGGTTTTGAAATATTTATGCAACAGCTTTAGTTATGTGAGAACCTGTCCCTATAAAGAATGGGCAGAGAGGAGAGGGAAGACCTTTTGTGTTCTCCTCAGTGAGACCCAACAGAGCCGGTACACACACAGCTTCTCAGCCACTTATCTTGCTAGGCCAGTATCTCATCTTTCAGGACGTCTCAATGGAAAGAGTGTATGCAGAAATTAATGAGGCCTGTTAGAATCGGAATCCACCCATCTTAGCGGAGGCTGGGTTAAGATTGGAATGTAGCTCTCTCTCCATGACAACCATATCAGTGTTTGGGCTCTGCTTGTTTCTAGGTACCCCATTCCAGGAGAGTGTGTGCTGCCACTGAACTAAGGCTCTGGCCTTTCTTACAGGTGTGAGACCGAGCAGAGATTCACCTTCCTTGGGATTATAATCTCAGTTTATCAAAGTAGAGCAGGTATTGTACTGAACACTCCCACCAATAAATGCCAGGATTCTGACAGAGAGATAAAATGCTCACCTCTTTCAAGTAGAAATTCTCTACAGATGATAGGCAACTACGTAGGCCTCACCTCAGCTTCCCAAATGCTCCCAAACCCACCCATCCACTCTCAACAACGAATGTCACAAGACATGTGTGAATCTTGTCTGCTATCTCTCCTGTTAAAAAGAGGTCAATGGTAGAGAAAAACAAAATCTCCCTTCAAAAATCCTCTTTCCACACCTGCTTCATACAGACTTACGTTTCCCCCAAGAGAAAGACAGCTGCCTCAGACGTCACTTCCCCTGAGATGTCTGCACGCAGAGACAATGGGAGATCAGGTTTCTAATACTCCCCCGCCCACACACACACTTCCTTCTGGACCTGAGTAGCCTGTGTTTGTCACAGTGGCAATGACATTGTGAGGGACAAAGGGATAGATGGGTGAAGGAGACCGGAGAACATTCTCCAGAAAAGCATGCTTCCATTGTGAGCCCAAGTGCTCCGTAGGGTCCCCAGCCAGAGGGTGCAGTGGAGGAAGGGTTCACTCAGGTCCCAGGCCAGAGGATGTGGTGGAGGAGAAGGCACGGTGGCTACAGATGCAGCAGCTGGGCACACTGAAGCAGAGCAGAGTCTCAGCCCCAGCTTTCTCATTTGTCGTTCTGCAGCTGGGGACCCCGGTATGTGCAATGCTGAAGCTCCTATCTCAGTTAACCTCAGGTAGAAACTCCACCCCAGACATCCAGACTTTGAATCTTGGTGGCTCTAGACCCCATCAGGTTGACAATCCATATCAACCACCACAGCCTCCTAAGTCATTCTGTAATCTCTTATTTCTGATATAAATCGAGGTGCCTGCAAGACGGCTCAGTAGGTAAAGGCCTTCAAACCTGAGGACCTGAGTGCATCCCCAGGTCCCACACTATGGAAGGGAACTGACTCCCACAAGTTGTCCTCTGACCTCCACATCTATGCCATGACATGCAGACGCACACGAAAATAAATAAATGCAATAAAATTTCTCCTTAACAAAATGATATCACTGTCGTGTTTATTAAAAAGAAAAATATTTCTACTTACCACTCCCTCCATATGTAGCCATACACATATTTGTGTTGGCTTTTCGGCAGCCATGTTACCAACCCATATTAACTTTCCATGGTATTCTCGCAGTATAAGGTCATTAGGGTTTATGCTACTCGTATTATTAGCTAACAACATTGAACTAAGTCTTCTCCCTTTGCTGATACACTTGTCAGCCAGTTCTTAGGCAAAGGACCAAAAATCAGGAAAAAAGATCTCAGTGGTATGATTCTCTACTCTTCACCCCTGCTTGCCATACGTGCCACCAAACTGTGCCAGCCAGCACCTCCATCACTCATGATTCTGTGTGGTGTAGCTTTGATCAGTCACAGTTGCAGATATAGTCATGCTGGGCCACTTCTGAATATCCACTCATTTACCCCCTCCCCCCAATAATGCAAGCATCAGCTTTTTCCCTAACCCCCAACTGAATGTTACAGTTTGGATGTGAAATGTGCCCACCACCCCATGAGTTTGAACATTTAGTCTCCACAGCTAATGCTAGTCAGGGAGGAAGCAGGTCTAGCAATAGAAGTGAGTATCTGGGGCCAGCCTTGTGGTTTTATAGCCCCTTGGGCTTCCTATCTCCTGGCTGATTTCTGATCCATCAAGATACAGCTGTGTGCTCTGGCAAAGCTTCTCCGCCATTGGTGGGTTGTAACCCCTGAAAACTGTGAGTCAAGCAAACCCTGCACTCCTTGAGTTGCTTTTTCAAGTTACTATGTTTCAATGACAAGAAAAATAACCACAGAGCCTCCCTGATGTTATCTCACGCCTTTTGTTTCTCTTTTTCATCCACCACTGAAACAATTCATGGCCAAGGAGCGCTTGACCTAGAAACAAACCTAGAGATTCTGTCATCTATCCAACTCACTCTTGTAAAGCCGGCAAATGGGGCGGTTTAAATGTGTTAAGCCGTCACTGGCTATTTAAGAAATGGGATGTACTTGGTCACTGTGCTCAGTCAGCAAATATTGACTGAGCATCTGGGATGTGCCAAGCACCCTAAGGGACATTTATACAAGGCAAAGCTATACGTGCCTGCAAGGAGCTTGGCCTAAGTAACCCCTAGGGGAGAAAAGACATTTTGGAAGCCAAGCGCAGTCAAGCGCTGAGGGAAAGGAAAGTTTCTTTGTGCGTGATATGCATTAGAAAGAAGTACATCACAACGTGTTAAGACATGGTGCTTAACACCTGAAGTGGGAGCTACCCTAGTCAGAGGGGGCAAGATTTTCCCCATTGCTAAAACTGGCATTCTCTTTATTTTTTTAAACAAAATGTTAAACTCTAAATTTATCTCTTGTGGCTTCAAAAGAAAAATGAAGCCCCTGGATTTCCCTTGTTCCTTCAGTTGCTGTTGGTATGACTCCTGCCCTCTACAGCACACAATATGAACAAAAGTACTGTGTATCCGACCGTGTGTTGCTATAACAAAATGTACAACGCTGAGTATTTTATAGCACAGAAACATCTAGTTAGCTCACAGTTTTGAAGCCAGAGGTTCGAGATCTGATGGCTTCACCTATCTGGCTTCAGGAGAGAGCAAGTTTGGCTGCATCACAACATCACAGAGAACTGAAAAGAAAAACAGGACTGATACAGAAAAGGCTAAGTTTGAGGTAAGCCCTCCTCCAAACAGCACAGTCTCAGGGACTAACTCACATGGGAGGTGCCCCACCCTACCCCGACCCCTATATTACTTCCTTCTGCAGACATGATCTCCTAGGCTCCACCTACCTCTCACATCTCCCACTGGAGAGCAGACCTCTAGAGGACAAACCACATAAGAACTATAGCACTTATATTTAAAGGTATCTGATAACTAACATAGAACATCAAGCAGAAGAAGGCGGTCTTGAGTGGTTCATATTATAATTCAGGAGTGCCTAATATTTTCACATTAAAAAAATTAAAATACTATTGAAATTCAAAAGCTAATTAATGAGGTTCACGGTTTCCATGAATAATATTTTACCTACAAAAATATATTTATTATTTGTTTCCACGATTTATCCCAAAGTCAAATGAATGCTTGCTGTTTTATTCCTACATGTGTAAATTTTGTTGTTGTTGTTGGTGGGTTTTTTTTTTTTTTTTTTTTTTGGTTTTTCGAGACAGGGCTTCTCTGTGTAACCCTGGCTGTCCTGTGTAAATTTTAATCAATATTTAAAATTACAGAAACAATAATCCCAGCACTTGGGGTGGGGAGTGAAGACAGAAGGATCATAAGTTCAAGGCCAGCCTGGGCTTCACAGTTTGAAAACAGTTCAACCACATGGGACACTGTCCCAAATAAAAAGAAAACAAAAGAAATAAAAAGAATGTTCACATTTTTCAATTTGTATTTTGGCTTTATTTACATTTTCAATAGTTGCCCCTGAAAGCACACAGTTCCTTGGCTTTCGGCTTTTCGAGGACAGTAGCTGTTAATTTGGACAAGACTTTTTACAAAGACTGTGCAGAGCAGGGCATGACAGTAATTATCAAATTGACAAGCTTCACCCATTGTCAACTATGGACTACTCATGACAGTTTTTCTTTCCTTCCTTTTCAGATTTATTTTTATTTATGTGTATGCATGTGTTTAAGTGTGCACATGCACACGAGTGTGTGTGTGTGTGTGTGCTGGGAACAAAATCCAGGTTCCCTGCAGGAGCAGCCAGTGCTCTGAGCCACCTCTCTAGCCCTCACTGGCAATTTTTAACTGACGTGTTCCAGCACCTGACAAAGACTTCAGAGATAGACTTAATTCTCTAAGCCTTAATATTAGTGTAGACAATGACAGGGCCACAAAAAAGCCAGCTCTTCACTCATCACATTGTGGAGTGTTTAGAATTTTCAGAGTTATTATTACAGTCAGTAAAACTACTCCCCAGCGGTTATCATGAAGAGGGGAATCCTGAGTGTATCATCTGAAAACAGGGTAGATAACAGTAGATGATGTGTATGATTGGATCTAGAATTTATTCCAACAATGGAAGTTCTCAAAGTATAAAGATAAATTGCACTCCCTCACTTATTACCAATCTCCTGATGTCAACTGAAAAAGAGAGTCATCTAACAGACTGCACCTGCTCCTCACACTGACAGTTTCATCATTTCTTCGAGCTAACAAAGGACTTTCTTAAATTGGTTTTATTACCAGAGGCTACATTGTTATATTTTACGTAATCTGAGGGGAGCTACCAGATAAATCTGTGACAAATTTTGTAAATTTGGCAGACGTTCTACAATGTCAGCATCAGCCATTCAGGGAAAGGTTTTCTAACTCTTACTGCCTGTGCACTGGACTACTCCAGATAAACTGGAAATACCTTCTTTGTGCAGGGTGTGAGCAGGGGCTGTGAAATGAAAGAAAAATACAATCTTGAACTTCATCTAGCTCAAGTCTGCTTAGGGAAAAACTCCCTCGATAGAATGTCCACACCATAGCAACAGTATGGTGCTTATTTCTATACATAATTACCAACTAACTTTTAAAACTTATTTCATATATGAAGAAAGTAAAACCTATATTCATTTGGATGTTTCTCTTAATGTTTACCAAAATGCAAGTGAGTTGAAACATGGGAAACTCTCTGGATGATAATTCATGATACACTGAAACAGCCACACTCTTGAGTTTAAGCTTTGTGATCTGTTTTTATGTTTCTGTTTTGTTGTTTTGTTTTGGACCTAATTTTCCTATTGATTTTGCAAATGGAACACTCCCAAACTGGATAGCATCTCCACACCTAGATGGATATCATTTTTTTTCCATTTTCAACAAATAGAAAAAACAACAAAGAACCATATAAATGAGGTGACTCATGCATGAATCCTAACCTCTCCACCCGTCCCTTCTCCTTGTTGCATCAGACATCAATCTATTTCCGAGCATAGTAATTTTCCTTTACCAGGGATTTGGTTTGCTGCAGGACCAGTTACCAAAGGTCCATCAGGTTGGAAAATAAAACATAGAAACTTCTGTAGAGCACACTGTTACAATGTTCTTATTTTTTTCATAATGTTAATTTCTTACTCTGCCTAGTTTATAGATTAAACTCTGTAATAGATATGTATGTATACGAAAACACGACATGGTTAGCATTGGGTTCTGCAGTATCCACAGTTTCAGGGTCTTTGGGCCACACTCCCCCATCAATAAAGAGGGGCAACATAAACTTATTTGTAATAACTCTGCCTAACCTCTGATAAGATACAAATAAGTCACATTGCAATAGGAAACTAGAAAATAATGACTCACAACAGAAAAGCACCGCATTGTCCTAACAGAGACAAGGCCTCTCTCTCCTCATCCTCATGAGTCTTTTTAGCATTCACTTACATACATAACATATTTGTCAAAGAATATTTTAAATCTTCTCTGAGCTATATGGAAACCAATTTTTCTCATTATGTATTATTAGCATAATCTCAAGGCTGAAGTGAGAGGTGTGAGATTATAATACAGTAGGTGTGCAGAAATGCTGCTGTTTATTTATATATTGTTTGCATGTACATGTGGGGGCAGACACATGCTGTAAGACACATGTGGAGATAGCAGACAACTCGGGATCCTCTGATCTCACCTTCCATCATGTTTGTTTCCTCTTTGTGGCTGTAAAAAAATACCATAACCAAAAGTGTCTTGGGAGGAAAGGGGTTATTCGGCTTATACTTCTAGATCACAATTTATCCTGGAGGGAAGTCATATTGGAACTCATAAAGGGACTGAAGCAGAAACTACAAAGGAACACTCTCATACTCCCTCTCATGCTCGGCTAGCGTCCTCAGACAGACCACCTGCCTGAGCCCACAGTGTGCTGGACCCTCCTACATCAACTAGCAACAAACAAGTTCTTATGACTACACCCAGAGCCAATCTGACTGAGGCAACCCCTCTATTAATGTTCCCTTTTCCCAAGTGTCTCTAGAGTGTGTCAAGTTCATAAGAATAACTAATCAGAACACATCATATGGGATTAAGGGGTTGAACTCAGGTCAATAGGCTTGATAGCATTCACCGTTACTCACTGGGCCATCTTGCCAACCTGGAAATGCCATTTTAATAGTCTCAGCCATTAATGGCTCTAACACACATCCTCACATCAACACAGAGGTTTGCATGTGGTTTGTCCCTAGTGAACTTATTTTATAGCAGTGCTCTGAGGTGAGGCATCTTTGAGGGGTATTTGGGGCATGGAGACTCCACCCTCCATGCCCCAAAGAGATTCATGTAGTTCCTGTAGGAGTGGGTTAGTTATCTCAAGAGTATTTGATCTCTTTCATTTCCTAATTTTGCCGTATGCTTACTCTCCTACCTGCTGCCATGCCTGAAGTAGCAGAGGCTCTCACAAGCAGCTGCCCAACCTTGGACTCTGTACCTGCAGAATCATGACCTTAACAGCCCTCTTTTTCTTTAAGAATACCCAGTCTCAGGTATTCTAGTATCACAATAGAAATGGACTAAGATGACCAATAAGAAAGAAAAAAAAATCTACTTATTAATGTAAGATGAACTCTCTTTCTAAAAAGATGTAGTTGCAGGCAGGGGAGGTTTTGCAGGTGTCCGCAGAGTCCAGAAGAGGGTATCATAGTCCGTTGTTTTGTTACAATTTGCCCCTAGAAAAAAAACCTTCCTTTTTATAGGGAAACTTACTAAGACACCAGATGTTCTAAAGAAGTGGTTTTCAACTTTCCTAGTGCTGTGACACTTCAATACAGTTCCTTATATTGTAGTGACCTCAACCATAAATTCATTTTTGTTGCTAATTCATAACTGTAATTTTGTTATTATTATGAATTGTAATGTAAATACTTTTGGAGATAGGAGTTTGCCAGAGGGGTTGCAACTCAGAGATTGCCTACCAGTGATCTAAAGGAAAGTGAAACACTGCATCCTGCAGGGGAATTCATAAAGCTTAGAAAGTAAACAATTCAGAAGCTTCAAAAAGTTCCTAAAACTGACAAGACTCACTAGGCCCCTCTCTCTTCAAGTGTATATGAGCAGTAAGGACCCCTAAGAGATACTCTTAGACAACTCAGTTACCTGGAAGCAGCTCAGATCAATTGAACTGCCTGGAAAAAACAAACAAAACAAAACAAAAACCTCTCCAGCTATCGATATGCCCATAGGCTGTGCAGTGCACTCCAGGTATCCACCTTTTGTGAGCTGTCACCCATGCTGGGGTGGGCTTTGGTAATGTAGCTGTCTTTGAGTCATTTCTGCTCCTGTGAGTAACTCCTCAACCATACTTCTATAAGAACCCCAGTGAAACTCATTGGTTCACCACGTTGGACTTAGTGGTTTCCTTTCTTTGAAGTGTGAGTCACTGGTTTCCTATTTGATTAGATGCTTGTTCATGACTCCTCAGGAACAATGTTGCATGAGACCTGGAACTGGAGTGCATGGTGTGGGTACAGGAGCTGAACTTGGGTCCTCTGCAAGAGCAGTATTCACTTTGACCTGCTGAGCCATCTCTCCATCCCCTGTGACATGGATTATCTGTAAGACTCAGTTTGAGAGAACAAGGGAGAAATTCCAAGAGGACTGGAGCAGGCCAGGTTCTGCCATGTCCGTCAGGGACAGCCACCAGGCTCAGCTCAGCCTGCAAAATCACCAGGCAGCAAGGCAACCATTGTCAGGTGTCAGCCAAAAGGGTGGAAGGAGCTAGCAGCAACCTTGCAGGGAAGGGACAATACCACAAAGAACCAAGACAGAACACAGAACAGCCCACATAGAACAAAGCCACCAGCTTACAAGCCACATCCTGTCAGGTGAGACCTAAAAGACCTCAGTAGTTAACCGAATGGTTTGCTTAAAATTTGGTAATTGGATCAAATTTTCACCTGGGAAGAATTCAAATCGGCTGCTTCTTGGCCACCTGGGAGACAGAGCTTCCTTAAGAATCAGAGCAGTTGCTTTAGACCAGTGGTTCTCAACCTACGGGTTGTGACCCCCTTAGCAACCCTCTGTCTCCAAAATTACTTACATTGTAATTCATTACAGGAGCAAGATTACAGTTATGAAGTAGCAACAAAAATAATTTTATGGTCGGGTCCCTGAAAAGGGAGTCACCCCTACCCCATCAGTACAGGACATACCCAGACACCAAATTCTCAACACAAAGGTGATTTACTACCCTGGAGGAGTGGCAGCAAGAAAAGCTGTGGGGAGCCGCCCTCACATTCGCCGTTGCAAGATGGCGCTGACATCCTGTGTTCTAAGTGGTAAACAAATAATCTGCGCATGTGCCAAGGGTAGTTTTCCACCCCATGTGCTCTGCCTTCCCCGTGACGACAACTCGGCCGATGGGCTGCAGCCAATCAGGGAGTAATATGTCCTAGGCGGAGAATAATTCTCCTTAAAAGGGACGGGGTTTCGCCATTCGCTCTCTTGCACTCTTGCTCCTGAAGATGTAAGCAATAAAGCTCTTGCGCTCTTGCGCCCTGGCTCCTAAAGATGTAAGCAATAGAGCTCTTGCTCTCTTGCACTCTTGCTCCTGAAGATGTAAGCAATAAAGTTTTGCCACAGAAGATTCTGGTTTGCTGTGTTCTTCCTGGCCAGTCGCGTGAACGCGTGTAAGAAAAAGCAAGAGTGTTTCTGCAGGAGAAAGAAGTTTAAGGGGGAAAATGGGGAGCCTGAGCTAGGGTGAGTTGGTAAATCCCGACTGGATATGTTAAGACAATTGATGAAATTTGATAGTTGGACATTTGTGTTTTGTCTCAGGAATGAGTCAGCAACCAAATAAGAGAATAGACCTTCAGGAATATATTGTTTTTTTCCAAGGGGGGGGGGAAGAGATAAAGAAGCGAGATATGTTTGGCATGTGTGCCTTGCTCTGCCTGCTAGAACCCCTTCAGTCACTACTATAAGACTCTGGCAAGCCTTAGCTTACTGGGGACCCCCTGAGTGAACCACAAGGAGCCGGGAATCGATGCAAAAAGCAAGAGGAATTTATTGTTCCAACGCGTTGGGTTCGTCCTACACCAAAGGTGAAGTGGCGACCTTGCACAGCTCGTTCAGTGAGCTTTTTATACAGTTTTCAGGGCAGCAGCCATTAGGCGCAATGTGATTGGCAGAACAGTGTGACTTTTTAAACTGAATGGTCTTTAGGGAATGAGGTGGCAAGGACTTTCCTTGTCTGTAGGTGGCCAATGGTCCGTCCTGCATCCTGCCAAATGTGTCCCCACTTGCAGGTCGGTTCCCCACCCTGTGGTCTGAAGAATGTTAATTAGCCTCCCCCTTCTGGAGGGGCAAGTGTTCCGTGACCTTTTCAAAGTCCCTGAGCCTCTTCACTACAACATGAAGAGCTGTATTAATGGATCCCAGCACCAGGAAGGTTGAGAACCACTGTTTTAGACAATCCAGGGCCTGTCTCCTCTGCACTTCTGTCTTAGTGTGCCAGTTAGGATTATCATCTGGACTCCTGGGCACTCCTGTGTGAAACTGTCCAGGTTAAGGTTCTGTGGCAATTGTCCTGGTTATGTTATTTAATGAGTGCTGCTGACCTTCCTGGCATCTATAGGGTTTCCAGGAAGGTGGCAATAGGGGTGTTGATGGCTGTGGTGGCAGGAGTTGTGAAGGCTGGGACAAAAGCAGCTTACTTTTGATCACATTCACCTTAACTCTTTGCTATCCTACTAGTTCCTAGTACTTAACTCCTGAGGTGTTTTAGTAAGTGCTAAAAACTTAACTGCTGCTTAAATCTTCCTTTTCTGTGCTAAAAACCCAACTCTTTCTTACTGTTCTGTGCTTAATTAAATAAGTGTTAAATTCTGGCAAATTACAATTAACACATGCTGTTTGGCAGCAGGGAATTGAGTAAAAGGATTTACTGCTGGTGCTCCTTTCTCCAGCAAGTCAGCCAGGGGCCCCTTGCTGACCAGGAAGTGCACCAGGGAGAAAAGAAAGGAAAGGAAAGAAATCACTCACACAGACAACACACACACTAGGTGAAACAGAAATGACTGCGCCTATACATTTGGATGGATGGGTGGGGGGTGGATGGGTGGATGGGTGGATGGGTGGATGGGTGGATGGATGGATGGGTGGATGGTGGATGGGTGGATGGTGGATGGGTGGATGGGTGGATGGTGGATGGGTGGATGGGTGGATGGTGGATGGGTGGATGGATGGGTGGATGGGTGGATGGATGGGTGGATGGGTGGATGGGTGGATGGTGGATGGGTGGATGGTGGATGGGTGGATGGGTGGATGGATGGATGGGTGGATGGGTGGATGGGTGGATGGGTGGATGGGTGGATGGATGGGGCAAAGATCCCAAGCCACCAACTTGATTTATTTTTTCTGGCCTTTTCATAGCTTCTTAGACAAAAGTTCTTTATAAAATTATCTCATAGATGAAATGTTACACAAAAGGGGAGTAACAGAAGGATGTTGATAGTAAGTTCAAAGCAGTGCTTCATTCTATAAGCTCAGTATAAGTTCAAAACAACAGTTTCACAGAGCCTTGCTTAATCATAGTACATACCTGTGGCTTTATCCTTGGACCTCACCTAGAATGAATGTTTTTTCTTGATCACAAATCTGTCCCAAGCCTATGTCTCTTTTTAATATAATTGTGAAAGCTCATTGTATTCCTTACTATGCAGTATTAACTTACTATTATAAGGAGTAGGCACATTCTACTCATGATTACATCTCTCTAACAACAACAACAAAAACAAAACAAAATAAAACCCATCTCTTAAAACTTTCTTCCTAAGATTATTTTAATCAAATCAGGAATTCTGTAAAGCCATTGATTCATTTACACAGCATAAATTTATAAAAGTTCTTCTTTATGTTGATCTGCAGGGAGTCTGCTCAGTTGTATGAGTTAATGCCCAGGAATCCTTAGGGTATATAAGAGTGACAGGAAAGACTACAAGAAGACATCCTAAGATAAAGTCTCTTGGGACCTTGCCTCTCAGCACTCACCCATATTAAGCCATGCAAAAAGGTGAGCGACTTTCTTGGAGGTCACCTGTTAGCCTTAGCCTTTCCTGGACGGCTCCTGACAAATAAGGAAAGATTTGTTTTAATTGTGAGTGGCACTGTCCCCTGAGCAGGGCTCCTGGGGTGTATGGAGTGAGTGGAGAGAACTAGCTGAGCTAACCAGCTTGCATGTATTCATTGCTCTCTGTCTCTGATTGCAAATGTGACATGAGCTACAATTTCCCTAATAAGATAGACTGTGACCTGGAACTGAAGCAGAAATGCACACTTTCCTCTTAAGTCCTTTTAGTAAGAACATTTTTCACAGCAACAAAGGAAAAGAAACTGAGACGGTGAACATAGGCATACATGACAGAATAAGGGGATGTGGCTTCTTTTCTGCTGAATCAGCATGTGTTGCTAGTGTCTTGATTTCCACTGGTTTCCTTGAATATCTCCAGGGAGCAGTTCCTTCCTCTCGCAAGTTTTCTCAATACATTAGCTCTCAAAATGATTTCTAACTGGCTGTTGTGGCTGGCACATACCTATAATCCCAGCACTAGGGAGGCAGAGTCAAGAAGCCTGCCAGCAGACCAGTGGGAGGTTGAGCAGACAAAGCTATACCATCAAGCCTGATGACCTGGATGTTGGGATCCACTTGGGGGGATGGGAGAACAGACTACCATAAGTTGTCCTCTAACCTCTGCATGCTCACAATCACTCATGCACACACACCCCCATAGAGTAAATAAATAAATAAATGTAATTTTTTAAAAAAGATTTCCACAGGTTCAAGGCCAGCCTAGACATATATAGTGAGTTTGAGAACACCCAGGGCTACAGAACAAGACCTTGTCTCAGAGAACAAAAGCAAAATGTGCTGGGTATCAATACCAGGAGCACCAGGACACTGGTCAGAAGTGTGAATTGTTGGCCTCAGCCAAAATGTAGCAGAAACTGGTGGGGACCAGTGACCTGACTTTGATAAGTCACTCAAGGACCCTGATGGTTGATGAAGCCTAAGAGCCATTGGTGTCCCATTCTGCATCTGTAGGAGACCTGACACTGTCACAGTCTTGTCTCTTTTTTTCCCCTGAGATAGGCTCTCACTCTGTAGCCCTGGATATCCTGGAACTCACTCCATAGGCCAGGCTAGCCTCAAACTCACAGAGATTCACCTGCCTCTACTTCCTGAATGCTGGGATTAAAGGCATGCATCACCATGTCCAGTGTGCATCACCATACCCACCATACATTATGGTCTGAGTTCTACTGTTATGCACTTGACTGTTCCATGTCATGGGCTTGTCCTTGCCGTATACCTCAACGGATCCCTGAGACATCCCTCTTGGTCTCCTGGCTCACCACTCCTCTTCAAGCACTTTCTAAGTTATAATACTTTCAGTGCTCATATGTAAGGGATAGTTGTAGCATGCAGTTTTTGATCTACCCACTTTTGCTCTGGGAAGTGGCCAAGCTATCAGCCTCCCACCCAGCTTCTCTTGAATCCCCAGATAAAAGACACACACACACACACACACACACACACACACACACACACACACAGTTGTTTCTTTTCAACTTACTTTCTTGGCACAATTGCTGGACACTATCTCCCTCCTGGAAAACTAGCCCTTACCAACTTCTTATCTCTGTCGCTCTCGCATGCCCTAAACTTCAGTTGCTAAACTCCCCTGACCACCCACCAAATGAGCAGTCTGTATGGCCACTCAGTTGTGAGATCTCACATGACTCTTAGTTCTTCTCTCTCCAAAGCATGGTGAACCCTGTTCTCCTTCCTCACATCTCCCTGCCTGCCTCCAGGGACCCAGAAGTCCCACCTATCCCTTCTGCCCAGAAATTGTCCCATGGCTTTCTTTACTGACAGATCAAGAACCAATTAGGAAACAGGACCTTAGCATCAGAACTGCTTCCTACAGATAGTTCTCATATCCCCAGCCTCTTATTCAACATCATTCCTGTCCCTACTTCATCATCTCTCCATGAGCACGGCCCCTTGTGTCAGCTTCCCACAGCTTCCTGGCTGCCTGACATCTGCACATCTCTCTACTTGTGTGTTCTCGCTCTGCTTTCTGCTCCCATAATTCCATGGACTGATGACTTGTTGCAGAGTCTGCTTCCCTGTGTCCTGCTTTCCTTCTTCTCTAGTGATGTTGGAGTCCATCACCACAGTCACACCCTTTGCTCTCTGTTATTCATATGGGAAACCCCTACCCTGATAAAGTCCAATGCCTGTCAGCCACAGCTGTACCCCAACCAGTCTTACAGGAGAAAATGGTGTAGCCACACTGAGCAGTCCTTCTCCCTGTTCTGAGTCACAGAATTCAGCTGAGCATTCAGTTGCTCCATTAGTCCACACACTTCGCTCAGTCTTTCTCTCCTCCCCCAGTGCAAAGGCATCCTTCCCAGGCCTTATTCTGCCCATAGTCATGGTCCGATGGACACACTGGTCTAAGGGATGATTCATGCCTAGACAGGAAATAGAAGCAATCAGAACAATTCCACAAATGCCTGCTAATGCAACTGGAATGACTTGCCTGGCTTGCCTGGCTTGCCTTCTGTGAGGAACACATCTCCCTACTAGGTCTCCTGGGAAGATGTACATATATCCACTTGCAGTCTCTAGTTCTCTCCTGCTCTCTCTTGAACCCTTTGCCTTTGCCCACATTGATGCATCAAAATGGCTCTTGTTGAGGTTCTCTATAACAACAAGGGGTGCATGCTCCCCCATTTGCATTTTCAGCATTTTCCCAGTTAACAGCGTCCATCCCCATGGTGCCTTCGATGTCCCCAGCATCTAAACAACAAAGTGTCTTAGAACTCAGACTTGAGTGACAACCCTCACATGCAAGTTTTCCACTTCAGCTTGAACTCCCAAGTCTAAGTCCTACTGTCTGGATAGGTATAACAGATAACATTTGACCTATGTCCAACTGCATGTACATAAGATGGTCCTAGCTGTCGAATAGAGGGGATCCCAGAAGAAGCAGAATCAAGGCGGGAACACTGGTGAGAAGGTCACAATGGAAGTATAAATTCAAGATAACCTCTCGTCTAAACCATACCTGATTTCAAATGTGATAGGAAGACCTCACAGACTACTTCTAAGGCCATGCCTAGACAGGTTTAGAACAAGTGCACTTTGATAATGGCGGCAACATAGACATCAGAATACATCTTCACAAGATGAAAACACTTAAATAAATGTATGCATGGCTACTAAAAAGAGAGAGAGAGTATGCAGGGGGAACTATTGTAGTGTAGGTAAGAAAAGTGTTGTAAACTCTAGAAGTGGGAGTAGAGATAAAATGGACACTGTTGTGTTTTATTAAAAAAAAAAAAAGAAAAGGAAGCCAGTGATATGTTTGGTAGAGGCCTTGTATAAAGAGGTGGAAGGGGTGCCTCTGTAGGCCCATTCTGAGGCATCCCTTACCCCTGAGGTACCAGCCATATAGTATGGAATATAATTTATTTAGGCATGGGGAGGAGAGTTGAAGGAGTAGAGACAGAGAAAGGCAGAGAGAGAGCGAAGAGAGGAGAGTAGTAGAGGCTGGCCATGAACCCGTGGAAAGAGAGAGGGAGGGTAATAGGGAGAGAAGGGACAGTGAGGGAAGAGGGTAAAAGTAAGAGAGCAAGAGAGTAAGAGAGTGAGGAAGGAACAAGCAGCCCCGTTTACAGTGAGTCAGGCCTACCTGGCTGTTGCTAGGTAACTGTGGAGTGGAAGAAATGCTAACAGAGTTGTGATCATTGGTTGGAAATAGGGAGAAAGAAAGATTCAAAGTGAGTCCCAAGCTACAGGATGTACAAGAGGAAAAGTGATGGACTGTCACATGCTGTGGGGAACAGGTTCGAGGTTAGTTTGAGTGGTTTAGAGATCTGCAAAGGTGAAAGTTCACTTTGATCTGCATCAGATGCTTGGCGGATCTAGTTAGTGACATAAATCAGCTTTGATGTAAGAAATTTAAATTTACAAGACGGGATCTGATTTAAAATACAAAATTAGGGAGTGGGCTGGGGAGGTGACTCTTGTTAGCAGCGCTTGTTGCTTTTGCAGAGGCCTAAGTTTAATTCCCAGCACCCACGTGGAAACTCAAAGTTACATGTTAATTACAGTTCCAGAGGACCCAAGACCCTCTTGTGGCCTCTGTGGATACCACACACATATGTATATAATTATATACACAAGCAAAATACTTACATAAATTTTTGAAAACTAGGTCTTTTCTAAAGAAAAGATACTACTGAGTAATAAAATAGGGGGATGGGAATGTGACCCCACTTTCAGTGCTGCAGATTGGGCTTAGACCATGCACATTTCCAGTAGGTTCCACCTCAAGTTTAAAAAGGGACCTCAAAACAAGGCAATAATGGATGCCATTAAAGTGTTTACCATGAGTAGTTTCGATGAGAACAAGGGGAGTGTTAAAGTATCCAGATAACAAATGAAGGGCTGGCATCTAACAGGGCGGATGTATTAGTAACTCTTCTCGTGTCTGACCAGCTGGCTGAGAAGAGCAAACTTATGATGAGTGTAGTTGGGCTCACAGCTGGAGGAGTTACAGTCCAGCGTGATGGGGAAGGATGCAACACCTGGTCCCTTCACACAGTCAAGCAAGCTAAGAGCGGTGGATGCTGGCACACACCTCAATTTCTCCATTTCACTTGGTTCTGGACTCCAGACCTTGGGTTGGTACCACCCATGTGCAAGGTGGGTTTTCACTCCTCGCTTAGACCACCCTGGAAACACCAATGGACGTGCCTCCTAAGTGATTTGAAATCTAAACAAGTTGACAGTAAAGACTGACCATTACAGCAGGCTAACTCTCTCACTGACAGAGAAGGAAGAGAAGGGTTGGGTACATACCCAAGAATGTCCACAGGGCTCTATGAAGAGATGAAGGAACACAGGCTGTTGCCTCTTTCTTTTAACCCCAGTAAACCAAGATGTGAGGCACACAGACAGGCAGACAGAAGACAGCAACTGTCAAGGGAACTGACACAGGAAGATCCTAAGTTCAAGACCCCCATGGGCTACAGGGTGAGTTCTGGCCACATCCGCAGCTCAGGGAGAGCCACTTCACAGTAAATACACAGAAATGGGTAGGGTTACAGGTCAGCGGTACAGCACTGAGGCCTGAGTTTAACCTCCAGTGCCACAAAAAGGAGGAAGAGGGGGCCTCACAGAGAGGAAATATGCAAAGCGACTATGGAAAGTGAGAGAAAACCAACAGAAGGAGCACTTTCTCCAGAAAGCAGCATGTGCTGGTGGGATGAAGGATGTTAGCTGGGTCACAAGCATCAAACGCCACGCTCACTTTCACCCAGATGGAAAGGATGTGCACAGTGTAGGTGCTACGGAAATCATACGCTGTGCAAATATAAGCCATCATCTTGAAATGATGAGATGAGATTTATGGAAACAATAAGGAACAATTAATCAGGGGAAATTCTGCTAATTGTCACTGCCATGGAGAACCGGTTTCCTTTCTTTGAAATCCATCTGGATGTGATCACAGGGCCAGGAGGCCTTTGCAGACCCAAAGTACACAAGCTCCTTAGGAGACAAACAGAGGAAATGACCCCTCCATAAATCTGTCAGCCATGAGAAAGCCCATCCCTACAGTCACAAAGGCCTTATCTGCTGCTGCTTCCTCAAGCAGGGACACAGAGTTGCTGGGATCCCTGACTGAGTGTGAAGAGAGCTGGGCATGTTTTCCAGCTGTTGTGGTGACACATGAACCATAAAAACTTCATGTCCCAGGGTCTGTGGTCACAGAGAGAGAACTCGGTAGCTCTGACTGGCACCCACGCAGTGGGCATCGCTTCCTTCCTCGGGTGTGGAATCACCTTCCTGGTCTCTCTAGCTTGCAGTTTGACTTTATGTTGTTCCTTCAAAGAGGGAGGACAGTTAACATCTGCCTCCCGAAATTTTTCTGTAGTAAACATCTCCAATACCATGCTGGGGTTAAGGTTATGGTTAGGGTTATGGTTAGGGTTATGGTTAGGGTTAGGGTTAGGGTTAGGGTTAGGGTTGGGGTTAGGGACTCTTCTTAAGTCCTTCCAAAATATTTGATTGCATCTGTGTCTGATTATATTGAAAAGTGCAACTCCAAGGATGAAACAGTTACCTGGGAAGCTTAAGGGGACACCCAGATAAACATTATTTGAACTGCTGCATTTTGATAATATTATACTTATTGTTGATATAAAATGGATGTGTTTAATAGATGCTGTCAAAGCAATCTCTTTCACAATGTCAGTGTACCCAGTGATGACTTCACTCTTGGCAATAACTTCCCACCCTCAGCTCCTTGTATGGGCTGAACAATGGCTTCCCCAAGGTGTGCATGGCATAAATCCTAGAGAGATGTTACACTGAATGTCAGAACGGGCTTTGTAGACACAATCAAGCATCTTGAGAAGGGAACACTGGCCTGGATTCACTGAGGGACTCCACAGTAATCATGAGAGCTTTTAGAAGGAGGCAGCAGGTCCAGATGTGACAGCAGAAGTGAGCTCAGAGGACCACAGCAAGGGCTCTGAGGGTCTCCAGAACTGGAAAGGTGTAGCCATGTGTCCCTTCAGGCTGCTATAATTACAGCGATCTGCTAGACTGAAAATAAGGAGCAAGCTACTAATATTTAGTCTGGTAAACATAATCTGTATCATAGCTGAACCCAATGATACAGTCTACCCTTGGCCTATGTAAGTTCTGCCAACCATGTGTCAAAATATTTTTAAGAAGAAGGGAGGGAGGGAGGGAGCAAGGGAAGGGAAGGGAAGGGGAAATTGTGTCAAATTCAGATATGACTGCTGTGTGAAGGGTAATTGTGAATGTAAAGCTAGCCTAGGCTACATAGAAGACCCTTTTAAAAAGTATTATTGGAGAGATGGCTCAGCAGTTAAGAGCACTGGCTGTTCTTCCAGAGGCCTGGAGTTCAATTCCCAACACAACATGGTGACTCACAATCATCTGTAACTCCAATCCCAGGGCACCCAACACCCTCTTCTAGCCTCCACAGGCACCAGGAATGCAAGTGGTGCACAGACATGCATGCAGGCAAAACATCCATACACATAAAGATACATATGCGTGTGTTTACTGAGTAGACCTTTTGTTGTTCCCAGCAGAGCATAGCAAGTATTGACTGAGAGCCTATATTGAGCTAGGTGTTAGACAGCATTTAAAGATGGCCTGCAGATGCAAAGAGATGTATGGGATGCTTGCTTCAGCTCTTCCTTCAACTATGACTAAGTCATTAAAACTTGATTCTAATACCGAAGTATGCATAAGCTCATCATTAGCCTGACTTCCCCTCCCCTTCCCTTCTCCTTTTTGCTCCAGTCCCCTCTGGCCCCCCCCCCCCGCCCATGGGCTTTTCTTGTTTGTTTCTCATTACAGATGGTTGTGAGCCACCATGTGGTTGCTGGGATTTGAACTCATGACCTCAGGAAGAGCAGTTGGTGCTCTTAACCACTCTCCAGCCCCCTCCATTTTTTTTTTTTAAAAGATAGATGATCATTAATGCGGAAGAAATGGCAATGACTGCTTGTTATCTTTTTAAAATTACATTAAAAGTGAACTTACTCTCACTGTCTTCTCCTTAAGATGCTCTTAGAAAGTTGGTGCCAAGATAAATGATCAGAGATCACCAAAATGGTGTCTAGGTAACTTCTTAATCAGCTTCTCATTCCTGCCTGGTAACATTTTTCACAGAGCCAGGGTTTTAAGTGTTGGCGATTTGGGGTTTTATATTTTTCTGAGACAGGAATTTGCTTTATAGCCCAGTCTGGGCTCAAACAGTAATCTTCCTGTCTCAGCCTCCCAGGCATGCATTACCACACCTAGCTAAGTTTTAGGGGGTCTTTAAAAATTATTATTCACTTTTTGTGTGTTGGGGAGGCAGGTCACCACAAACACACAGAGGTGAGAAAACAACATTTAAGAGTCTCTTTGCTCCTTCACTGTGTGGATCAAACTTAGGTCATTGGGCTTAGTGACAAGCACTTTACCCCTGAGTCATCGTCCTAGGCCAAGTGTTGGGTTTCAGTGAAGCTAACTGACAAAGCGTCTAACTTTTGCTCTTCAGTGTCAATGGTCTGTAACCTGCTTCCAGTCACCATGCTCCAAACAGAGACTTCTCTTCAGCTTTTAGCTGGAGACACTGACGGCTCATCCAGGTCGAAGCAGCCTTGAAGTAGGCTGGGTACTACTTCAAGAAAAGAAATGTTAAGAGATATAAAAATATGTAAAATGGAACTTACAAAATCGTAGGTTGAAAATGTGTTCAAGAAAGGTCATTGTTAGATTTCAAACCCAGACAAATGCCTGAGATACATATCAAAGCCGATGCTGGCCACCCGATTCTTCCTGTGTCCCTCAGTCCCTATCAGTTACAGGGTTCTCCTAACCGGCAGACCATACCACCTACACTAAACTTCTTCAGTCCAGAGAGCTGGGCTTCCCTCTCCGCAGCTGTCCTTCCCTGTATGACCCAACTATTTTACTTACCAGGCCCTTTCGCTACTCTGTTTTGGGCCTCTGGCTCCTGTACCTGGTTTCGATCTCTCCCCTCTCCCCTCTCCCTTCTCCCCTCTCCCCTCTCCCCTCTCCCCTCTCCCCTCTCCCCTCTCCCCTCTCCCCTCTCCCCCTCCTCACATGGCCTAGCTCAGGGTCATATCAACCCTGGACTTTCCCAGACATTCCTGCCTCTGGCTATGTTCTCCCACATGTCTTTCTCCTCCTTTTTTTTTTTTTTAATTCAGTCATCTCCTTCACACTTAATCAAATACAATATGATATTTATTTGTAATCTTGACATCTTTCTTGTGTGACTTGTCCCCTTAGTGACATTTTGACATCCAGACAAAACATGAAGCATCAAAACAACCAGTAATTTCACTGGTGAACAAAAAAAATGTAACCATATATTCTTCTAAATATTACTAACAAGAATATCACTGTATGCTGAGCTGGAAACCAGATTTTCAAAGATGTTTTAGATCTCTCAGTCTCTTTCCCCTCATAGATTATAAAGTCAGTACTGATGTTGGGTTAACATCTTTAAGAAAACAAAGGAGTGACAGCCTTCAGTGTCCACTGCACATAGCAAAGGCAAGGGTTCCTATATGACATTTTGCCTTTCACTATGAGTATGTACATACTGGTCACAGTTTAGGATATATCTGTGAAGTGTGTTGCAAGGTGATTCCATCATGGGGGAACATCACAGAGCATGCTCAGAGACGAAGATGTCTGTGATGTCACCAAATGATGTGATCTCACCATCGTGCGCACAGTCTTTAGCTGACCAAGACCTCTACTCATGCACAGGAGTGTGAATGTGTCCCCAGTTCCAAGACAAGTCTGTTTCTCTTCCTGGTGCTGCCATGGGGAAGAACTCACATACTGTCTGTCAGTGGACTCTCCTCAAAACACATATGAGAAAACAGACCTTCCATGTGTTCCCACAACCCAATCAGTGGGGATATATCCAAAGAAGATGCAAACAGAAGGTCAGAGACATCTGTGCTCTCAGGTTTAGTGTTCCCTGAACACAACAGCCGAGACATAGAATCAACACGGATGGCATATGTGCACAATGGAATAATACACAGCTATGAAGAAAATGAGATTCCATCATTCAGAGTGACACAGGTGGAACAGGCCACACTCACATTTGTCCTGGCAGGCTCTGGCTGGAGCAAGAACTCTATGAGGGGCATGGAGGGCACAGTGGTGGCCTGAGGTATACACTGCAGAGTGGAGCTAACAAGCCTCTGGGAACTAGCAGGCTTTCTGAGCTGTTCTGGCTCAAACACTCTGAACTTCACATTTAAGGTCTGTAAAGATCATGCCAGTAACTGTCTGAGCTGGGTCTAATACAGTGGTGCACAGTCTTCCAAACACTACAGCTCTTTAATACAGGTCCTCATGTTGTAGTGACCCCCAACCATAAAATTATATTCATTGCTACTTCATAACTGTAATTTTGCTACTGTTATGAATCGCAATGTAAATATCTGCTTTGTAGGCATCTGATATGTGACCCCTGTGAGAGTGTCCTTGGACTTCCCAAAAGAGTTTCCACCCACAGGTTGAAAACTGATGCTCTGTCGGCACAGTCTGTCAACCCAGCTACTCAGGAGGCTGAGTTTAAGGTTCAAAGTTGCCTGGGATACAGTTCAAGTCTAGAGTGAGAGCTTACTAAGACCCTGCTTTAAGATGAAATCTTAAAAGAGCTGGAAATGTAGCTCAATAGTTGAGCATTTACCCGGTGTACACCAGACCCCACTCCAGTTCCCAGAGCTGCAAAACCTGACATTTCATTTAAAAATACATTCTTTCCTTGGTGTGGTTGGAAGTGCACATAAACAAGTTCAGGCAGATCTGTCACGTAGCACCCCATAGACATGTCACATAGCACCCAACATGTCACATAGGACCCGATAGACATGTCACATAGCACCTGACACATTGTCACAAGGAATCAGGCTGCGTGTTGGTTCTCAGCACGGTTGGCTCCTAATACTCAGCTAGTGAGAAAGCTGCAGACCCAACACCATGAAAGAGTTCTGTGAGGAGATTAGAAAACAAGTGGGTATTTACAGCAGGTATCAACCAACCAAACTCTTGCGCACGCTCGACTGGCCAGGAAGAACGACACTGCAACAGGATCCTCCTGCACACGTTTATTGGGAGAGCTTGATTGTAGAGGCGAAAAGACCCAGAGCCCAGAACTGGTGCTGCTTAAATAGGCCTAGGAGAGGCGTGTCTTACACCCGGATTGGTTATGCACTACGCCTCATTTGCATGTTCCTCATCTGATTGGCTACTCTCGCTCAGTACCTCACAGAGCCTCATTATCATACCTCATTTGCATGTCTCACATCTGATTGGTTATACTCTCAGTACCTTACAGAACCTCATTATCATGCCCGGGCCAGGCAGTGTCTTTGCAAAAAACTTTACTGCATATGTACACATTGGTTGTTTGTCCAAACTTATGCGTGGTGGCCAGCAGTAGTCAGTGCCAACGGCACATGTGGCTTCCCACACCAAACCTCTCCTTTTCCCACAAATCCAAACCCGGGAAAAGCACAGTGATTACCTAAAGCTGACGCAGAGGCTGGGGAGTGGGTCTGTGCTCTTGAGCACAACAGAGAGTTTCAGAACCTAGCTTGGAGCCAGGCGCTGTGGTTCATGCCTGAGAAGAAGAGACGAGAGACGAGACGAGAGGATGGCCCAAGGCCATCCTCAGCTACATAGGCTATCCTGGGCTACACCAGACCCTGTGTCTCATTCAGTCAATAATCAAGTTCTGAGACCAATAGGGGTCAAATTCCGGCATTTCTATACAGAGCTCTTTGAGCACGGGGCACCCTGGTTTCATAACAGTCCCTGCTTCGTGGATGGTTATTATTAAGTGAGGTCACACTGCACATCTGCCAGCAAATGTTAATTCTCCTTATTAACTTATTCCCAACAGAAATGTGAGAGCTTCTGGAGGGACTGCTCAGTGACTAGGAGCCCTGGTTCCTCTTGCAGAGGACTTGGTTTAATTCCCAGCACCCACTTGGTGGCACAAAACCTCTAGTTCCAGGGGATCTGATGCTTTCTCCTGGCCTCTATAGACTCTAGACAAACATTGCTTATACATACGCATAGGCAAAATAAAACCCCAAACACATAAAATAAAAATAAACCTTAATATTTATGTGCATTTATTTATGGGGGGGGTGAGTGTCTATGTGTCATGACTCACTTGTGGAGGTCAGAGGTCAAACCAAGGGAGTCAGTTCCCTCCATCCGCCTTGTGAACTCCATGGGTTAAAGTCTTAACTCACTGACTTGAGAGCTTCAGCACTGAGTAAAATAGAGGTTTCCTAAGAACATTGGGTGCTCTCAACTTAAAATAATACTCTACTCTCTGGATGAGGCCTGGAGAATATCATGAGAGACATCCACTTAGAAGTGGCGGTGGATGCTTTTATCATGCACATGAATAAATGCTCTCTGTCATGCAAGGTTCTGTTTCATGTCAAAGCTCCTTCTCCAAAAACTAATTGTGGCCCAAGGAGGCCCTGGACGTGAGAGTACTGTTTCAACTCTCTGGGAATTGGGAATCCAGGGCTTATCTGTGCTGATCTTACGGAGTGTGGATGTACAGATGACTGACAAACAGCCATACTGGAGCTATACCCACCCAACTATCTATTTATCTACCTCATATCATCAACTTTGATTTAATCTTGACACAGAAGGCCATACCTGATGACAGGGAAGATGGAGAGTGGACAAATGAATGATCGGGCAGCAGCTCACTGTGTCAAGGTCATCCCCAGTGTGTTCCTGAAACCATAGGAACTCAGAAGGTTGAGGCAGGGGGATCATCATACTCTCAAGGCCTATCTGTGCTACAGAATGAATCCATGGCTAGCCCGAGCCTTGTGTGGGACTCTGTTTCTAGTGAAAAGCAAGAGGAGGCTTGGGGTTTACACCGCACTGGCAGTGTGCTTGCTTAGCTGTGTGTAGCCATAGGTTCAATCCATGCCATGGAAGAAAAGGAAGAGAGAAGAGAGGGAGGGAGGGAAGGAGGAAGGGAGAGAAGGAAGAAGGGAGGGAAGAAGGGAGGAAGGGAGGGAGGGAGAGAGGAACTAACTTCACCCTAAAGAACAAATGTACTCACATAAGAAATGCAAACCTTTGCTTAGAAGGGAAGCAATTAGCTTAGGGTTCTGTGTTCAGTCAAAGCAGAAAGTGGGCCCCTCCCCCATGCGACCTGATTATATCCTAAATAATTTCTATTTGTGTGTGTGTGTGTGTGTGTGTGAGAGAGAGAGAGAGAGAGAGAGAGAGAGAGAGAGAGAGAGAGAGAGAGAGAGAGAGAGAGAAAGAGGTTAGTAACTCAATGGTCTATTCTCATTTGGAAACCCAGTGTTCCATAGTCAGAGTTTCCTAGCTTATTTGAATACAAACAGAACATTTCCTGGCCAGCTCATTAACACCCTGCCAAACAAGTTTCTCTCCACCCAAGTTAGGGAACTGTAGATAAATGCATTGACGTTTTCTTTCTTTTCTTAAATCCATTAACTTTCTGATGTTTTAATGTACTATTCCCTTTTACTTATTTATTTTAATGTGATTCCTGATAATTAAAAAAAAAATTGTCTCACTTTGCTGGTCCCTCTGTTCAATTCCTTGTTTGGGGGCACAAGAACTTAGGACCCCTCTTAAGTTACTCACTGAACTCCAATAAATTCTAATGGTGAATAGCCCTTGCTCCTCCAGGACTATTTGGGATGGGGGCTGCATTGTTTCCCAATCTATCTCCATCTGTTAGAAAAATGCCACGCCATCCTTAGCACACAGACTTTCCAAATGATTAGGCCAGCAACTGTATGTGAACTCTTACTTGGGCATGCAGGCTCTTACCCATTGCTTTCTGGCCAACATTCCAGACGGCCTGCTGAGGCCCTCACTGGCCATGCATCCTCTCCAGAGGATCCGTGTCCAGCTCACTGCTTCTTACACACAGTAGGGCTGTCTGCCAGCAGTCTGCAGTAAGTCAAGCAGTTACTGCTTTTGTTTGGAGTTTGTGTGGTGCTGAGCCTTATGCATAGGAGGACGATGCCACTTTGATCTGGAGGACACAGTAGACAGTGTGACAGGTCTCTTGGCTTGTTTTTGCTGTTTTGTTGCTGCTGTTGTTGTTTTGGTTTTTGAGATAAGGTCTTACTCTGTAGACTGGCCTGACCTTGCTATGTAGACCGCTAGAGATCATGCTCCAAGGGCAATGCTCCCTGAAATTCTAAGGGAACTATTTAGAGCCACAGTCCCATTTGGTTTGTAAAAACTTCTTATCTGGGCTGGTGAGATGGCTCAGTGGGTAAGAGCACCCGACTGCTCTTCCAAAGGTCCGGAGTTCAAATCCCAGCAACCACATGGTGGCTCACAACCATCCGTAACGAGATCTGACGCCCTCTTCTGGTGTGTCTGAAGACAGCTACAGTGTACTTATATATAATAAATAAATAAATCTTTAAAAAAAAAAACGTCTTATCTCATCTGGCAGTGGTAGTGTAAACCTTTAATCCTAGCACTCAGCAGGCAGGGCAGGCCTGCCTCTTTTACAGAGGGAGTTCCAGGATAGCCAAGGCTACACAGAGAAAGCCTGTCTCAAAAAATAAACCAAGTTCTTATCTCCTTCAGCTAAACTGAATCTAAACTGTATAGTAGCTCAGGGTTAGACTGATTGCTTAGCATCCATGAGACAACCCTCAGCATGAAAGAAAGAGAAAGAAGAGAGAGGGAGAAAGAAAGAGATAGAGAAGAGGGAAGGAAGGAAGGAAGGAAGGAAGGGAGGGAGGGAGGGAGGGAGGGAGGGAGGGAGGGAGGGAGGGAGGGAGGAAGGAAGGAAGGAAGGAAGGAAGGAAGGAAGGAAGGAAGGAAGGAAGGAAGGAAAACTGCCACATTAATATCTAGCAGACATGTTCAATCCATGGCCCACTAACCACGTGTGCCCCGATAGCTATGAATGCCCAATACAAAACTGTAAATTTACTTAAAACATTATGAGCTGGGTAGTAGTGGTACTCACCTTTAATCCCAGCACTTAGGGAACAGATCTCTGTGGGTTTGAGGCCAGCCTGGTCTACAGAGAGAGATGGGGGAGAGGGAGAGAGAGGCAGAGAGAGAGAGAGGGACAGAGGGAGGGAAGGAGGGAGAGAGAGGGGGGAGAGGGAGAAGGAGAGGGAGAGGGAGAGGGAGAGGGAGAGGGAGAGGGAGAGGGAGAGGGAGAGGGAGAGGGAGAGAGAGATCTGGCTGGAGAGATGGCTCAGTGATTAAAAGCACTTACTGCTCTTTCAGAGGACCTAGGTTCAATTCCCAGCATCCATATGGTATTTCTCAACCATCTGTAACACGTTTCAGGGAATCCAACACCCTCATACAGATGTACTATGATCATTAATCCCTCCCAATGATTCTCTTCTCTTCTCTCTTCCACTGACCCTCTCCTACTTCCATATGTGCATATATGCACAGGTATGCTCAATTGCATTTGTGTATGAGGATGCTGGAAGCTGGCTTTGGGTGTCATACTCTCATGTCCACATAATTTTTACATTTATTTTTTGAGACAGGCTCTCTCTATGTAGTCTTGGTTGTCCTTGAACTGCATGACTGAGCATGGCCACCACACCCAGGTCTCGTGTTATTTTTTGAGATATTTCTTACTGAGCCAAGAGTTTATTGGCATTTCAGCTGAATGAGCTGGCCAGTGAGTCCTTGAGGTCCTCCTGTCTCGGTCACTAGCATGGGGACTGCTCACTGCCACACCTGGCTTTTACATGGCTGCTGGGGCTCGTACCCAGGTTCTCATGATACTGCATCTTCCCAGTCTTTCTTCAGGTAACTTTTAAATACAGAGATAACTGTCATTTGCTGTTTTCTCTCAGTCTAAAATTCTGATGAAGAGGTCCTCTAGAAAGCTACCTTTAACTTATGAAACAATCTCAATGTAGTCATGAAACTACAGAGCCAGCCAATTGCCCCAAACAGCAGCCCACAATTTATAAAGTACTTCCACATATATTACTGCAGGGGCCTTTTTTTCTTTCTGTATTTCTCTATTTAGTGTCTCTTTCATAAGAATGTGTGTTCTGCTTACTGTGTTTCTGGTCCAGGAGTTAGTATGAAGAAGCCTCTGACAGAGTGGACAGTTAATACATCAGTAAGATACACAAGAATACAAAATAGGAGGTGTAACACAGTACCATTAACATGCTCTGGAGGCCTAATTCACAGTTTTAACACTATCTGAGAAGAAGGTAGTGTTGGCAAAAGCTGAGTTAACTTTATATATATGTTTATTTATTTAAAGTCAGGGTTTCACCATGCAGCCCAGGCTGGATTCACACTACTCATCTCCTGCCTCAGATTCTCCAGTGCTGGGATTACAAATGTGTGTCACCAAGCCCAGCATACTGAATGTTTAAGTTGAAGATGTCAGGTTCCTAGAAGCATAAAACACTGAGGGCCCTAAGGTGTGTTGGGAAGCTACTGCAGCCTCCTCCTGCTGATCCACAAGGACGGTTGGGAAGTGACATGAAAACAAGGCTGGAGATGTGAGCAGATCCCATGGTCTAAAAATCCTCAAAGTCTTTTTCATAATGACTATATCTGAAAACCTTGCAAGTGAAATCCCCACACTCAGGAGGGAAAGTTAGGAAGACAAGAATTTGAGGTCAGCCTGTGCTACAAAGTGAGACCCTGTCTTGAAAGGGAAAAAAAAAATGGAATGGCAGTCCTGGGAGAATGCATAAAAACTGAGTATTTTTTTTTTTTACTTCCCTACTTCCCTTGACTAGGAAAACCTTGGGCAGTTGTTATTTTTCATGTGACTTGGGGCTTGGCATTAGAGCACAGCTCCATAGTAACTAAGGGTCTGTGGGAGCCATCATACTAGCAGCTCCTGGGGACTCAGCCATGACTGGGGACAATACTGAAGGCAGTGCAGGTGGTGACAGAGGGCCAATGAGCAGCACTTGCATGTGAGTGAACTCATGTTGGGCTGGGTGGGAGATATAGAACAGGGAAGGCCAAGCAAAGGCAAGGGCAGAAGGAAGGGAGGATTCTACAGCGATGTGAGGGATGGATGGAGGCATGAAGAGAAAGACAGGAAAGAGCATGAGAGAAGAGCAGAAGGGAAGGCAGAGGGGAGAGAAAGGGACAGAAAAACTTGCTGAAAGACCACATGACAAGGAATTCACAAAGTATGTTATATCGATTAATATTGAAAAGATCACTGCAAGGTCAGTCCATTCCCTTTTTACTTGAAGAAACTGAGGCTCAGATCAATTAATGTACAATCTAACCAGTCTAGCAGATTGGTTTTATGTCTCTTACTCCAAAGTCTGACACTTTGTGTAGCATAGTGTCCTACCTTTCAGTTTAAAGTAAATCCCTGGACTTAGATCAGAACTCGGGTACTCTTTTGTACATCTGGGAATTTTAGCTCCCAGACTGAACCTCAGTTTCCACTACAAACTAAGGACACTAACACTCTTTCCCCCCTCTTTGGTGGTGCAAGAAGCATGGAACATAGCACATCATCTACAGGATCACGCACATAAAGGGTTGCTGATTAAACAGAAGCCCTGGCTGTGCTGGGGTTTGTTTTTGTTTATCGTTTTGTTTTGAGACACAGTCTCATTATGTAGCTCTGGCTGTCCTGGAACCCACTATGTAGACCAGGCTGGTCTCAAACTCATAAAGAGAACCGCCTGTCTCTGCCTCCTCAGTGCTGGGATTAAAGCCATTTGCTATTTACACCCAGTAGTGCTGTTGCTCTTATCTTCAGCATTAGGGCTAGACAGAGTTCACAGACAAGGTCCACCAACTACCTGAAACCCCTCAGAGAGGCTGCCAAGGTACCTGGTGTTCCAGAGTGTCTCTCTGGTACAAAGGCTGGCAGACCACTTCCAGTGGATCCTTTAGTGAGTGAGGGTGATAGTTCTCCAGTGTTGACTGAGAAGCAATGCCTGCCATTGCTTCACCAGGGCATTCTCCATGATCCACTGTCTCTGGAATACTGCTTCTGCATACTACATGACTTGCAGTAGCAAGGTTATTCTGTACATTGTGCCTAAACTGTGGGATATAAAATGGAAAGCTGGAGAGTACTTTAAAATTCCCAAAGAGGCCCCAAAGAAGTGAGTGAAGGGGCTAATGTATCTTCAGTGGAGCCAAACGAAAGGAGCACAAGATCAAGTCAGATTTTTCTGTCTTCCTTACCTCTACAGGTCATCAAATGCCCAAATAAGGGTATATTAGCTCCTACAGTATTTGCTACCTCAGAGTCATGCCCTACCCAGCTTATAAATTTAAATACTTTAGTGCAAGAGTCTATAAAGATTTCAGGGCCACTGCATACAACAGTACTACAGAATCCATTAAAGTCTTTGACAACAAACCTGCAAGCCTTTAGTGTTCCTAAGCCCATTCCTCTCATGGTATTAACTGCTACATTCATAGATTCCTCCTTCTCCCAGGGCAGAGGCTCTATAGTATTAATGTTGCTGGGAAACCGCGAGTCTAAGATTTTGAACAGGAGCCCTATCACCTGAGCCCACAAAAAACACAGGAATGTCCTGCTTTACTGAGACTTGTATCAGAACCAATAGGCAAGCATGGTATTTCTCCTATTACCTGGCACTCTCATTCCCCTGCAGGTGCACTCACACAGGATGTCTTCCTTCAGTGGCCTGTTCTTCCAGTCCACTTAGAAAGGTCTGTAGTCATCCAATTGGTTCCTAACACTTTCAGCATCACCAAGAGAATCACTGTTATTTTCTTCCTATTGGCCAGAGTTCTTCCAACTAGCTTCATGAAGCCAGATAAATCAGCATTGTTATGGGCATAAACACACATCTGAAATGTCTTAAGTACCTCAACAGATTTATTAACTATCTACAAAGACAACTCTACCTGCAGGCATGAGCACACACAGTATCTATATGGATTAGTACATCTGACCTAACTACTGTTAGAAACTGTTCGTCTCACCAAAACCATCTTAGATAAAAGCTCATGAGAGTCAACTAAATGTGTTCTGAGAAGACCTCAGTGTTTACGGCTACATGATGTGCCTGTGCCATCCCAGTTATCCAAATTCACATATTCATTTATATTACCTGAACGAATGGGCTCAGTCTAGCCAGTATTCTACTGAAACATGGTCTTCTTAAAAGCTGAGGACTATTTCTGACTTTACCAATAGACAAGTGATGACTGTAGTTTTCTCTTTGCCGTATTTCCTCTCTGCATACATTATTCAAACCTACCACAAACTGACACACCTAGGTTTCAAATAGACTATGCACTATTTAGCTCATGCTACTCTGAAAGTAACTTAGAAAGACACAAATCATGTGTTACACCTGACAGACGACGAGTATGAAAAACACTTGCTATGATTATTGCAGAGGAGGCGGCAGAAAGAGTAAAAGAGCAAGAGAAAAAGGAGTCTGCTGAGAGGTTGTGTGTCAGAAGCTACCTTCATAAAGCCTCGCCAGTATGTTTGCCTAAATATAAGCTGAACAAGGACAGCCATAGATATGATAAAGTGGATGACGGAAAGCTCAGTGATGTAAATCCTATATAAAGAACTACAGGCTATGCTGAGATCAGGAGAAATAGTCTCCCCCAAAGACGAGCACACCAATCGTTATCCAATACCTAGTGCTCAGCCATGAAAACACAAATGACATTATTCAGACTGAACAGGTTCTATTTATATATTTAGGAATACACACACACACACACACACAGAGGGTAACACACAAATTAAAGATGTCACGCATCAGAAAAAGCAAACAGAGTTATATGGGAGGGCTTTAGGAAAGGGGGAAATGATGTAATTATCATCTCAAGAGACATTTTTTAAAGATTTATTATGTATATAGTGTTTTGTACTGCATGTATACCCACATGCCATAAGGGGGCACCAGATATCATTATAGACAGTCATGAGCCACCATGTAGTTCCTGGGAATTGAACTCAGGACCCCTGGAAAAGCAGTCAGCATTCTTAACCTCTGAGCCATGTCTCCAGCCCCTGAAAAAAAATTTATATGAGTGTACACACAACACACACATTACCACTTAAAATATTTAACTACCACTGAAGTTAAGTCCACTTTGTATTTTGTCCATCTAATGGTCTACTACATAAACAGGCAGCACTGTGACTAAGAAAGCAGAGTGCTTTTCACACAGAGACTGAGAGCAGGACCAGAAGCCACAGTGGACTGCCATGGAGCAAGGGAACAACCAGGAAAGGTGTCCAGCCTTCTCCCCTTTCCCACATGCCAGAACCAGAGAAGAGAAGCAGTAGAGACCATCCACCCCAGCAACACATGGAATATGGAATACAAACCAACAGGATCTAAGAATACTTTTCAAATCAGTGCCTGACTGTTGTATAAATCAGTGCTGCTCCTAACCTTGGTCAACGTAGCTTCTTTTTGCAGTGAGCAGCAGTCAATGCATAGTCATAACTGGTCAAAGTACTGCGAATAAGGGACTGTTAGGTAATCAGCCTAAAATGGAACAGCAGTATCAGCACTGCTAATATTCAGGGAACAGAATTGAAAAGGGGTGTAGGCAGAAAGGGAGGAGTATGGTGGAATATAAATATAGTCTGCTGTAATCATCATAGCACTCAGGAACTTCCTGATAACCCCGCCCCCCCAAACACACACACACACACACACACACACACACACACACACACACACACACACACAGGATCCTGTCAGTTAACATTCCATTCCAGCACGGATAGGTCAGGGCTTGAGGCTTGAGGCAATACTCCTACTTGAGAGGCTATCAGCACTTGACAGGTGCTGGGGGAGACAGTCATTTTTCTTCAGGGCTGTAAGTTCTGCCCAAGCTCCACTGGATGCCCACAGCTATGTGCTTGCACGGAGCACTAACTGGAAAAGGAGGATGTGAAGTTAGAAAGGGAGGCATATGAAGCTATCAAATAGAAAATACTATTTATAATCTTCTAAAACAAAAGGTTGGAGAGATGGCTCAGCGGTTAAGACTACTACCTGCTCTTGCAGAGGACTTGGGTTTGGTTCTTGGCACCCACATAACAGTTCACAATCATCTGTAACTCTAGTTCCAGGGAACCTGATATTCCTTCAGGCACCAGGCATGCACAGTACAGCACATATACATGAGGCAACCACTCATATACACTAAAAATAAATACATTTTAAAAATTCATTATCAGGGCTGGAGAGACGGCTCGGCGATTAAGGGCACTGACTGCTCTTCCCAAGGTCCTGAATTTCATTCCCAGCAATCACATGGTGGCTCACAACCATCTGTAATGGAATCTGATGCCCTCTTCTGGTATCTCTGAAGACAGCTACAGTGTATTCATATACATTAAATAAATAAAGTACAATTCATTCTCAACAGTGAGAGTGTGAGGCTCAAAACTAGTTTATAGATTATCTCAGTGTATTGATTGTAAAGACAAAATGAAATGTGCACTTAGCACAGCACCTACCATGTCTCATTCAAAGCAATCCGCTGTCATCTGTTCATCTCTGTGGCAATTCCCTAAAATTTCTCTCAAAGTGAAGACTATCTGTATGCAAACTGCCACTAATTCGAATTTGGGGAGGAGGGTCTGTTTGCAATGTTAGAGTGCTATCATCTGGATGCATTACAGAATCTTCAGAAATATTATTTAGAAAAGATAGAGTTGGCCTTTCCGTAAACTGTTTTAAGTAAAAAGAGAGTCTAGATTGTGTCTGCATAGTGCTGAAACCTAGATCTATCACTTGGGTAAGCAATCTGGTTTCCTGCAGATGGAAAGGTTGATGAAATCATTAGAAACCTCTTTCATACTGAGAACCTGCACCGTGAACCAACGCAGTCAGGCCGAAGCACCCAGTTCTTTCAAACTTCAGTCTTAGATAAGGTTTCTATTGTGACAAAACATCATGACCAAAAGCAAGATGGGGAGAAAAGGATTTATTTCAGCTTACATTTCCACTGTCCACCACGCAGGGGAGTCAGGGCAAGAGGCCTTGGAGGATGGCAGCTTGCAAGCTCACTTGAGTTCCTGCCTGTTCAGACTGTCCATTCTGCTGTTTGGTTTTACCTGGTTTTTCAGTAGTAAGAATGCTGCCCAAAGTATTCCCTGGGTGCAAATGCACTCTGTGCACAAAAGGTTTCTTCTTGTTGATCAAAGAAGATTGGTTTATTTTGCTAAACTCAGTATCTGTGGCAGATGCCGTTAACTTCCAATACACTAGGTTCTATGATGACATCTGGGTATAACAGACTTGTTTACCTACAAACACTGTCAAGTGGTCCAAACAAAAAGTCAAGAAATGTTTAAATGAAGAGGGCCTGATGCAAATACCCTCCGGTCATGTTTTGAGAATATAGAACTGGCTCAGTTTTGAAAATTATCATATCTAGTAAACAGACTCTGCCCCACCCAGAGCTCACAATGGTGGTGACTGAAAGCAGCATTATAGCTTCAACTGATACACAGAATACCCACTGGACTAGATTATGTTTTTCTGGCTGTTGCTAAATGTGATGATTTATCTTCTTAACTTGACTGGATTTAAAATTACCTAGCAGACTGTTGAGGTACACCTCTGGGCAAGTCTTTGAGGGAGTTTACTGAAAGGTTTAACTGAAAAGGGTTCTATGAACCATGAATGTAGACGGCGGCATCCCATCCCATGGGCAGAGGCCAGCGCTGAATAAAAGGGGAAAGAAGAAAAGAAACAGAAGCCTGGCTATACTCTCAGGACAATGATTTTTGTCATTAAATTCTAATCCGATAACTTACCATATATTGCCCATTTTTACCAAGAAAGTAATCAGAGGGGTTTATCACCTTCCCATGGATCTTTTTACTTTCTGATTCACAACAGCTGCAAAATTCATTTAAATTTTACATATAAGAAAACTTGGGGCTGGAAAGATGGCGGCTCAGTGAAATTCCCAGCATCCACATGGTAGTTCAAAACTGTTTTAACTCTAGTTCCATATGATCCCATGGCCTTTTCTGGCCTCCATGGGCACCAGGCACACATGTGATACACAGACCCTTAGGCAAAACAGGCAAGGTTTATTTTTATTTTATATAAATTTTATATATAAATATAAAAATAAATCTTTAATTAAAAAAAACCAAAACCCTTCTTAATCAGACACTAAATTAGCACCTTTCTATAAGAAGAACTTATTTCAAAATATACAAGCTAAATGCGGTTCTGAGTATTTACACAGTATATAAAGACAAATGTACAGACTGAACCACTATACAACTATATTTTGCATATAAAGTAGTAATTTTGATTGTTGTTGTTATTTTTTTTCTGAGATTTCTGTGTGTAGCCCTGGCTGTCCTAGAACTTGCTCTGTAGACCTGGCTGTCCTAGAACCTAGAGATCCACCTGCCTTTGCCTCCTGATTAAAGGTGTGCCCATCTTCAAAGTGGTAATTTCATATAGCTAAATCTAGTATGTTAAGTCACCAAGAGATTAAAACTTCCTACCAGTCTAGATGATGTAACCTTCTAAATTAAGACTAATGCTTTAAATCTACAGGATACTATGGAAATTTCTAGATTTGCTCACTTGGCCAGCATCTATATTCAATTACATTAATGGTTTTAGCAGCCAATTGGCAGAAATGAGAAAGAAAGCAGCTCAGTACCTCATCTAGGTGGTTTTGATCTGAAGCAAGGGCATCTGAGTTCATTATAAACAAAGACATGCCAGGCAGTGGTGGCGCACGCCTTTAATCCCAGCACTTGGGAGGCAGAGGCAGGCAGATTTCTGAGTTCGAGGCCAGCCTGGTCTACAGAGTTCTAGGACAGCCAGGGCTACACAGAGAAATCCTGTCTCGAACCACCACCACCACCAAAAAAAAAACCACACATGCAATGCTGTGGACTCAAACACTTGGCCGCAATCTCCAAGCCATGTATATCTATATACATTGTATATCTATATACATTGTAATGATAACTGGCCATAATCATGTGACAATTTTAGACACTCAAATATAAGCCTCATAATTTTTATAGTGTACATCATATATGGCAATAAGACTGCGTGACTTTTGCCTAAGCTGCAACAATAAAAATAAATTAGGATTTACTGGGTAGACTTGATGTGACTGCAAGTGTGCCTGTTTTTCATGCTAATTTAGAACCTTACAGTCACAATGTCTCCTGGACTCAAAATTCCACTTTAAGTACTCGGGAGATATAGGACAAACCTACAAGTAGTTTAACACCGAGATAACACGTTTCTTATAATAAAGTTAACATAACATGCAACATAAACCACGATGCTTCTGAAGAAAAGGAAACCAAAGTTCTACCTGGGATGAAAACAGATAACCTCATAATGCCCGTCTCTTCTTTTGTGAAATAATTTCCTTTGTACTTACCTCCCTCTCAATAGAAAGAGTTAGTGGACAATAAAAATGTAGTATTATATCAAACTAGTAACTGTAACGTCACACTGACTACATGAAAGTTCTGGCTTCAACGGTAGCAGACAAACACATGAGCACACAAAGGCAAAGCATGGAAACTACACCAAGCAGCCTCTCCTTAGAAGAGCACTCACTGCACAGCACACAGGCAGGCAGGTGCTGTGTTAAATACTACACTCTCACCTAGACTCTGACCAGCTTTATGAATTCTTGAAGTTGGAATTAAGATAGTATCTTTTTTTTCTAAAGTAACACTCCGATACTTGGCATTTCAAACATTTTAATAGTTTTATTTGGCAAAGAGAAGCCTAAGAGTTTTTAAAAAAACATTTCCAGAGGGAACACCTTTTACCATAAAATAAACTGTGTGGTCTGGGAGGGCAAATCTCCAATGTATATATTTTGACTCTGCCAATCTCAGAATTAGTACAAAAAAGATAATTCATTGAAATTCTCTAAAAATGTAAAAACCAGTCCAGACAACATAGCTATACAATCTTGCTGTAAAAGTACTTATATCAAATTCTGCCCAAAATATTTTTCACAATATTCTAAATTTGGTTTCTCAAGTCACTCTTCACTGGCGGCTGGCTTTCCCATTTTCTGTTGTCTCCATCCTGAAAAATTTAGAAGAAGGAAAGTGAGACGGTGATAAAATATTTAGTAGCAATTTAGTAGTAGTTTTATCTACTTTTACCCATTGGAACTAAAATCTAACCTATTCACAACAGGAGAACGTGGGCACTTTAAGAAAGGGATTGCAGTTCGGGGTCCTCCAGTCAGTCCAACCTCCTCACTGTGCACACGAGAGAAAGGTGAGCCTGTAAACATCAGGGCGCTTCCCTAAGGTCCCCTCCCTATCCCTCACCCTTCTCCAAGAGAAGAAAACAGAAGAAAACGGAAGTCTCCTCCATTTAGTCAAAGATTTCTACAAAAGGAATGCCTTTAACAGTGTACTATAGGAATATATCTTCTTAAAACAACCGATTAAAATAATCATGTCTGAAATTTATTCTAAATCTTTAACATTACATAGATTCAGTGTGTGGTTTTTATCCCCCTGAAAATATAATGCACACAGCTTCATAATTACAATCAATAAACTGGGCCTTTGTGAGCGCCAAGGGTCTAACAGGTTAATATCTTTCTCCTTAGAGGCAATATAAGTATTAAATCATAAGAGTAGTACAAAACTGCTGACCAAAAGCAAGCAGTTTCATTACAGGACTACACAATCAACAAAGCAGTTTCCACAGGAAATTACACAAACCCATTTTCCTCCTTAAGGTGTTGATACAGCTCTGCTCTGTTATTGACAGAGTTCAAACGCCCAGCAAACTCCTGGTGCTTTCTGGAATTGGCAGTGTTTATTCTGTTACTCCACAAGGATAATAAGGACACTGGCCCTGGTGTTAGAGCAGAAAGAAGAGAAAAAAAGCAGAAAAATTACTACTTCAAATTTTAGAAATGTAATAAATTTAACCCTCACTTCTGTTGTTCATTTTATACTCTTCAGGCACTGTACCATGCCAAGAAAGTTGAACAGATTTCCACCAAATCCACAGGACACACTTAGGAAAAACAGCCTTAAAGGCAGTGTAGGTAGACATCAGGTACACAACTGGCTTTGGGGGGGACAGAAGGTGGGAAGTCTTTTCCAAAGTAGATGAAATGGGTTAAAGAATGCTGTTGATCAGAAAACACACAAAGAGTTAGCTTGTAAAACAGAATGAAAGACATGAAGGTGAGAGGGACACCTAAGGGAAGAGGGAAACAAGAATTGGGGATGGGTATGATTCAAATGCACGTATGAGATCGCAAAGAGTAAAAAAATAAATAAAATCTTTGAAGTATAACTAAATTTCTCATTCTAATCCATAGTGGTACATTCAGCATGTGAGATGTGTAATTATCTCAGTAAACACCAATTTAAACCCTATTATTTCTAACTCTAGCAAAGACCTGAGAGGCAGGCACCAAACCACCTCAAGGTGACCCCTGCTTCCCCAAATGCAAGGACATTAGTGGCTTGAAGAATGAGTATGTCCCAGTGCACTGACTAAGGAGTGACTAGCCTGCATGCTCAGAGGATGACCAGCCAATAACACTGGGCTGCCCTGTTCTTGATGGCTAGGAGACACAGGCATCAGATAGTCTGATGATTTTCCATATACTCTAAGAGGACTGAACCCAGGATACCTTCACAGACACTCAGGCCCAGAATGACATCAGGAACCCAAGTCTAAGTCCCATCATTTAGACCTAGAATTACATGAAGAAATTTAATTTTCTCAGCCTATAAATAATATTAAAGGTTTTAAACAATATCTTCACTTAAGCTTGGTCATATGTTACTACTAAATGAGTAAATATGATTACATTCTTCCCTGGGTACCAAGAGTTGGGTGGAGAGAAGAACAAGTATTTCTCTCTTTTTCACACATAGGATCTAAATGTTATATGTATGCACATGCACATGTGAAAGTGGAAGAGAGGTTTTCATGTGTACGCACATGCATATGTAAGAGTGGGAGGGGTATGAAGGGATTATTGAAGGAGAGTGGGGCAGAAGAGCATCTCACGTGGAGGGGAACTATGAGCAACAAACCATGATGTACTGAATAAATATGTCACAAGAAAACCAATTATTTTGTTCATTAATCGAAATGAATAATGATAAAGGGGCTTGGGGACAGTCTGTCCTCCATAAGCCAGCACTTGGCAGTTCTGGGAACATAAGCAGATTTAAGCTTCTAATTTACAAATTCTTAAAGTATAGATTTTATATAAAGTATTTTATTTTTCAAAGCTTTTATTGATAGAAGCATACTGCTACTATTTTTTTTTTAAATGTTAAAAACATCTTCACTTCCAAGGATGTAAACAACATCTCCAGGCATCCAGGCGTCAGTAGCTCTTTCTCACAGATACAATGTGAAGTAACACTGCCCAGAAACATGTGCTTAGCTAAACTGCCCAGGCCACTCCCAAGGTTGTCCTCACCTTTAGACTTTTCCATGTGTGGTGTCTCATCCGTTTCAACAAGGGGCTTTTTGTTTGGAGGTTCTGGAGAATCAGGTGAGTCCTTTATGACCTCTGCTTCAGCCAACTCTTCTTTCCCTCGTTCTAAAATCCCTTTCAATCTGGAAGAGGAACAAGTAATGAAGCAGAGTTTAGTTTATAAGTCTATAAGTGGCCCAGTAACTACACTACTGTGTGTATCAGTTTTTATAAAACATACTTGATCTCACAAAAGAATCTAAAAATCATATAAATTAGTTTAATGAGTTCTTCACAATTTTATTTCCCTTTATAGTAGTAACAGTTCAGGAATTAGTCCAATGTAAAAGTTAAAACCAAACCAAGGAAACTTAAGTTAGTAGTTAAAAGGTTAGAAACAATGTAATTATGAACAAGACATTTCACAAGACCCACATTTTAAAAATGAAGGAAAAAAAAATCTATGACAAATTACAAATAAAATTAGTCCTTACTGTCTAGTGTGGTGCGGTCTGTGTGACAAGGTATGCTCTCAGGTGTTCTTACTCGCAAGCCTCATCACTCTAAAGCTTTTTCTTGAGACGGTCTCAGTGTGTAGCTCTGGCTAGCCTGAAACTCTCTATATAGACTAGGCTAACCTAGAACTCAGATCAACCAAAGTGCTTCTACCTAAGCGCTAAGATGAAAAAGCCCTACTCTAAGCTTTTATTAGGCTTCCTTAGTAAGAGGAATACTTCTCATATATGCACAAGGCCATACACTGGAGGTCAGCTGGAGCTGAAGTAAAGTGTACTGTTTAAACTGCTGAGAAGTAAAGTGCTCTACCTGTCTAGAAATGATGAGGACTTCAAGAACTACTGTCAACACATTCCTACAGACCTACAGTGAAGATGGTAGACATGGAAACATGTATGTATGAGCAGAGGTCTTCCATGAATTAGTAACTGTGAAGGCAGAGGCTATTTGCCACTACAATAAATCTAGCTGTCTTGTCTGATCTGTGCAAGGACATAGGAGTTGATATATTAAGATACTTGTTAAATAAGGGTACAGGCAATTCATGTACAATGGCATGTGTGTGAAGGTCAGAGGACACCATGCAGGAGTCAGTTCTCTCCTAGACCATGTTGGTCCCAGGAATCCAACTCAGATACTCAAGTGTGGCTTCAAGGGGAAACAGTGTGCTGATTAGGAATGATGTCAAAATTAGGATTGCATGCTAGTCCGTTCCAAAGGGCAACCTGAACCTAATTCGTATAAGATAGCGTTTTCCACACTGTGCTGTGATCACTGAAGTATGACCTATCTCTAAAATAAGGCAGGGTGTTCTTTCAGGATGACATCTTGTGATGAATGCCTGGCCAGTGACTCACTAAACATAAAATTATGTTTGTGAATTTTATAATATTCAAAGTATATACTGGTATCAAACACCATAATGATAACCAGAATTAGTTAGCAAAAAATTAACACAATTTTGTCATAACAATAAAAGTTCATACCATTTTAAGGCACAGAAGGATGGGGTGACTAAGAGTACAGTTAGCGTGGACAAGCACATACTGAATGAAGTGAATGTGTGACAGGCCAAGGTGGGTGCTAGGGGACAAGTCACCTGTCTGCATCCGGCCGGGCCTTTTCCGTGCCGTGCTCCTTCCCTGCTTGTTCCGACTTGTCTTCCCTGTCCTCCCTCTTCCTCCCTCGCTTCTTCCGCTCTTCTTCTTCTGGGGGTTTGCTCCTACATGCCATTAGACACTCCAATACTCTCTGATGCTTCTCAGAGTTGCTGATATGGGCTCTGACGAGAGTCTCTAGTTCATTCCACATGATCCGGTACTGTTCATCTCTGGAGTAAACATCAAAAGCACACTCAGAAATGGTCCTGGTTATAATAAATATTAGGCACTTGCTATGGTAAAAGAAACAGAAATGGAGATGTATTTTTTTCTTTTTACTCCATACTTAATAGTGGAACTCCAAGTTACACTGTAGCAATGCCTACTATGTCCCCATCATATGGTACATACACCTCCTCAGATAATTTACACACAGAAGAATTATCTTACAGAGTAATGCCTGTTAAATAAACAGGATGTGTGAAGGTGTAAAGAAAACAGCACTACCTTTTAGGTCCCTTTCCTCTGGTACCGACTGTAGAAACAGGAAGAGGGTCATTCTTCCTTTCCATATCAACTAAGTTGTATATGGTCTTCTGACAGTTTAACACATCCTCTTCTGTCAAAGACTCTTTCACAATGACACCAGCTAATGGAACTACCTGTTAGGTTAAAAAAAAGAGAGAGAGAGAAAGAAAGAAAGAAAGAAAAAGAAAAAAAGAAAAGGAAGAACTTGGTTTAAAGCTGATATTAAAGATGGCCACATAGAGGGGAACACCATAACTGCTGCTTCTGTTCTCAGTCACTAATTCTTCAGCCACAACAACCTCATGCTTCCTATCTTGCTTGAGAAATGGCACCAATTACAAATTTAAAAATTTACTTTCTAAAAATGTATTTGCAAATACATACTAATCCAGAAAAAAAAAAAAAAGAGACTCACCGCTTGCATGTTGAAAATGGTGGTTTGTGAAATAATCATGGGCCAGTAACGGGTGTGCTTTTCTAACTGATCCTTTGCACGCTCCAACGGGATCTCTAGACTTGCATCGATTTTATATCTGGGGTCTAGAAAAGGAGTTAACCTGTTTTCCCTCATAAATTCACCAAAATCCTAATGATAACCAGATAAGACACAATTAGAAACTAGTCTAATGTTCCATCACAGCCGTTTCCCTCTGTCCTCTGTCCTGTGACTGCCAGCAAAGCCCTTTCTCTAACAGTGACCCACCTCACTGCTTGCCCCACCCCCTTTTGAAGTTGAAAGCTATCAGCATTTACACAGTGGAAATGAAGCATGTCCCCACTTCACTCCTATGATGAAACTGCTTTCTTTCAGATGTGTGTGAGTTTATCACATGGCAAGGCCAGTTTGCTTATAAAAAGCTGCTTTGATAGAATATCAAAATGATGAGTGTTATTCTTTCAATAATGAAATTAAAGGTAAGTTAGGGTTTTTGTTTGGTTGGTTTTCAGATGCCTTTAGATTCTGTTTTCCATAATGAATACTTATTGGCTTTCAAGCCCTTATTAAAATAACTACCCAAAAAAAGCCTAATAAATTAATTAAATTATATAATATTTGGAAGTTTATAGAGTAATTATACATATAAATCCACATATAAGTCCCACAACCATCTCAAAAAAGTAGCCCTGAAATGTCAACATATGCAAGAGAAAGCACTAATTTAATCATATTCTCTCTCTAACGCCAGTGTTTCAGGACTTAGACACTCCCAGTCACTAAATCTGTCACATGGCAGAGTATTCAGCGATGATGATTACTGAAAACAACAATCAGCTCTTTTGAGAACGCTTTTCTGAGATCGCTTTTCTCCATAACCTTAACATAACAAGAACTCTTGCTAACTGACTCAAAACAAAATCTACAGAATAGTAAGTTTTATGGCAGGGCTAGAGAGATGGCTCAGTGGTTAAAGGCACTGGCTGCTCTTGCCTAGGACCCAGGTTAGATTCTTAGCACCCACATAATGGCTAACAACAGTCAGTAACTCCAGTTCCAGAGGATCCAACACCCTCTGCTGGCCTCCAAGGGTACCAGGTACGTACATGCACATGGCGCACAGACATACACAGAGGAAAAACACTCATACACATACAATAAACATTTTTTAAAAAGTCTCACTGTAATCCGGTAGTCTGTAACTCTTCCTCCACAGCCCTCACTAATTGAAGGCGGATCTTCCAGAATGGATCGAGAACTGCTAAGGACATGCAGAAAGATCTCTCCTCCATGGCTGCTAAGCATGTGACTGATGACTTTGGAGCCTGACTTTCGTGGCTGCTCCAGCAACACAGACCGACCTGTCAGAAGCAAGATCGAGCTGTCAGTAAGAAAACTCAAACAGCTATATTTTAAACAGTACTGCTAAGCTAGTGCATCTATACTTCTCTCCTAATACTTAGCTTCTCTCAGACACTTTAAGGTTTACACAGGTATATGGCTATGTTCCCAAACAATTATAATGGTATGTTTGTTTTACTGAAATTCAAGTTCACATAAAAATTCCCTCCTAGACATTCAAAAATCAAAATTAAACTACTGAGGAATTCTCAGGTTATTAATGCTACAAAGTATTTGAGGAAAAGGCATAGTCCCAATCCCTATCCACAATGCCTGCCACCTTTTTGGCATAATTGTTTCTAATTCACATGCTGAATACTGGTGAATATTACATATTACGATAATCAAACTGAACATTATAATGAAAGTAACCTTGGAAAAAAGACAGACTTTTAATCAATGGTTCTAAAACTTAAGATTACCCTAAGCTTCCAAAAAAGTGTTAAGTCGAACCCTAAAGATCAAATTTCTTTTTTTTTTTTTTCTTTTTTTTTTTTTTTTTAAGATTTATTTATTTATTATATGTAAGTACACTGTAGCTGTCTTCAGACACTCCAGAAGAGGGAGTCAGATCTTATTACGGATGGTTGTGAGCCACCATGTGGTTGCTGGGATTTGAACTCCGGACCTTCGGAAGAGCAGTCGGGTGCTCTTACCCACTGAGCCATCTCACCAGCCCAAAGATCAAATTTCTAATCAACATTTTAAAAAATATGTTGGATAAAACTCACTTAGATATAAAGCCTCGAAGTCAGAAAGAAAGTAAATTTCTGCCCCCAGCAAAACTGTTACAGACTATTTCCACTAACATGAATTTAAAGCAATCTTGGCAAATAGACTATCGTGACATGAATGACCCCACATAGCAATAACTGAAGGTAAGGCATTAAATGATGGTTACCATTGAGGAGGAAATTAGTAAGGCAGGAAGAAGGTCTACTATTTACATCCACAGGTGAAATCCGGTAAGCTCCAGTGCAATAGTGCAATTCTGAAATAGGAAAACACACCACCTTAAAGAATATAATAAAATACCCTACACCTAAGAGAAAGAAAATCTGCTGTACTGAGTCCCTTAAGGCAATGAAAACAAAAATTCAAAAAGAAACTTGAGATTTAACATCACACTTACAGACCTTTGTGTGCTCTAGCTCCCCGCCACCCCCCTGGCCCATCTCCTTACCAATGCTGTTGGTCCTGGGTGTGCACCACTTCAGGGTTACTGTCTCCTTAAATGGCCCTTCTCTGCTGCTGCTCCCAGAGTGGCTGTCACCTTTAGAGAGGTCATAGAAACACTAACTTTACTAAGGAGGTCACCAACTTCAAAGTGGTGGTTATTTAAGTTTTGAAAATAAGTTTAAACTCTGGAAGAGAAAAGAGCTCTATGAGAACACGCTTTTTACAAAGTCTCAGTGGAAAAGGCCAAATAGAGAATGGGATATAAACTACGGTTAGCATCGATAAGTAATTTCCCTTCATATTTTTCACTTTAGTTTTCATTCACTGGTTTAACTAATTTGGGTCACTGTCTTAATAGCCAGTAATAAAATTTCATAGACCTCTGATATAATGCTCTCTCCCTGCCCATGCAAATAAATGATAAAGTAACATGGTCAATATTCAGAAGGTTTAAGAGTCTAAAATGCACAACTATACCAAATTGTGTTTCTTTAGAGGAAGCATAAAGGTTCTGGAAGTGAATACATAAGGAAGCAGAGCAGTCAGTACCCATGCCTTCATGAAACCTGCAGTGTGGCAGAGCAGATCTGTCAATCCAATAGCTTAGCAGGCAAATTTGAAATCACAAAGTTGACAAAATACTTTGTTGAAAAAGACACTAAAAAAAAAATATATATATATATATATGTATGTATGTGTGTAGATATATATATGTATATATGTGTATATATATATATATATATATGTATGTATATATGTATATGTATGTGGTATGAGAGCCTCCAGCACAGAGGTCTGACCTATTCTAAGACACTGAAAAAAGCCTCCTTTAGACATAAAAATTGGCTTAAGTTCTCAGAGAATGGTATAGGAATTAAAAGAAAAGAGGAGAAAGCAATCTGTGCAGAGAGGACAGCAAATGTCAAGATCTTTGCAGGAGGGAGCAGTGAGACAACGGAGGGAGGATCTGGAATGTTAGGTGAGAAAATAATAGGTTTTATTCAGGAAGTACCAAGTGGTAGCAGAGATGCAGAAATGGTTGTATCAGAAAAACACAAGATGAAATTAAGAAAATGAGATGATAAAGTTGATATAGAAAGTGTCAGAGAGGCATCTCAAGATGATCTTAAGGTTTCTATATAATAGAAATGCAAAAACAACTGGACTATCCACCGAAAGTGCTAAGTCCCTGTCATAAAGCTTACCAATTGTTCTGGGAGTATTGAGTCTTAGATGAAGTACTGACATGAAGCAGCAGAATACATAGATATGGAGCTTAGGGGAGATGCTTGGGTTAAAGTACAAGCCTACGAATTGAGATCCTGCTCTGGTATCCCTCCTCAGTACGGCTTGCCTAACGTTCAGAGTTATAACCACATGCAGCCTTCACAGGCTCTGCTCCTATTGCCACAGGAGCACTTTACAAAAAAATTTTTATTTATTCATAGGTATACTGTAAAGGCATGGCATGGGTGTGGCTAATGCCTCCTGGGACCTCCCATTCTCTGCTCCAAACTGTGGCTTTACAGGCTTTCAGAGCAAGTGCTTCTACCCACTAAGCCATCTCCACAGACATAATTATCTCCATAGCCAAGAGAATGTTATACAATCTTCTAAGTTAAAACAAAAGTCTTAAAAGCTGACATCATCTCATAGGTTCTTAGAATCTCCACAAGTTACATTTTCTACATTCCCTTGCTAACATCAGTAGATACATATATCATAGTCGTTTTTCTACTGCTAGTAATTCAGTCAGTGAATCCCAATATTCCATAGACACATAACCCCAGCTGGCTCACAATTACGCTTCAGAATGACTGCACACAACATGCTCAACATCAGTCCTGTAACTCTGTCAGCACCAATCTACAAAGAAAAGCCTCAGGAATTTAAAGACTTCACACCTTAAAAGTGTCATTCAATATTAGGAGTGAATGAAATATTAAGGTTCATCCTGCTATTGTGTCTGCAGTTTTTAAACACAAAAAGTGAAATATAGAAACACAGGGCTGCTGTCCTGACAAAATCCTTGCTAAAGCTCTTCCCTCATACCCTAAAGCACGAGGGTGCAGTGACGGAAAGCACAGCCTGAAGGGGAAAGCAAACTACAGAGTACCAGTTCCATGGACACTGTCCCAGTTGCTCTTTGTTGGTGTGATAAAAACCATGACCAGAAGCAACTTGGGGAGGCCAGGGTTTACTTCATCGTAAGTCAGAGTCCTTCATCGTGGAAGCCAAAGCAGATGCTCCAGTCAGGAACCTGAAGACAGGAACTGAAGAGGCCATGGAGGAATGCTGCTTACCAGCTTGCTAATCCTGGCTTGCTCAGCTACCTTTCTCAGAATAGACCCCAGATCCACCTGCCCGGGGATAGCGGTACTCCCAGTGGGTATATTAATTAGCAATTAAGAAAATGCCCCACAAACAGCCACAAGCCAAACTGATGAAATCAATTCTCCAATTGAGATGGCCTTTTCCCAGGTGAATGTAATTTGTGTCAAGTTGACAGACACTATGATGGTGACACTGCACAGGAGTTGGGACAAAGATGAGCTCAGTCTGTGTGCTTGGTGAGAATCCTGGGTAACGCCTCTTACCACTTCTCAGGAAATCTACATGTGCATCTTTGTGATGAAGTAGCTCCACGTCATAGTTGGCAGATGTGTTGGCATGCTGCTCTTCCTTTAAGCAAAGTTTAAGACATTTTAAATAACTTGGGTCTGCTTTCAAAATAATGAAATAAATTACTTTGCTTTTTGCTGAAAGTGAGGTCAAATATATTCTACAACATTAGCTAAATAAGAGGATGGTTTGCTCTCGTTTATTTAAAGATGCAATACTTTCCAACAGTGTAACAAACTCTATTGTAGAACTATTAATGGAACACAGGCAAGTAATAACTTTCTCATGTCAGGATTAACACAAATGACTCTTCTAGAATTTTTGAATTTTACTACTAATGTATTTTCTTGCCAATAGTTTTAATACCCAAATATACTATCATTGGAAGAAGTTGAACTTAAAATAACTCTTAAAAATAGGCAATAGCATCTTTAAATACCTGCGATGAATGAATGAACACCACTTATTTAAAATAGCAAATACTAACTAATAAACAAGCTTAAGTAACTTGTTTTTGATATTATCTATTAACAGAAAGAACACAGACTACAGAGGCACACAGTATCAAGTCCAACAAGCAAGCCACCTGCTGCCTTCTTGGCAATTCTGTTTCAACTCAGACATAAGCTGAAGTTTGTTACAAAGTTTTATTTGTTCACTGCCTCTCATCAAATGCCTGCTACAGGGTCTCCTAGAACTAGCAACAAACCAGCCAACCATGTTTGGAGGATGAAAAATGAAAATCTAAGACTTCTCATGCAATTTAGTATCCATGAGGTAATAGCAAAAGAACTGAAAACCCAGCTGGGTACTGTGATTCACAACTGTGAGTCTAGCATTAGGGAAGCTGAGGCAGGAGGATCACACATTTTAAGCCAGCATGGACTATAAAGTGAAACCCTGTCTCAATAATAAGCAAAAAAGAAAAGTTGAAACCAGACTCCAAGAAAGTCACCATGAATTTTTAGGGAAAAGTTGTTACATTATGGGCCCAATTTAGTAATAACTCATTTGAAGCTTACTGTGGACCAGGCATTTTGCTTAGTCTTGACAACTTAAAGCATGAATAAAGTGACAGTCTCCTAAGAAATGCCCACTGGTGTAACCATAGACTCATACCCACGGCTCTCTATCTGAAGAGTTAAACCAACAGGAAGCCATGGGCTGTTTTTCACTAGTCAGACCTTTATCAACATCTTTACACTTGGGTGGGTAAGAACGAAAGTACAGGAAATAAAAAGATCCACTCAAATATACAACGTTAAATCTAATTATACAGCTCTCAGGAAAAGAATCACAGAGAAATAATTTAAAATATAGATCTTGATAAAAAATAATAAGAACATAGTTCTTAAGAATCTCATATGGTATGTTCTTATTAGAAATAGTAATAATATACTTTGGTCTGTGATCCTTTCTTTTTGATTTTCAGTATTTACTGACCTGTTCAAAGACACTGAATGTGGGCTAGCAAAACAAAATATGATATGGGGAGAAAAAGTAAAGGTTCAATTAAAGTGAATAAGGCATATCAAGCAAACAATTAAAAAGCACAGAAGAGCTCTCAGAACTGCCTACCTTCATAGGAATGTTTGTGATGGTCGTTGAAGCCAAGTCAAAATGTTGCTGTACTAGAACATTCAACTTGGTAGCAAGATGCCGCCCAGCTCGGACACTGTGGACTTCACTGGTCAAAACTGGGGACAACTATAAGAAAGTACCAAGAAAGATAATCCACAAAGCATTATTTCATGGTAGCCCTGTGCTGAGTATTTTCCTATAAAGTATCCAGTGGCTTTTAAAGATGGGCCAGGAGGGTATAAAAGCAAGCAAGGATAATTATTTCATCAATGAAGTTTCATCTGTAACATATGTAATCCATTTACTATACTATAGTCAGGAACTATGTGAGCCATTACCACGTAGCCACAATACAGACAGTCATTGTCCTCTTAAAACCTAGATTGGAACCATTCACTAAAATTCTGCTTATCGATATGAAAATAGCCTTGAAGTCATATAGAGATAATATAAGAAAAATAACTCACTTTATAAAGGACAAAACTGCAAATAAAAATTAAGAAGGAACATGGAAATCACAAACATCTGACTTCATTACCAGTATGAGAGGTAAGGGAGCAAAAAAAATAAGCAAACTAACAAAATTTTATTAATTCCAGGGCAATAATAGTATATTTAATTGTTTTAGTTACTAAAAGGTAAAACCAACATATTGGATCATGAAAGAGGCATAAAGTAACCAAGAAAGCACCTAAAAATGATGGTCAACAACCTGAAAATATTAACAACCTGAAAATATCACTTAAATACAAAAATTCATATTCTAAAGTACCAGTGGTGTACTGGCTGGTTTTGTGTCAACTTGACACAGCTGGAGTTATCACAGAGAAAGGAGCTTCAGGTGAGGATGCCTCCATGAGATCCAACTATAAGGCATTTTCTCAATTAGTGATCAAGAGGAGAGGGCCCATTGTGGATGGTGCCAACCCTAAGCTGGTAGTCTTGGGTTCTATAAGAGAGCAAGCAAGCAAGCCAGTAAGTAACGTCCCTCCATGGCTTCTGCCTCAGTTCCTGCTTCCTCCCTGTGTGAGTTCCAGTAGCACCTTCCTTTGGTGATGAACAGCAATGTGGAAGTGTAAGCTGAATAAACCCTTTCCTCCCCAACTTGCTTCTTGGTCATGATGTTTGTGCAGGAATAGAAACCCTGACCAAGTGGATAAGGTTAAATTAAAAAAATAAATAAATAAAAATTAGCACACTACTATATGTTTACTATAACTATATAAATGGATAGATTTGTATTTCTGAATATAAACTACCAATGAAGATGTGATATGGATATACCTACCAACCAACAAAATTATCTTTTCATTTAAAGTTTTTCTACTTTTTAAGTTGGTTTCTTTGTCCTCTGAGATTAGAATACACTCCTTTTCCAAAATGAGGAAAAATTAAAGTTACTGAAGTAACTAAAATTCACAATAAAGAATGGTAAGAATAAAAATTGTATGGATTTGCAACACATTTTATTAAAATAAATGTCAGTAATGAAGGAAAAACATGAAACGTGTAACATCTGTAATTACAACAGTCTATTCTGACTAGTTAGATGTTTGACATATAGGTTTGTTCTCAGACATTCACATAGTTTCTTGGCAGAAAAAAACAGCAATGTGATCAGTTTAATGCTATCATTCTCAGCATTGCTTAATTTGAACTCACAACCATCTCTTCCTGCAGTACTTCCATACTTACTTCTTTTTTAGGACGGTCAGACACAAGGCTATCTTCACCAACTGGGTAGGTGTGAATCAAGACCAACTCACATTTTTGAATCTGCATGAGACTTAAAAAAAAACTTTCACTTAAAATGTTAGAATAGATATTATAAAGAATTCAGGCAAGCAAACTATTTTAACCTTATCATAATAAATAGTATTAGGTACACAATAAATAAAACTGTAATTAGATATCGCTGTTATCACTCTAAGCTAAACAGTTACACAGTACATAATGAATAACTGCATTTGTTTAAAATAAATGCAAAACCTTTCTCTGTGTATTTAAGTTATAAAGACACTGACGGTGGGTGCCAGGTTCCAGACATGCACCAGGGCCCTGCTTTTATGTGAGTCACTGAGGCAATCCCACTCCTGCTGCCACTGGGAGATGAGATGCTCAGAAGAAGTTACTGTGAAGAGTAAGAGACAGTACAAAGCAGAATGTATCTAATTATACGGCAATCTTTGCATAATAAAAATCTGTTCAAAGTTAAAAAATAACAATGTAGAGAAAGGTCTCACAATTTTCTATAATTATCACAAAGAAAATGATTACCTGTATATTGAATTTCTTAATTTTTTCTTAAGAACAAAGGTCAGGCAATACTAATTGCAAATGTACTAGTTGTAAATGATTATTTCTAAGAATACTAGAGTGAAAAATGTCCCAGTTTCTCAAATATACATTTTTATGAGAGGGAGTGTACCAGTGCACATGTGGAGATCAGAGGATAATGTTGGAGTTTCTCCTTCCACCACATAGTTTCTCAATTCATGTTGTCAGATATGGAGCCATTTCACCAGCCCTTCCCTAACCTTGTATTCTGAAGAAAAGCTGACAGTACTATATTCAATGAAAATCCATATATTCTACATTGTATATCACACACATTCACTGTTAGCTACGTTTGTGTTCTTTCTGACTCTGAATAGAGGTGCGACTGTTTCTTACTGAGCCATTCTCAAGTGAACTGTACAAGACATTCCCAAACACTTCAGGACCCTTCTAAGGACAGTTCCATTTCTAATAGAAATGTTCCTAATTCCACATAAGAAAATTAGTAACTGCTTGATCTAAACTGCAGTCCAGTATAACTGCAGTAAACACACTCTTACTGGCTGTGAGAGTTTCAGCTCTCTACTATGTGACCTTGAATCTAAGTTCTTGACAGCTGGTTCCTGAATCTCTGGGAATGTCCTGGGTACTAGGTTCCTCTGTTTTAATAGCCTGATTGGGATTCTTCAGCTCCTGGATGGAGAAGATATAACCAGAAAGATAATGCTTTGATTAGAAGCTTGGGACCTTTGAGCCTTACTCTGCCATCCTTTAGGCAGGAAAGAGGGGGCCGGAGAATAACCAGTCATGCCTGGGTGACATCTCCATGAAAGCCCCAGAGATAAAGGACTTAGGATCTTGACATGAACACATCCACACACCGTGAAGACACACATTCACCTCCAAGGGATAAAAACTCCTACACCTGGGACTTCCTCTGCTTCGTGCTATGTCACCTGCTTTACCTCTATCCTTTCAAACACTTTAGCATACTAGTTTACAGCAAACTGTTAGACAGGATGGGGCTGTGGGAACAACTGATGGAGCAAGTCAGGCTGACACTGGTGTCAGAAAGGGTAAGGAAGGCATCCTGAAAACTGAGCTCCTAATCTCGAGGGGCTGCACTAACTCCAGAGAGCTGGTATCATAAATGAACTGCAAGTGACCCACATGTTGCCCACAGAGTGACAAAATTATTTGGTATAAAAGAACAAACAAACAAAACACTTTTGATCATCCCTAAATATTGCTATGAGTATTAAAAAAAAAAGTTCTTTTCAACTCCTATTAGCTGTTACATTTTGAACTAATAAATAATGAGTAATGACATCAACAATTTATATGTTTTTTAAGTTCCTAGAAGGGTATGATAATGACCTACTGAAACAAGTATGCATTATAAATTTAGGTATTTTTTTAGCATTCTGAACCCCTTTCCTGTGAAAAGAAAGTAATACTCTAAAATGCAAGGAAAATGATCAAACTTACAGTATTATGCTAATTTATTAAGTAAGAAAAATCAAGGAAATGCTACCAAACATATTAAAAAATTGTTGCAAATAAGTATGAAATTATATCATGTGAAGTTAAAGAGTTATTTCATCTATGATTATACTCACTGATCTGAATTTGCAGCAAGCTTGTTATGCTCATGAATTGTTTCCTGGACACAATCTTCGAGCATTCGGACATGACTATCACTATGTTTAAAAAAAAAAAAAAAAAAGATTTTATAGGAACACAAGTAGTAAGAAAACAGCTAAAGCCACTATTCAGCTGTAGCATGCTGACACTGGCACATAAAATTACTTCAGCAGGGGCTGGAGGGAGTGCTCAGAGGTTAGGAGCAAGTACTGCTCTTGCAGAGGACCTCAGTTCCCAACACCTAAGTCCAAGAGCTCACAACTGCCTGTAACTCTAGCTGCAGGGGATCTGAAGTCATCTTCTAGCCTTTGCAGCACCTGTACTCATAGGCCCACTCACAGATACATATGTACATATTAACTTAAAAAATAAAAATACTTAAAAAAATTACTTCAGCAAAGACTGTCCTGAACATATCTTATTCGTATTATCAAATTATTAGCTTAAAAAAGTCAGTGAAAAAAAAAGTCTTATCAATTTACATGAAAATTTAAACAGTTTTCACTAAGATGATTTTGTTGAGACAGTTTTGCTCTGTAGCCCTGGCTAACCTGGAGCTCACTACATAGGTTAGGCTGGCCTCAAACTCAGGGCAATCTTCCTGCCCCACTTCCCAAGTGCTAAGACTACAGATATCCATAAGCATATATACATCTTATCAAGATGGATTTTTATTTAGAATAAGCCCAGTCTCAATATTAAAGACAAATGCTAGAAATAAAATAAATCAGAGAAGCCATTTACATATCCATACATATAGAGGCCATCCATACTTTGTAAAATAAAAACATAGTAATTAAAATTCTCTCAAGGAAAGGATCACTGTGATTAGCAGCCCACCTTTTTGCATTTGTGATGCAGATTATCCGTCCTCTATTCCCAACTCGTTCTGCATTCTCCATGAGTAAAGTGCGAGCCTCATGCTGGTATTCGGTAATCTTGCAAAGGGTTTCCACTGCTGCAACAAGACCATGCAGGATGCTGCAGCACTCTGGATCTGCCCGAGGGTTAGGAGGCCCCACTGTAGCTAGTGCTGCCATTAGCTAAGGAAAAGGAAAAACAACTATGTTGACAAAAAAAAAATGACAAGTATGTATAAAAAACAAAAAACAAAACAAGGGGTCATAATTTTCACATGAAAAGTGTGTATGGGTATTCATAGCAGTATTACTCATAAAAGCCCCAAATGTCCAATGCCTGACAAACAAAATGAAGTACAAACTCATACAACAGTCTGTAATAAAAATCGAACAGAGCTAGAGAGATGGCTTGTCCTCTTGCTACCTGATGATGCAAGCCTGACAACCTGAGTTCAGTGCATAACTATGTAAAGATGGAAGGAGAGAAATGACTCCACAAAGCTGCCCTCTGATCCTCCACATGGATGCACATACACATCATGAACACATACACAATTAGAAAAAAAAAATATGACCACATAGTGGTGGCAGGTGCCTTTGATCCCAGTACTCAGGAAGCAGAGGCAGGGAGATTTCTGAGTTTGAGGCCAGCCTGGTCTTACAGAGTGGGTTCCAGAACAGCCAGGGCTATAATATATAGAGGAAACTGTCTTGGGGGTGGGAAGGAAGCAAACTTAAACAACATTATGGATGGACCTTGAAAACGACGCAAATGTTAAGCCAAAGAAGCCACATATTATTACATATACATATTACAGGATTCCATTCATATAAAGACTAGAACAGAGAAATCTACACAGAAAGATTAGTGATTAATTGTCTGGAAGTAGTAATAACAAGTATGTATGGGGATGTTCTAAAATTGACAGTGGTAATCACTATAGCTATGGATATATTAAAATTTTAGTAATGTATAGTTCAATAATTCTATACTTTCAACGGGCAAATTTCATGGTATATGAGTTATTTTCAGTATAGCTTTTTTTTAAAAAGCTGTGTCATGTGCCTGTGGTCTTAGCTACTGAAGAGGGTGAGGTAGAAAGACTGCTTGACTGAGAATTCAAGTATCATATTAACTATTAAACACTATAATCACATTGTTTTGGCTCCCTACTTTCTGACTCTACATATTCCGTGTAATAAATAAGGACATTTAAATTTTTCATGTAATATTCTATTATAAAAGCTCATAAATGTATCTGGAATTCTAAATATCTATGGATTTTAATATTATTGTAGAATTAACACCTCAAGACATTCAAAGGATTTATAAAACATTAATATAAGAAATAAGCATATTCTACCCTACCAATAATCTTATTTTATATTAAATGATTTTTAAAAAAATAAAAAAGAAAGAAAATATATTAACACTGCAGTCTTAGCAGCCCGTGACTTTAATTCCAGAACTTGAAAGGCAGATATTACAGGTGGATCTTGGTAAGTTCAAGGCCATCCTGGTCTACACACTCATTTCTAAACCAGCGAGGACTACATAGTGAAACCTCATCTCAAAAAGAAAAAGAAAAGAAAAAATATAAAAGAAAAAAATAAAACAAAAACAAGTGACACATTTTCACTCAAATGAACAACAGATTCAAGAGGTAGGAGGATCCTCCTGAAGTCATCTCCAACAGAAGCATCAACTCAAATAGCTTATGATTTAAATGGTTTAACTGGGGGTGGGGGTGGTGGCTAAAGGACTGTTGAGCACTGTTTATCAGATTTAAACAACTATACAATGTATACATGTGTTGAGCATCACATGTACTGCATTTGCCACACATTATTTCTAGGTCACAGTAGAAACCTTCACAGGATGCAAGGGGACCAGTGACTAGATTTATCATAAAAATAGGAAAGGAGGGCTATGAGATGGCTCAGTGAGGATACATGCTTGCCATCAAGCTTGACAATTTGAGTTTCATTCCCAGGATCGACAAAGGAGAAAGAAATGGAGAACTGGATGTTTCTATGCTATGATAGTTTGTTTGTGGAAGGTACTCCAGTACCTCTAGCTAGGCTCAAACTCTACGCAGCTGAGGATGACCTGCATTCTGAACAGCTCCTCCCTACAACTCCAGTGCTTAGATCATGGGCATTTACCGCTACAGATATGAATGCAAGGCTTCATGCCTACCACATACATAAGTGTTCTACCAAATGAGCTACATATCTAGTCTATGAAAAATTTTTAAGTTTTCAGTCTAAAGAAAAGTTTTTGCAGAGACAGTTTACCTGATTTGAATGTTATACAATGTATACATACTAAAACATCACTTCTTATTCCATCAACACATATATTTCTGTAACCAATGAAAATAAAGGGGTTTTGTTGTTTTGGTTTTTTAAAGCATTGATTTGCAGTTTCTCTTTACACTGTGATGTGGAATCAGGGTATTGCTAATGTGAAGATGTTTATAATGACACTGGTTCAGCTCTCTTCAACTGCTACAAACAGGTTTTAGCACCAATGCCCAAAGAAATTAAAATTAGGCAGTGTTTTAGCAAACAATTTGTACTTGTTATAGTTTAATTCAAATCGGCCTCCACAGGCTCTCATGTTTGCACATGTGGTCCCCAGCTGGTGGAACTATCCTTTGCATTCAGAAGCCCACAAAGCAGATGTAAGGCAGGTCTTTGAGGGAGACAGCCTGACCTGGCTTCTAGTCTCCCTCTTGGCCTCCTGATCTGCCAATCTCACATTCCCACACAGATAGCTCCAGAAAGGGCTGCAGCCACCATGCCTTCTCTGCCATGATGGGACTGCACTCATCTGAAACTGTGAACCAAAGTAATGCCTTCCTCCCTTAAATTGCTTCTGACAGGCATTATGCCACAGCAACAGGAAAAGTAATGAACGTGATTATGAGACACATACGTAGAGGTATACATGTATGGGTAGAAATGGACATTTTGTAAAATTAGATGGACATTGTCTGGTTTTAAAAGTAACTAAAAGAAGAGAAAAATTATAGGAAAAGCTTAACACGCATTGGTTTATGAGAGGGGATAATATATTTCCTTGGGAAAGCAGAAGAAAAAAAATATTTGGAGTCAGATATAGATTGACATTCTCTTCAGTCTTTTATTAGCTGTGTGACCCTGGCCAATCTCTTCTGGCCCTTTTCCTCATTTAACTGAAAATAAAAATAATAGAACTTGTTCCACATTAGTGACACTCTTGGTCAAGCTTTATTGAACAGACAAATAAGACCTAAACCCCTCAAGTGTGAGAAAAAAAATTAAAAACAAAACAAAACATGTATACAGTGTAGAGATGGGTGCCACAATGAAAAGACCATCTCCGGTAGCTGTGGGTCTTGGGCCTTTTGCCTGCATGAGGGAGGAATTACATAGCAAAGGATGTCTAAAGTCCCTTCAGCCTAAATATTTGCAACCAGCTGACTTCATTCATTATTCATGAGGATTTCTGACAACTCACTGTGTCAAGAATAACCAAAGCACAATGTACTAAATACACTTCAAAAAAAACAAACAAACAAAATGCATTAAACATCGGTGACATACTGAGTTGTCCTCACAATGGAGTTTCTTCCTGATGTACTCACAACTTCAGAGTATTGAAGGGTTTCTCCCAACACTAGACATTCATGGAACTTGCTTCATTTGGTATGTTGGGTTTGCTTTTTGCAACAGGATCTGCTATAGTCCAGGCTACCCTCAAACTATGACACTTGTAGTCAAGATTATCTTGACAAACCTTGACACTATGTAGTCAAGACTGATCTTAAACTCCTGATTCGGCTGCCTATTCCTCCTTGTAGCAGAGTTTTCCCTGTCCAATCACATTAAATATTAATACAAGAAGCCTGTGATTGGACAGGGAAAAGGGAGGTGGAGCGAAGAGTTGCAGAAATGAAAATGGAGAAGACAGGTAGAAGGGAGGAAGAAAGATGAAGCTGGAGGAAGACAATCCAGATTCTGTGTGGCTTTAAATAGCCACAGGTAGCTATGAATATAATAAGAGGACAGAATAATTGGGATAACTTGTCAAATCTAGATGGGCAGCTTGTATCACTATCAATTGGCTCCAAAATTATTGTGTGGGCATCTTATGAATTGAGAATTTATTGTTATATAAATCTGACTGGTTAATTATAAGCTTCAAGAGTTTTGATTTACTGGGTTCCTGGAATTTGGGACCACAAACCACAGGGGGTTTATGGCTGAGAAAGTACAGGTGGCTAGGAGACAAGTGAACAGGAGAAGGGAAGACTGCCAATTGGGGCTAGTTAGAGGCAGCAAGACCTCCTGAATACAGGACTGTGCCATCATGCACATCAGAAGTTGTGCCAGCAACTTCTTTTGTAGTCATATACTATGGATATACCTCAGTGATGCAGAAAGGAAGATCTATACAAGTATGTGCTGATTTTTATTTATACACAAGTAGAAAGGCTCCAAGATTTGTTTTCATTGTACTTCCTGAAAGACAGAATCCTTTATAGAATCCTTAAATTGTTTTCAAATAATTAGCAGAATATTAAGAATATTCTGGAGAGGTAAAAGTACAAAGCCAAGCCAACAAAACTCCATTTCTCAGTGACTGTAGTGGCCATTCCTGGTTGTCACCTTGACTATATCTGGAATGAACTACAATCCAGAATTGGAAGGCTCCCCAGTGATCCTAATCTGGAGGCTGGAGATACAAGTTTCTAACCCTGATCTTGGCATTGAGATCTTTATCATAGTGGCTGAGTTCCAGAAGATTAAGACAGAGAGAACTCTGAGTTCAAGGTCATCTGGGATTAAAGGTGTGATGGCACACACCTTTAATCTGAGCTACACCTGCTGGAGACCTAAATAAGAACACTGGAAGAAGGAAGATTCACTCTCTCTCTTCCCCTGCTTGCCTTGTGGGACTGAGCAACTGCTAGATCCTTGGACTTCCATTCACAGCTGCTGCTGACCATTGCTGGAAGTTAGACTTCAGACTGTAAGTCATCACAAACTCCCTTACTATATAGAGACTACCCATAAGTTCTATGACTCTAGAGAACCCTGACTAATATAGTGACTTACCTCAAAACAATGAGAGTTAGACACCGTTACAGTTTAAAAGACTAATCACAAATATTGTAGGACCAAGCACTGTGATAAACACGATTTAAAATCTTCTATTAAAACTAACCTTGGAAGCCGGGCGTGGTGGTGCACGCCTTTAATCCCAGCACTTGGGAGGCAGAGACAGGCTGATTTCTGAGTTCGAGGCCAGCCTGGTCTACAAAATGAGTTCCAGGACAGCCAGGGCTATACAGAGAAACCCTGTCTCGAAAACAAACAAAACAAAACAAAACAAAAAAACCCTAACCTTGGAATGATTATTTCCATTAAGGAGTGTTCATTAGCAGAAAAATTTTTAAGTAAATTCGTTCAAATATTTCATTAATCCCTTTGCCTCATGCTGTTCATAGGCATCAGGGAAGAACCGAGGAGACATCTTCTGCCCAAAATAAACAATAGAAAAAAACAAAAGCTACCAGAAATTCAATGTTCTTCACTAACAAATAATACAAAGAATAAACATAAAGAATACAGACTAAGTTTCTTTATGCTCACCCAACTAAGACCACAGGAAAGGAAATTTTAAAAAGCATAAACCTACCAGCCTTAATAGGGCAGGCATCTAATACTAACTACATGGAGGTGAGGCAGGGGAATCATAAATTTAAGGTCTGAAAAGTCTATAAAGGAGATGCAGCTCATGTTACAGTGCTTGTCTAGAATGCAGGAGGCCATAAATCTAATCCCCAAGAATACTCCCACCACTGCCACAATAAAAAAAAGCACAAAATCCCCATATTAAACACAGCCAATAAATAAGAAAGAAGAATATGGAAATGTCACTGAGAATTATAAAAATGGAAAATTGGCAATGAACATAACAGTACTGAACAAGCTGAAGTCTAAGTGCATACATGGGAAGGAAGACAAGATGACACACCTTACAGGAAGAGTTCATTTCCAAATAGGAGGCACCATGCATCACACAGAGCAAAGCTGAAGGAGGTACTGAAAAACCTACAAATAGCTAAGTCAGTATTATACAGCACACTCGGACTCAGACCCTAATCTATTACCTTTCCCAGGCAACCACAGCCGGACACAGAATAACATTAGCAACATACCATGCATGTAGAGCACAGAGCACAGCAGAGTGCAAAAGCAAAGTCCTGGACTAGCACTGCCCAACAGAGCTTTATGAAATGCAGAATTTCCTGTCTGTCCTGGTCCATAGAGGAACCACCATCTACCTGTGGCTTACTAATCACCTAAGCATAGCAAAGGGTACAAAGGAACTATAATTTAAATTTTAAATAGCCACACAAAGCTAAAACTTCTCTTACTATAACAAAGTACTACATGAAAAACCGAAAAATTAAATATAGTCTCAAAAATCCTCCTATGAATGGCAGAACCTGCCTTTCTTTCATCCCAGAAAGCTGACAATGAAGTTCATAGCACACAAGTAAAAAAGTAGAGGACACTCTCTGGAGACCCTGCAAGGTCCCAAAGAGATAATCTGTTGACTATGACATTTTGCAGTTCTTTCTTTTTTCTTCTTTTTTTTTTCTTTTTTCTTATAATTTATTTTTTTTAATTAGGTATTTTCTTCATTTACATTTCAAATGCTATCCCAAAAGTCCCCCAGACCCTCCTCCCTCCCAACTCCCCTACCCACCCACTCCCACTTCTTGGCCCTGGTGTTCCCCCGTACTGAGGCATATAAAGTTTGCAAGACCAAGGGGCCTCTCTTCCCTTGCAGTTCTTTAATAAGAACAACTGGCTTATAGCACAGTGAAGCCCAGACAGGAATATCTACCTACAACTGAGGATCTTCTAATTGCCTGTTCAGTGCCTTGCTAGTAAATGAGACTAGATAGCCAAAAGTCAGCAGGCATTTAAGTAAAGTCTCAACATGGAAAGTACTCTGGGAACAGAGGGATTAAAACTGATCTTCAATAAGCCCTAATTAATAACCCTACAATATATACAACCATAAAATGAAAAAAAATCTGACAAAAGGACATAATTAAAATATAAGGACAAGCTCTTGAAAATTAAAATACAGCCAAATAAAACTTCCAAATAAGAGTTTAAAGGTTCAAAATAGTCAAATAACAGAGAGGAGCCCAATGAGAAAAGTGACTTTAAACTGGGAAGTCCAACATCCTACTAATAAATACATTGAACAATATAAGAATAATATCAAAGACACAACTCAGAATTTCCTTAACTAAAAAGACTATAAGGTTCAATCCAACAAATGAAGAAAAGCCCCACACAGGCAGAACACTGAAAATGTTCAGAATATAAATGAGAAAATAAAAGACTCTTAAGACCTCAGCATTCAAATGGCACGGCACAACACTAGACTTCAACAGCATCAAAGGAATAGTGGAGTGAGATCCTCACAATTTCGATAAGATTATTCCTTCTATATCCAAAATACTGAGAAGAAGAATCATGTTACAGGAACTGTGGAGGCCATACTCTACCAGACAAATGGTCACAAAGAGGAATCAATGCAATGTGAGAAGCAGAAGACGCCTGGTGTCATGCAGTCTGTGCAGAGGAAACCCTGAATTATCTGATACTGAGAGGCTTTGAGAGGCATATATACAGATACATATGTATACAGGTATATAACAATAGGTATGCAGAGAGGCAAAGGAAATGATAAATTCTACAAATAAATAATCATAAACAATATTTGGCACAGTAGTGAACAATACTTTTATGAATATTATAATGCAAATATAGGATTCTAATAAAAATTCTAACAAAAATTCTGATCAGAAAAAACAAAGGAAAAGCATGAGTGTGGAAGTTTTAGTAGATCATTACTAATAATCATGATAAAGTTTAAAGATAAAATTTATTAAGAATTCAATAAAAAAATGCTATACAGAAATTATATTTAACATATAAGTAAAAAAAGACACTAGAGCTGAGATTTTCTTGGGGGGTGCTGAAATGGAAAGAGCTGTTTTTCTTGTAATATAAGTTAGGATATTAAAATTCTGCATTAGATACAGGAATTAAAAAAAATTATTCTTAGAAAGTTTTACCACATTCAGATAATTTTCAAAAACTGCACATACCTCCTGTAAGTTTTGGTCTTCTTGAGTCCAAGAATTTAAAACATGTGCTCCCGAATCACTAACAATGAAATTCACCTAATAGACGTCAAAGAAACAATTAGTATTCCACTCTACTTTCTCAGTCACCATCACACTGTAAAACCACACACGATTCCTAGCACTGGAAATCATCTGATCCATCTACTGTACAGGCATAAATGCCTGGGACATGCAGCTGCTATTCCAGCACTGAGTATATGGGAAAGAAGAGATAGATAAAACAGTTCTGTCACAATGTAGAGAATGTCTGGGGTGAAAAATGTGGTAAAGCAGTATAGGAAAAACACAAGCAAATATAATGTACAGGGTCATTTCAGGGAATGATAAATGCTATGAAAAGTAACTCAAAACTACTCAAGACCAGGTGTTGACACATAGGCCCTCTACAGACGTAGCAACTTGAGGGGGCTACAAATTGACTAGTGAACCAGCCACAAAACAAGCCAGGAATAGATAACTCCAAGTACAGCAAACAGCAGATGTAAAAGGTCTTAAATTTAAATACACTTCCCAAAAGGCAAAATCCAAAACAAGTAGAAGGTTTAAAGGTAACCCTGAAGAAGCAGGGTATTTGAGCACTGATAGCCATGAAAGGCACAGACAGCCACACTGACAGGCAAATAACAGTCATAAACTACATTCTTTCTTCACCCTCAGTAAAATACAAAGTTAAAAAATACTGTAAGGGATGAAAATACAACTCAGTGATATAGTGTTTGCCTATCATGCAGTGTTAGCATCAATCCTAGCACCACAACAAAACAAAATCCGATCAGGTAAGATGATAAGGACCTTGGCCAAGCAAAAAAATCTCATCTGCTAGGTTCCAGCTTAGGCTTCTGCAAGTAAGATCGAACACATGCCATCTACTTGCAAATAACCCTGAAACATCTAAGATACTCAAACCTAAAGGTAACTTTAATATTTGGAATTTCTATCAAATGTCAATGTTTCCTCTTACTGATGAAAACAAAAGAAAAGAAAAACAAAACACCAGCAACAACAACAACAAAAACTTAGTTTTTTGGAGTTGGGGAAATGGTTCACATCTTTAATCCCAGCACTTGAGAGAAAGGTGGACTTCTGTGAGTCCAAGGCCAACTTGGTCTACAAAGTGAGATCCAGGACAGCCAGGGCTACAAAATAACCTCAACATTCCCAATTGTTCTCAAAGTTCAGTGCCTGTTCCATGCTTACAACATACTTTATATATGGCCTAACATGTATAGATAGTACATACTTCACTGGACTGTTGGAGAGGCCAGTAGGTATACAGTACTTTGGGATACACCTGGATCTTGTAAGTGCTCAGCGCCATCATTACTGCTGTCTGCAACTAAATACCAACACTGCACTAATCATAAAGGGCAGCTCTACATACATTTGAACTATACAGTTATAAATCTACAGTAAATTCACATAATAATTATAGACACAGTTAATTAAGTACATCATCCCATCACAATTGTGTTCATAACACTCACCAGCTTTTTGAAAGGAAATATGTCATACATTATTCTACAATATTCCATGGAAGATTCTACTGAGCAAGTCCACAAGGATTTGGAGATGGGAGCCAAAGGGATGATGCCTTGGGTCCTGTTCTTCACCAGCATATCAAACTCCACATGCTGCCTACAGGATTCTGCCATGTATGGGCAGTGATCCACAACAAACACTGTTTTATGAGATTCAGAAAAAATCTTCATTTTGTTTTAACCTGTAAAAGGATAAACAAACTAGTCAAAACGATGACACATAACATTTATCATAAATGATTTCTCACTTAAGTGTGTTTTCAAGATTTGATACGGATCCTAAGTTCTGAGAATTTTGTGCAAAAAAGGCCAAAGTAATGGTGCCAGTTCAAAGAATATGCCACATCATACCATGCAGTCTATCTACCAAATGAAGTTAGTTCATACTTCTTTTTTTCTTTTACAAAGCACTTAAAATAGAAGAAAACATCTGTGCACATTGTATTTGATTCTTATGCCTACAAATCACAGATCTAATTCCTCAAATGTATTTATGGTGATCCTTGTTAGGGGCTAAGGGAAATCAACAGGAAAAGACTGACAGCAAAAGTACAACCCAAAATAGACACACATCTCCTACGGTAACTGCATATTGCGTCTTTCTATGGCTTCAAACTCATCCTCTCCCTCCACTTGCAATACACTACAGTAATTCACCACGTAGACCACAACAAGCAGATGCTATCCCATGCTGGCGAAGAGAAAACACTTCTAAAACTTTTTCTTATAAACACAGAACATGTGGTGCACTGCCCTGCTTCGCTCCTAAAATTTTACAGACCAAAAAAAAAAAAATTTTTTTTTTAAACCTACATTCTAAAGCACCTGGGAAACAGCAAGTGTTCAAGGTAACAAACCACCTTAGGGTCCCGCTATTACCTCCTGCTGCTCTGGAACGCACCGCCCCTCCCCGCCAAAGTCCCTGTCTGCAAACCTTCTGCACACACCTGACTGCAAGGGGGGTGGGGGGCGGCGAACGAGGTGAGTGGATGGGGAAGACCTCGGCATCGAGGTTCGCTTACTTTCGTGCCTGGTCCTGCAGTGAATGAACGGAGGCTGAGAGAGAAGGCGGACGAGGGTGGGTGGGGAGTCGGCGCACAGTCGGTCTGGTACAACCCGCAGAAGACTGACTGCCCGGCTCATCTCCCAACACTCCGGCTGCTTAAACGCAGGGGCGCGCGCATGCGCGTGCAAGCACAAGAGCGCACTCGGACTCGCGCGTGCGCACGGCGCTCTCGCACAGCCCCGCCATCTTCCCTTCTCCTTAGAAGCCACCAGAGGCCGAACCGGAAGAGGGCGGAGCAAGTGAGGGGAAAAAAAAAGCCTTTAACATTTGTTCCCAATCAACCGTAGGGAAGAACGGTCAGGACGACCCGAGAGATCCCCCCACAAAGTACTAAGCCACGGCCGGGACAAGCCAGCCTCGGCTCTGGACAGGCAGAGCCTACCCACCCAACCTCCCCTCTCCGCCTCCAGTCCGGGCCGGTAGCCCCTCGGAAAACACGCGAGAGTGTGCGAGCGGCAGAGCAAAACCTTGAGAGGGGGGCGAGGAGAGAAGCCCCGCCCCCTCCCCGTTCTCCAATCAACGGCCAGCCGTTTACCGGGGGTGGGGCCTTCGGGAACCAGCAGAGGGAAGTCTCGCGAGGCTTGTCGCTCAGCGGCTGCGGGTCGCGGAGGTTCTGGTCCGCCCGGGATGGGGCCGAGACGAGTGGGTTTCCCGTACGTCCCGCCGCTGTGTGAGCAGGACTGTGCGTCCGCTCGCTGAGCAGGCGCAGCGAGGGCGCGGAGACCACTCCGTGGGCACTCCACCTCGCGGGTGGTCGTCGCCCCAGGGGGACTGAAGCGCAGTGGAATAACTACACGCGTGGGCGAGCCTCTGAGCCGGGCTTCCTCTCTCCGTGCTCTCCCTGAGGTCCTGCCGGGAACTGAGGTACGGAAAGTTCCCTGAAAACCCTGGGCCTGCACGCCGCGGGACACCCCTTCCGGGTTCCCCTTCCTGCCACTCGGGAGCTCCGTGGGCGGTGGCCTGAGGGACTTGTCACTGTTGAGTTTACCTCAGCACACTTGACCGCGTTTGCGCCTGGGACTTAGCCACGGTCCTGAGGGAGCTGCTGGGATCGTTTGAGTCCCTCAGCGGCCTTCCAAATTCGGTTTCAAGTTGAAAAACTGGTTTTCTCCAGACAAATGTTTCAGAAGCTCCAAGTGTGTGCATTCCACCATTTTCAAGAACAGTGCAGTTCTCTGCTTTCAGAGTGATGTGTGTGGACAGGATGCTTATTGGTGTGTGTGGTCTGCACGCATTCTTTCTTTATCCCATTCTAAGGTTTTCTTTGAAAGACACATGCTTTTTATATTGCTACCAGCATCTGTGTCTGCTCCTCAAGAGTGAGGACTCTCTTTTCTTCCCGTCCTCCTTTCCAGAACACGGACCTCAGAACTGCCTACGTTCTGTATTCCACTCACACTGCACCAGGTTTTTTTGCTTCTTTCACTGTGACTGTTACAGTTGCCCTTCCTCCACCCCAAACCGGTGTCCCCGCCTCAGCCTTCCATACTTACTGTGACATGTATTCGCCTGAAACTTTTTCAAGTTCTAATTTAAGCATATCGATTCATCAGGGTTTTTTACCATCCTATCTCATCATATTTTACCTTTTCAGTGTCATCTTATTGCCACCCCTAATTCCTTTCCAAACACTGTGCCATGTGAGTCCATATAGTCTGCTAGAATGCTTGCTTTTCCTTCTGTCTTATCATCTATCAAAACCCAATTCATAGATGATTCTTTTTAGACTCCCTCCGGTGACATTGACAGTACAATGAACTCGGATAGCTCTTGACATAGTTTTGCAGTATTCATTAGGATGTATTATTTGTTCAATTACCTGTCTCTCCTGCCAGCTTGAACTTGAGTCTGGAATCATGTCTTATTCATGTTTAAAACAAATGCTATCTCAGTGTTGGCACAGAGCAAGCAATATATATATATATATATATATACACATACACGCACATATATATATTTATTTATAATGTCATTCTAAAGAATTTGATATAAAAATTCTGTCTCTTAGAAGTCAGAATATTAGAACCTAAAGGAACTTTTTTTAGGGTAAAAGCCTTTACTTACCTGCTTTGAACATGAGCAGTCATGTACTCCTAACACTTATGTAATTGTACTTTTGTTGTTAGTGGTTGGAGATTGTATATAATATCAAAAGCACATGCATGCACACACCCTATGTATTCAAATGACTCTATGTTAGTATCATGTTTGACAACTAGGATTTTATGTGATGCAAATGTTTTTGATAGTGCTCAGCATAAGAAAAATTTTACCGACTCTTGGCCATATGTTAGAAATAACTGGTTTGGGTTAGGTTAGTCCTTTTTTGGATTGTTAATTTGAACACACACACAGCATAGCCACGATTTTAAGGAGCATATAAATTGGTCTTCATTCAATGTGCTCTTTCTCTCAAATTGTGTTCCTTTCAACTTTAAGAACTGCTTTTCAGCCAGGCGGTGGTGGCACATGCCTTTAATCCCAGCACTTGGGAGACAGAGGCAGGTAGATTTCTGGGTTCGAGGACAGCCTGGTCTACAGAGTGAGTTCCAGGACAGCCAGGGCTACACAGAGAAACCCTGTCTCAAAAAACAAAAACAAAACAAAACACAAACAAAAAAAGAACTGCTTTTCTTCCTCAAGCTCCAAGTACATTAATTTTCAGGAAGAATAGAAACTTTCTGTAATTTCAAATAGTTTATATGTCTTTACAAGATACTCATTTTTATGTGTTCTTTATATACATTCTTTATGTTTGTTTATGAGTTGTTGTTGGAATCTGTACGTAGACTTGACTGTCCTAGAACTCACTTGATAGACCAGGCTGGCCTTAAGTTCACAGATAATCACCTGGCTCTGCCTCCCTAGTGCTGAGATTAAAAGTATGTACCACCATATTTGACTATATACATTCTTGATCTCTTAAAGTATTTCTCTGAATGACTTGAAACACATTTTTATTTTGCTATTTTCATGTGCCAGTTAATATATTACCTTTGTATTTACAAACACTAGAGGTACCCACCCGAGCAGTAACAATTTAAACTCCTGACATTTAAAAATACAGCTGTCATATGTCACCATTTTTTTTAAATCTCCAGAAATTGGGTAATTAGTAGATTTGTTTATGAAAGAAACAAGAGTTACTTGAATTTTTTCGGATTTTTCCTTAACTAAAGCTAAAAAGTAACCAGCTGGCAGTTGCTGCTGTGGGTGGGTGGTGGTTTCTCTAAGGAGCAGCAGAATGTTCTGGACCATCTGTAAGACTCTGACTGCAGATGTCTTAGTGGTCGAGTGGGTGAAAATGTGGCTAAAGCAGGAAGCAAAAGAAGAAAGGAAACTTGTTTCTTAAAGGTGTACCTTTGTAATTTGAGCCTACCTGTTTAAAATAATTTAAGTGTATTATGGCTAGTTAAGACAAGCACTGAGAAAATAAGCAAATACATTGAAAATATTCCTTTTTTAAATTGGAGTCATTTTTTTTAGTGTGTAACAGAATGTGTTAAACAGTATCCCACTTTATTTACTGGTCAAAAGGGAAGAGAAGCATCTTTCAAAAAGGATGGCAAAACAGATTCACATTATAAAACATTTTAAGCTTTTCTGAGGTTTACAAACAGGAAATGAGTATATAGATTTTCAGAAGCTGTGTCACTGTTTTTCTGAAATGTTAATTAGGTGTTGAGTTTTCTGTTTATAATTCCTTCTGTGTGGATGAGAGTTTTTAAATCTAAAACATAAAATGTAGTTCATTTAATTAGTTTTTGTGCAGCCTAGAGAACATGTTCTTAAAAGCTCACCATAACTCACTGCTAATTAAGACTAGTTAATTTTTATGTATACTTAAAACAATTGCTAAATTTTTATAGTTATGAAAATTATTTAAAAATTTGTTGTTTAAAATTGTTTATATACATTTCGATATGACTTAAAATAAAAAAATTAAATCTTTTAGAAACTCCACTTTGTAGAATCAGGGAATTTGTTCTTTCTGTGAGACAGTTTTTACATAGGAAGAAGCAAATAAGGTCCTTGGATCCAGCTTGGCTGAAGAGTTCCAGTCCTTGCATGAAGCTGGCTGTCATTCAGCTACTTTATTTGGAATTTTTGAGTATATTTTTTTCAATGGAAAAAAAGGAGTTAACACTTGTTCTTTGTCTAAATGGCAAAATAAGGTGGTGTTCTTCAGGTCCAGAGAGCTACCATTTTGAATTAACTAAAATTATTGGGCCTGCACTTTCCACCAACCCTCACAGCCTGAGTTTGATCCCAAGCTCACATGTTTGGTGGAGAGAGCCTGTTCCAAGTTGTCCTCCACACATGTGCCATGGCAACCCAACTAGAATAGAAAAGTAAATATATTATTATTACCTAGCAGTTTGAGTATGGTTGTGATGGATATCATCACTGTTGTAGTTGTTTCTTTAATGATAGTAAACATTTTTCTATGTGCTTTTTATTTTATTTATTTGCCATTTATATATCTTTTAGGATAAATATTAAAGCCTTCTGGCCATTTTTAAAAATTCGACTTATTCTTCCTCCTCTGATAGTTTTTTTCCTAAACAAGTACTTCATCAGATGTGGATTAGGAATGGCTCCCCCTAGCAAGTGTGTCTTCTCCCACTGTCTTAACTGTCTGACAGTCTGTTTATTATCTTGATGAAACCTTGTTTATCAGTGGTTTATAGAGTTCTTATGTTTCATGCTTTTGGTATCATGCCTAAAAAAAGATCTTTAATATCTTCAGATTATAGAGTTTTCTTTACCATCTCCAGATTATAAGGATTTCCTTTGCATTTTTTTCTTAACACATTACCATTTCTCATTTTATACTCGTTCATGTTCCATTTTAAGAAAAACTTTATAAATAGAATTGTATTGAGATTAGTTTCCAGCATATGCATGTCTAATTCTTCCAGTGCCACTTGTTGAAAAGATGCTAACCTTTTGCACAAAAAAAGAAAAAAATGGGTATGTGGATATGTGTATGGGTGTGTGGCGTGTACATTTGGCCTTGAAGGCTGGAAGAGGGCTTTGTTTTGCAGCTGGGGTTGGTGACATTTGTGGGTTCCCTGCCAAGGGTCTTGGTGTCTGAACACTAGTCCTCATAGTTGAGCACAGCACTGTTAACCACTGAGCCGTTGGTCTAGTCCTGAGACCCTCTGATTTGCCTTTTTACCTTTTTTTTTAAACTTTGTATAGCCCAAGATGGCCTTGAACTCACTATATGGTAGTTCATGCTAACCCCAAACTTGGAGTGAACCTTCTGTCTTAGCCTTCTCAGTGCTTGAGTTACAGAAGTATGAGCACCACATTCCTTTTGCACATTCAGAAATAAATCGGTTAGTCTTCTGTGGCCTATGATTCTGATTTCCTTGCTTTCTGTAGTAATTGCAAAATCAGCTTGTCAGTTTCTAGCTGCATTAGATTGATGACTGAAAACCTGTTGTCTTTATGAGTCTTTAAACCCTTGAGCATTGTTGGCATATTTTTTAGCTATTTTGGTTGGTTCTTATACCTCTACCTCCCAACCTTATTCCACCCTAGTCCCTTCCAACCCCACAACACTAGGTAGAAGGGAAAAAAGGTTAAAGGGGACATAGACCTCTTTAGACTACTTCCTGCTGATTAAAGGCATCCAGTCCTTAGGGGCAAGTGCAATCCTCATCCGAATATCCAGCAAACACAAAAGCAGCAGCAAGAGGAACATCCGCTGCCACAGACCCTCTTGGGGCTTTCCCATTTATACCCTCTCCAGAGTCCCCAGAATTAAATTATCTCCTGCTGGCAAAAATCACCCCTGCTAAGTGCATAAGGCAAATCATAATCACCTTCTGTGAAACAACCTCTTATCCACACCTGCGATTTTAAAAAAAATTCACATGGCGTAACTGGGTTTTGTTTTGTTTTAAACTGGGTTTTTTAAAGAAACCAAAATTCTCACTGCAGAGCACAGTACTTTCTCCACATATTTTATGTATGTGAACCTTTTGCCTGTATGTATGTATGTATGTATGTATGTATGTGCTCCAAGTACATGCTTGCTGTCTGCAGAGTTCATGGGATTGTGTCAAATCCCCTGGAATTAGTGTTAGGGAAAGTTGTGAGCTACCCATAGGTGCTCAGAAGCAAACCTAGGTCTTTTGCAGGAACAGCAGTGTTCTTAACTGTGAGCCACGTCTCAAGCCCTTGATGTGTTTTAGAATCTGTCACTGAAGGTCTCTGGGTATGGAGCTTTTTTTGTAAGGTATTTTTAACTCAGTTTCTTTCCTAGTTAAACTTGTCAGAAAATAGCTGTGGGCTTGTGGTTATGTAACTCCAGTGACTATAATAGTTATAGGACTATTACTAGTTATTTATTTCTCCTTGTATGACTTTATGTCACTTGTGAGTTTTGAGGAGTTAAATCTGTTTAATCTCAACTTCTTAATTCATGTATATGAGATGTGTTATTCTGTTCACTTGTGTTTAAAGTGTATTATGGCTCTGCAGTGATTTCCTTGCTCTTTAAGCGAGTGGGAGTTGAGACAGACTGTGTAACCCACACTAGACTCCTTCTCTTGATCCACCTGCTGCAAACTCTTGGGTAGTGGGATTGCAATTATGGGTCACCACCCCTATCTCTTTATTTGTTCTTGGTTTGGTTACTTAAATCTCTCTCAGTACCTATCTCTACATGTCCCACTCCCCATCTCCATACATGCACATACATGTTTTATGGGTCTTTTTAAAGAACCGGCTTTTAGTTTTACTGAGTTTAATTCTTTATCTTTTATTAACTTTGGGTTTATTCTGCTCTTTTTCTGGTTTCTCAAGGTTAGGGCCTATATAATTGATTTCAGATCTTAGATTCTAATACGAATGTTTTATGTTATGCTATAAATTTATCTTAAAGAACCATTTTATTGAATTCATTTCTAGGATTTCTCTTTAGTTCTTTTTCGTGTTTTTTGCTCATTCTTGCTCTGTAATTCTAATTTCATTCAATATTGTATTTTTTTTTAGATCTATTGAGCTGTCTGACCTTAAGTTTTACATATGTGTGTGTGTCTTTCTGTCTGTCTGTTTGTCTGTGTGGGTATGCACACATGCATTGGGGTGTGCTGAAGCCAGGTAGAGTATTGAATCCCTGGACCTGAGGTTATAGACAGTTCTGAGCCACTTGGTGTGGGTGCTGGGACTTAAACTACAGTCCTCTGCAGGAGCAGCAAGCATGATTACCCCTGAACCATGACTCCAGCCCCTAGCTGAGCATCTTAAGAATTATTCTCTTAAATTGTTTCCTTATTTGTTTGCTTGTTTATTTGTTTATTTGAGATGGGGGTCTCACTATGTACACTGTCCTGTAACTCACCATGTAAACCAGGCTGGACTTAAACTCACAGAGATCTGCCCAGCTTTGCTGAACTCTTTATCCAGCATTTCACCTATTTGTCATTTTTGGAATCTGTTACAGAAGGAATCTCTTGTTTTTTCAGATTTCTGTTTTGCTTTGGAGTCTATCATGGCCTGTCAATCAGCCTCCTGTGAGGCCACCATGTGGGTTTCAGGTTATGCTTCCCAGCAGCATTGTTGCTGGGATTGCGGCCTGGATCCCCACACCATAGATTGCTGGAACTCTTGTTCACCCACCTTGCAGAGGAAAGACTTGCCCTGCCTGAGCCATGGCACCTTTGCAGCAGATGTCTGTCCTGCTGTTGTGTCCCTGCTGCTACTGCAGCCCAGGCCTGGGCTCTTCAAGACTCCTCTTGCTCTTGCTGATATTTAGGGGTTGCCCTTGGTGACTCCTTCAAAGTGCAGCTGAACACCTGCTGTTTCTGGTCCATGCGCTTGAGAAAAGAAGTGAATATTAGGTTCAGCCATCTCAAAATCCCTTTAGTGTCTGTTAAAATATAGTGAAAGTTGCCTGTAGTGGCTAATGATATTCTCTGTGGAAACTTCCCACCCCAAGGAAAGATTCAGGAATTGGGATCTTAATGTCACTTTACATAAGAAGCAGAAGCTCCTCCAAGAGGAGGTTGAGACTTTGACATAGATAGCAGAGCACACGCGCGCCCACACACACACACACACACACACACACACACACACACACACACACACACACACGGGCAGGGGAGGGTGCAGGAAGGGGGGATAAGCAAGGGAGAGTTCTTACAGTAAGATTTGCATTTAAGCTTATGGTATCCTACCAGGTAGTATAGGATATTCCTAACTGCTTTTCCTCACTAAATAATGAAGTCTCAGAAAGTGAAGCTTAAGAAGGAAATCTATGATGATATGATATGCTAACTTTAAGTCCTGATTTTAATTTATTTATTGGTTCTCCTTTAGAAATGAGCTGCACCATTGAGAAGGCACTTGCTGACGCTAAAGCCCTTGTTGAAAGGTTGAGAGATCATGATGATGCAGCAGAGTCTCTCATCGAGCAGACCACTGCCCTCAGCAAGCGAGTGGAAGCGATGAAGCAGGTCTGACTTTCCCTTGCAGACTTTACTTACCAAAGTTTTATTAATACTTGGCTAAGTAATACATAAATTATAAATATCTCAGTTAGTGTTCTGTTGCTGTGAAGTTTAATCCATTATCATGGCAAGTAGCTTGGCGGCATACAGGCAGACAAGCTGGAGTAGGTGCTGAGAGTTCCTCATCTGAATCCACAGGGCAACAAGGAGAGACTCTGGGTTTGGAATGGGCTTTTTTGAAATGCTAAAGGCCACCTCTTTGAGTGACACACTTCCTCTAACAAAGCCACACCTCCTAATCCTTTCAAATAGTGCCACTTGCTGGTGACCTAGTGTTCAACTCCTTAAGCCAGTGGGAACTATTTTCATTCAGTCCACTACAATAAACTACTACTTAAGCAAATAATTTCTAATTAATTAAAATTTTCAAGTAGCCTCACTTGTATGTTTGTTTCATTTTGGACTAGGGTATTATGTTTTAGTGACATGTATTTAGGTAGGTATACTGGCTAGTTTTGTGTGTCAACTTAACACAAGTTAGATTCATCAGAGAGGACAGAGCCTCAGTTAAGAAAATGCCTCTATGAGATTCAGCTGTAAGGCATTTTGTCAGTTAGTGATGGGGGTGGGAGGCAACCTATTGTTTGTGGTGCTATCCCTGGGTTCCATAAGATTAGGAGGCTTAGCAAGCCATAGGAAACAAGCCAGTAAACAGCACCCTTCCATGGCCTCTGCATCAGCTCCTGCCTCCAGGTTCCTGCCCTGTGAAGTTCTTGTCCTGACTTCCTTTGATGATGAACATAGTTATGGAAGTATAAGCCAGATAAACCCTTTCCTCCCCAACTTGCTTCTTGGTCATGGTGTTTTGTCACAGCAGTAGAAACCCTAAGACATATATGTATTTTAAAACCTATAAATTTCATCCCTCTTTTGACTAAAATGCACATTTGATTAAGTAATAAGTGAAATTGTTAAGTCTAAATACATTTCTTAAGGACCAGATAACACATTTCACTAATGTTAGCATGCATTGGACATTTTGCTCTGTTATATGTCAAGATGTTTATAATTGTCCTTATAAAAGTGCTTGGATATTATTGAGCAACCAAATAGTTTTTGGAAATAATGCAAGAAAATATCTATTTTTCACCCTATGTAGTTATTTCAGGTTAATTTTTTTCTAGCATGTTTTAAATCTATTATTTACAGAAAGAAATTAAGTAGGTTTTGCTTCTTAGTAATAGAATGTGGGTGAATCTTCCAGTAGACAATCAAATTCAGCTACTGTGTAAGCCATCCCTTCATAAAGATTTCCAGCTTTAAAAAAAGGCAGCCCTAGCTGGGCGGTGGTGACACATGCCTTTAGTCTCAGCACTTGGGAGGAAGGCAGATCTCTGAGTTATCCAGTTTGGGCTACAGAGAAAGTTCCATGACAACCAGGGGTACAAAGAGGAAAACTGTTTTTCTCTGTCTCTTAAAAAAAAAAAAAGGAAAGGAAAGGAAGGAAGAAGGGGAAAAAGCAAGCAAGCAGCCCTGAATTAAGGCTCTTTAAAAGTCACCAGAAATAGTGTAGCAAGGTCACTCACTTAATCTACTTTGCATCTATGTCTCCCTAAAACCTTATGTTCCCTGACCATCCAGCCTGACTCCTGCACTCCAGTAAGCATAGACCTGGTGTGATATGTTTTTAAAGATTTATTTATTTATTTATTGTATATGCATATACTGTTGCTGTCTTGCTATCTTCAGACACACCAGAAGAGGGCATCCGATCTCACTACAGATGGTTGTGAGCCACCATGTGGTTGCTGGGACTTGAACTCAGGACCACTGGAAGAGCAACCACTGTTCTTAACCTTAAGCCATCTCTCTAGCCGCCAAAGGAGTTTGACTCCTGAAGTTAGGAACGAGGAGTGTTACTGTGTTAGTTAGGGTTTTAGTGCTGTGAAGAGACACCATGACCACTGCAACCCTTTTAAAGGAAAACGTTTAATTGGGACTGGCTTACACTTGAAAGGTTTAGTCCATTCTCATCATGGCAGCATGCAGGCAGACGTGTAGAGGAGCTGAGAATTCTACATCTTGATCCACAGGCAGCAGGAAAAGAACAGGCTTGACCTTCTGAGACCTTAAGACTCACTCCTAGTCATGCACCTACTCCAAGGCCCACCTCTTAACAGCACTGCTCCCTGTGAGCCTGCGGGGCCGTTCTCTTTTAAACACCAGTTATGATGAATTTCTTGATACCTATTCAGTAAGAATGCCTCAAGAAAAATGAATTCTAAAGTTGCATTCCCACTTTAAAAAAAAAATCAAAATCCAGCCAGGTATGGTGGTACATGCCTCTATCCCAGCACTTAAGAAGCAGACGTAGGTGGATCTCTTTGCGTTTGAGGCCTGCCTGGTCTACATAGTGACTTCCAGGACAGCCAGAGCTACATAATAAGCAGACTGTCCATTCTCCAAGAAAAATCTGCTTCCTCCATTTTGTATACATCCATCAGTCTTTCTGGCTTCCTGCCCTCAACCCTGGAAACCACTGAGCTTCTCTCCCAGTGGATGGCCTGCTCTAGACACTACATGTGAGTAGGATGTGAGATACCTGCCTTCTGTGATTGGTCTCTTACCATGTTTAAAAATTCATCTGGGTTGTAATATGTATCTACTCATTGCCCCATAATATTCCACTGCAAGGGGACTCAGTGTATCCTGTTTCTCCTTTCTTCCGTGGCTAGATCCTTGAACTCTTCTCTTTTTTTCTTATTGTGAGTAAGAGCATTGTGAACATTTTCTCTTCCTTAGGAATAGAATGTTGGGTCATATAATGCCTGTTTAATACTTGGAGGTTCTGCTCATTTATACTCATATGTCAGATAAAAATTTGCAATTAATGCCTTCCTATATGTTGTTCTTTAACCTTTCGTTAGTATCAGGAGGAAATCCAAGAACTTAATGAAGTAGCAAGACATCGGCCACGATCCACACTAGTTATGGGAATCCAGCAAGAAAACAGACAAATCAGAGAATTACAACAAGAAAACAAAGGCAAGATAAATGTCACTAAAGAGAACTTTAATCTTTCATTGTGATATTGGTTTGGGACTGATTCATATACTCATAAATGGGAGAGGGGCTGGAGAGACGGCTCAGTAGTTATGAGCACTTGCAGCGGACTCAGGTTCATTTCCCAGCACCCACATCAGGCAGAGCTTACAGTCTCTATAACTGTCCTCCAGAGGACTTGACAATCTTCTGGTTTGTCTGCTGTGCAGACATACATGCAGGCTCTCATGTATACACATGAAACAAAATAGAATCTTTTTTTTTTAATGGGATAGTTAACAGAAGTTACTTTTTTAACATTTAATCTCATTTTCTGGTCTGTATCCCTAGATATACTTATTGCTGCTTTATCCAGTCCTCTGTGTGAATGTCTGCTCAGCTTGGCATCGTCTTAGATGCCTCTCTTCGACATCCCGTTTGCACTGTTTTTGTCACCTGTAAAGGAACTCCACTCCATCCTCTACCTCATGAGCCAGGGTACTCATGATCCCTGCCATCCTCTCCCTCTCTCCTCCAACACACACATTAGACTGAGCTTTCCAGAATAAGTATTTTATTTTCTTGAACAAGGCCCTTCAGTCAGTTCCTGGTCTCTCCTCCAGACATACATTCTGCCATTGCAAATCAGTTCTTAAGACATCCTTCACCGCCACACCCCTTGTGTAGGTTTTTCATTCCTTCAGTCTTCAATCAACATAAGAGCTCAAGTTCATCGCAACACTCCACTTCTGTGGAACTTTCCCCAGTCTGAAGTTATTTCTAAGAAATGAGTTTTAAATGAACCCTTTGAAAAGCTGAGAGAGGGCTCAGCAGATCAGGGCACTTGCCACCAAGCCTGACAGCCTGAGTTCTATCCCTGGAACCCATGGGGTCAAAGGTAAAGGTCAATTGCAGGTTGTCTTCTGTGCATGTACCATGGTATACCTATAAGATGCCAGTGTTTCAATAAATATTATATGGAAGAGCATAGTTTACCTAATCTTAGCTCATCTGAATAAAAGCACATTGTTCTTGATAGAACTGCGGACATCCCTGGAAGAGCACCAGTCTGCCCTGGAACTGATAATGAGCAAGTACCGAGAGCAGATGTTCAGACTGCTCATGGCCAGCAAGAAAGATGACCCAGGTATAATAATGAAGTTAAAAGAGCAACACTCAAAGGTAATCCTTTCTACGAAATTGACTTGGAATGAAAATGGCGTGGGGGAGGCGTTGGTTAACCTACATTCAGATTTTAAACAGTGAAAATCTAGTAATAATTGTTTCAATGCATATAAAATACCTCACATTTTTAATTGACATTTTCAGTCATTGCCCCCCCCCTGCCCCATTTCTTGTTACATACTGTTTTTTTACTTGGCTTATTCTTCTAACTCCCTTTGCTCCTTAGTAACAGGGTCTCACTATATAGCCTCTGGTTGTCCAGGAACTCACTCTGTAGACCAGGCTAGCCTTCAGAGATCCACCTGCCTCTGCCTCCTGATTGGTTTCTTTAGTAACTTTAAGATGGGGCACACACGTTTGTGTGTGTGTGTGTGTGTGTGTGTGTGTGGTATGTGTTTACAGAAATAAACCATTTTAAAAATAAAAGATTCTCTGCTTCTAAGTAGTTATTTTTTTCTAGTAAGTTTGTGCAATGCTACATGTTAGACAGACAGACACTGAAATGCTTTTAAGGTCAGGCAGCTGCTGAGTGTAGATTGCTTTCTTGAAGAGTCTAGTCTGGATAAGGCCAACTCATTTTCATGAAACACTGGGGTTAAGGAAGGAATTGAACCAATACTATGTATAGTTGATACCATTTTAGAAGATAATATTCGTTACAGAGCATTTCAGTGTATCCTAAGCCTGGTGACACTCACCCCTTTAACCCCAGTACTTGTGAGATAGAGGCAAAAAGGTCAGGATTTAGGTATAGCCTGGACTACATGAGATGGTTAGAGCTGAGGTGGTTAGGGTGAGCATTCTTGCAGTCAGTTTACTTAGGGTCACTTGGGGGTCAGTTGTCAAGACAAGCAGGATAACTGTTGCTGTTTACATTAAACTGAATTTTAACTGCCAGTGTGAAATAAAAATACTAAACTAGATTGGATAATGATAAAGTAACCTACTTACAACTAATATTATTTAAGAAATAGTGGTAGTTATGTTATTATATATATATTTCTCAATTATTGATACATATTCTTGAATCTTTAAAATATTTTTTTCCATGATGATGTCTGTAGATTTTTAAATTATCCCATCAAAATTAAGTAACTATTAGTATTCTTTGGGTGACAGATCTACATATTAAGAATTAACAACTACCTCTTGTGTTAGTAGGAGAATAAAGAATTAAAATTGGATTTAATATTATCTAGTTGTAATTAATATTCATGCCCTAACAAAATGGAAGTTCTTGGATATTTAACTAGTCTTCTGAATGTAAAGTCTATATTGTTAATGATAATATTCGTTACAGAGCATTTCAGTGTATACCTAAGTCTGGTAGCACTCACCCCTTTAACCCCAGTACTTGTGAGAGAGAGGCAAAAAGGTCAAGATTTAAGGATAGCCTGGACTACATGAGATGCTATCTTAATTCTACCCTCCTACAAAGAAATAAGTAAATGTGTAACTAAGAGGATTTTTTTTAAGTATAAAGAATTGAAGTGCAGTTTTAATTTTCAAAGGCCCTCATGTTCTACAATTTTAAAAATGAAATTTTGAAAGAAGAGTAAACACTATGGTGGGCAGGAGCTAGGGGTGTAGAGTAAAGTCCAGCAGATCGTTAGTCCCATGTAGTAGCAACTGTGACAGCATCTGTTTTCTAAAGCACATGAGATGGGGCAAGCTCCATGGTAGAGCATGTGCTGAGCATGCCTGAGGCTCTGGGTTTAATTCCCATACCAAAAATAAAACCCACTGGTGTACCATTCATCTATGCTCTCCTGTTCATTTAAAAAGTTAAACACTTCCTAAGTAGCCACTAAAGCTTCCATTTTTATTATGTAGATTGAGGTCATCTGAGTGCTGATCATTGCCTTCCGTAAAGTGACTGTTCAGTTATTTGCTATTAATTCTAACTAATACATACTAATGTTTGTGGTTTTGATTTTTCCCAAAAAGGAGACACTCTGGCTCAGTAAATTAAACATTGATTAGTACCCTGTGTTTAGTTGTTATAGGCAAGAACAAGGTAAATGAAGGAATTCATTATATTACTGTTAAGCTTACAGTGTAATGGAAGATAGAGAAAAAAAATGTAACTATGATATAAGGTAGTATGATAAAAATTAGTAGTTATTATAGCAGGAGGAGCAAAGTCTGAAAGGCAAATTATTTAATCTAGCCTTGAATTAACTACAGGAGTGGGGGGTGCAAAAGCAGAGAAATGAGACAAAGGCACAAAAGTGCAGGATTCTAGAATTGTTTAGGCACCAGTGGTCTAATATGCCTAAACAGAAACAATTCTGGAACACGCTTGGGAACACAGACGATGTAGCTGCACTTTGGAGCATGAGTCCCACTTGAAGCTACAGTAATATAGTTTTACACTCACCTAGAGCTTTTTGAGTCCATATTTAAAAATCACTAGAAAACATAACTTAGTTTCGTCCAAATACTTATTTTTACATATTTTTTAACAGATGCCTTTTTGGAAATCTTAAAAAAGCAAACATTCCACAGTTGGCTAACACGCATGAACTAACACTCACTCAGTTTATTGTGACGGATGAAATCCGTATTAACACTGTAATGACTCTGTACTACAGATTGACATGGTACATCGTAACAGCTGCGAAGGATTCTTCCTGGATGCATCTCGGCACATCCTTGAAGCACCTCAGCACGGACTGGAGAGGAGGCACTTGGAGGCAAATCAGAATGTACACTAAATCAAACAGCCAACTTTGGGGATGGACGGAAGTGGGGTCCATTTAAAAAGTTGTTTTACTTTGACTTGCCCTTCAGATTAGATCAGCAAATAAATGGAATCAATGAAAGAACGGTGTGCTTTTCATGGCCATGCTGCTGAGTCTAAGACGCTTCAGTTTGTCCCAAGTTCTCTGTGTTTCATGCACAGGATATAAGTAATTATACATATACATACATAAAATTTACATACATAAAACTACAAATAATGTCTTTGTGTGTATGTGTATATATGTATATATATGTGTGTATATATATACATACACACACAATGTGACAGAAACTTTCGAGATGTTTACCTACCATCCTTTTTTGCTCTTGCTAGACGCTGCTGAAGTTTTTGTTATAAAACTGTGTATTTTTAAATGTTTTCTTACTCAGAAGGCAGAGGCAGGGAGATCATTGTGAGTCTGAGGCCAGATTGATCTACATAGTACGTTCCAGGCTAGCCAGAGTTATGCAGTAAGACCCTGTCTAAAAAAAGAAAACTGTATTTTCTTTATAATAACTTTAAGCCTATTAGTATAAAAGGGCTGGTCCATCAAACTTGAAACTTTTAATTTAGATCTTTAATTATTTGCAGTCCTTTTGTTTGATTTCACAAATAGGAAAACCTTTTGTGCAGACATAGCTGTACATAGTGATGCTCTCTGCCTGTGTCTTAAGTTTTGTTGCTGCAGAGTAGGAATAAACAGACATAGAAGTGAGCAGTGTGTCAAGACAGCTGTGTTGGTGCCTGGGCTTCAGAGCGTATAGCTCTTGCTTTGTGTCCCTTAAAAGCAGTGGGACCCTCACAGCTAGTGAGTAAGTCGTTCACGGGGCCTCTATTTCATGCAAAGTATGCTTTGTTTCTTCCGGGTGGTCTTGTTAAAACAGACAGTACTAAAAACTAAAAACAGACAGTACTAAAAAATCAACATTTCATTTCATTCATTTCATTCATTTTAAAGGCAAGAAATTATTGGCTTCCTATGTTCCTTTTAAGCCTATGCTAGTGCCACAGTTGTGACTACATTATAAACTGAGAAAGCCATTGGTATTCAAAATTTCTTACCATCATTCAGCTATTCAATTTCTGTACTGTGTCCTCTGTAACAGGCATCTTAGTGACCTTGCAGTATGGCAGACAATGGTAACTCCTTGCTTTGGTAACAGCTTTGCTACCACAGGCTAATCCAGGGCTGTCCAGTAGACCATAGAGGGTATCTGTGTATCATGTGGAAGGTACTTATCCACATATCACCATTAACCACTTAAAAGTGTTGTACAAGTGAGAGACAGGATTACTAATTTTTAACGTACTTAGTTTTTATTTTAATTGCACTGTACTAGACAAAGCAGATTAGTTCTTTATTGTGTCTTCTGAGTGCTATGTACAAAGATTTCTCCATTAAGACAAAGGTATAACCTCCATTAAGGGTGTAGCCCTGGATTCATTCTCCAGAACCAAAAACATGCAAGATTATTCAGTGGGACTGGAGCGTAGCTCAGTGATAGGATGCTCTTGCAGTTTAATAGTTATGTGGGTTCTTTAAGGTCTTGATCAAATCCTTTCTATAACCATCCAACTATCTAAAAGACTTGATGTTCATTTGGAATTTTTTTTCATTGACTTTTCATTATTTTTTTGTATTAATATTAGCAAGGTGATTATTCTCAGGCTTCTGTTCAATTTTTAAACCCCTTTGTCTCCTTTACTGAACAAAGCTCATAAGGTTAGGGGAGGTATATTGAGAGGAACTGTTGCCTGGCTTACTGCTTGACACATCATAGATATGTAAAAAACAAGGAATGAGATTGAAAGAAATTGTAAAACTGATAATATGGGTATCTAATATAGTGAAATTAATTCTATTTTCATCACGTGGGAAAAAAATGCCACTTTGTGTTTTAATACTCCATAGCACTTTGTTCATTTTACATAATAATTCTTAAACAACAAACACTAGATAAGTAACAGACGGATGTAAACAATATTCTTCTTACTCTCAAGGAGGATTGGTTGAGTTGAATCAGCTTATATGCATTAATACTACAGAGGAGACTGAGTCACGCAGACTTCAGGGAAGAAGAAATAGCATGTGTGCCAACAGTTTTTAATCTTTCCCCTTTTACCACAGTACATGTAGATGTGAAAAAGAAATCTTCCTGGTCATTGTGATAAATGTGAATAAGTATTTTGCTATGGGGTTGAGTTATATTGCGATACATATCCTTAATACTAATCTTAACACCTGATGTCCACCAGTTTGTTATGATTCATGTTAAGAGGCCACATAAGGACATCACACTTTTGTTAGGTGGCAGTGCGGTTCTATCAAAAGAGACAACTCAAACCTAGTAAAGTCTTCCTCTCATCTCCACATCCACCCTTTCTTCCAGGAGTTGCAAGCACATGTTGACCAAATCACCGAGATGGCAGCAGTAATGAGAAAAGCTATTGAAATTGACGAGCAGCAGGGTTGCAAGGAACAGGAGCGGATATTTCAACTTGAAGTGAGTTTTAAACTTTAAATCAAATATGGGTTGAAAGTATGGCTGAAAACATTCAACCAGAGAACATTCCAGTCTTAACACCCACACTCTTTAAGTTGGTGGTCATGAGTTCTGAATCTGAATGCTGGTAACAGCCAGTGGAATAGACCACTGGGTAGTAATGTCAGAGTCTGGGGTCCGCAGGGATGCATAAGTATACCAGTAGCTGACAAAGTTGATTGTTAAACTAGGCATAGTGGCACTCGCCTTTAATCCCAGCATTTGAGAGAGAGAAGCAGGCGGATTTCTGAGTTCAAGGCCAGCCTGGTCTACAGCGCGAGTTCCCGGACAGTCAGAGCTGCACAGAGAAACCCTGTCTTGAAAAGAAAAGGTTGAGTTTTGATTCTGCATTGTGTTCATATATATCTGAGTTTTTAAAATTATGAAATTGAAGAAATATATGCATATGAATTCATTCACATATATATGAATTTCTTCAATTTCATAATTTTAAAATTTCAGTTCTTTGTGCTAGAGATCATAATGATATAAAAAAATTATAATGCACAAATAATGCCAGGCGTGGTGCTCCTTTAATTCTAGCACTTGGGAAGGAGAGGCAGGAGGATCAGGAAGGTTAGCCTCAGCTCTCCAGTGGGTAAACAGCTTAACTATGAAGCAGGAGGACCTGACTCTGGATCCAACACCATTGTAAAGGTCAGGTACAATGGCTAGCTGGAACAGTAAGTTCCAGGTTCAACAGGAAACCCCATCTCAGCCGGGTGTGGTGGTGCACGCCTTTAATCCCAGCACTCGGGAGGCAGAGGCAGGCGGATTTCTGAGTTCGAGGCCAGCCTGGTCTACAAAGTGAGTTCCAGGACAGCCAGGGCTACACAGAGAAACCCTGTCTCAAAAAAAAAAAAAGAAACCCTATCTCAAAAAAGAAAGTAGATTGCAACAGAGGAAGACTCCTGGCTTCAGCTTTTTGTCTTCAAATGTACATACACACATAGAACAGATACACCCAGAAAATACAATTTAAATCAATTTGCTTGGAATCATGATCAGGAAATTTCCTATGGATGGCCATAAAACCTACCTGTCTTGGAGCATATAGTACTCTCCCATTTATATAATAAGGGTAGGTCAGCTTTCTCAGCAAAGGACCAGAAAGCATTTTGGACTTTGCAAACTAGTCAGTTTATATCTGCTCAACTTCGTTGTGGTAATGCAAAAGGAGAAAGTCAGAACTATGCTCAGAAACAACCCTTGGGCCAGACCATTGAGACTTGAAAAGTAAGCCCACAACAGCTGTAGAGAATAGATTATAAAATGACAAAATTGCTTACAATATTAACCATTTACATATCTTTCTGAAAAATAATTACCTCAGCTGGTCTTGGCTGAACTTAAATTTTGCTGAGGGAAACATACCTACTAACTTCTATTGAGTGATGAAATCTACCTCAAAGTCTTAGTCATATAAACTTATCCCTAGCGCGAGTGTAGATGGGTATTTTATATACACACATATCATCTCCAGTCTGTGCAGAACAAGCTGATTTCTGCCTGGTCACCTGTTGCCTCTGCACACCTTAAGGCTTCCAGCAGTGAGGAGGCTGAGTACTGATGCTGCATCTTAAACACCATTTGAAATCTGGCTTTGTCTTTTGTTTCTTAGATCAAGTCTCACTGTGTAGCCCTGGCTGGCCTAGAACCCTCATGCAAACTAGAAAGCCCTCAGATTCATAGAGATCCCCCTGCCTTTGCCTACCAACTGCTGGGATTAAAGGCAGGTGTCACCACACCAGGCTTTGAAATCTGTTTAGATTGAGGTTGTGACTGCCTGTAACTCATAGTATATCTATCCATTTATGTGTTATAGAGTCTGCTTTCTGTGCCACACTTCATAAAATTGGCTTTTAAAATATGTATCCCTCTTGGAGCTGTCTTAAGGGACTCAGCCAAACCAGCAGTTTCTGTTTCTGCATGTTTCTCATCTTGGGTTTTCCTTATTTTCTTACAGCAAGAAAATAAAGGCTTGAGAGAGATCCTTCAGATAACTCGAGAATCCTTTTTGAACCTTCGGAAGGATGATGCGTCAGAGAGTACGTCTCTATCTGCCTTAGTGACTAACAGTGACCTGAGTCTGAGGAAGAGCTGAGTGGCTTTCTGTGCGGTCACTAGAATGGGCCCAGAAGTGAGTGGATGAGTGAACATAAAGCCCAACTTCAGTCAGCCTTTTCCGTCTGGTATGTACAGGGACACTGGCAAAGAGACGGCAGCAGAATGTATAACCAGTGGTCATAAACTAGATCCCAGTCACAGTCAGAAAGGAGACGCTGAGCCACAGAGTGAACAGCGAGTCTTCAAGGTGCTGCTGAGCACTGCAGTTTCAGAAGTGCTGTTGGCTTCTTAGATGCTACATAGATCACCCTGAATACTCCTAATAAATGTTGGAAAGCCTAAATTATCACAATTTTAAAAGTAAGGTTGGTGTGGTTTTCTGAATGGAAGACTTTGTTCTAAGTCTTACCTTCCTGTTCAGTGTCAGAGTTGGCATAGCTTGTGTACATAAAGCTGCTGAGTTGGTGCTCACCTGCCCATTTGCTCGGCCCTCATCAAAGGCAGTTCATGTTTAAAGACTATAGGAATACGTCACTTGCATCACAAACAGAAGGAACATACTTACACCTAATTCCCATAACTCTTAGCTAGCAGTTATTCACGACTTGCTTAAGTGTATGCATCTCAGGAAAGAAAGACAAAGAATATACTTTCTAAGAAAGACAGCCATATATAGACACATTTAGTAGGTTGAACTACTTTGAAAGATTATGTTTTGGTTCTCTGTTAACAATGAACCTGGTTCTTCCTCCTCTTTTCATCATGTTTAAGGATACAAGACAGTTCACCAATAGACAAGAGTTGACAATTTAATGTAATGAGATAGGTATGGTCATTTCCAAGTTAATTTGGAATTCCTTTATTGTTATTTAAGAAATTACTCTTCATACACTTACAAAGTAGATACAGGTTCCAAAAATCAAAGTTCTGAGTCTGAGTCTAAGCCTCATCTAGTTCTTATAACCTGTGAGGTTTTTCCTACAACCTGTGACTCAGAAACTGGCAGTGAAGTGTGGACACAAAGGGATTGTGCTTTGCACTTTAAAAAAAAAAAAAGCTTCTTAAGGCCACAGGATACAGAAGTGTGCTTTCATACCAACTGCAACCTAAACTTTTCTGTAGTGATAAGAATAAAAGATTATGAGATATGGCTGAAAATACACTATACTTGTATCTGAAGTCCATACTGAAATTAGCACAGACAGAAAGTTAGACTTTTCAATATATCATTTGTTAAGTACATATTACTTTGCAGTGTAATTTTATGTGTAATTTCATGTATTGGCAAAATTAAAAGGACTTTTCACTCCAGAACCTTTCATTCTGAAGTTTGAGGTGAGTGGGGTCATAGGTCAGTTAGGAAAGGGCCAGTTCCCCAGATGTTAAACCGTTCTCATGCAGAGGCCTTAATATTTTATATATAAGTGAATTTACTTTTAAGATTTTTCTATTGTTTTTTGGAAAGTAACCCTTAATTTAATGGTACTTTCTTTCATGTAGTTTTGTCCCAGGCCAGAATTTTAAAAAGAAGAAAAGCGGCACAGACGAGATGAGTCAGATCGATGTATTGAGCAGGTCTATTGTGAAACGTTATTTGAGAAGTAATTATTTTTATAAAAAATTATTTATCCTTTGTTTTCTTGGATATAATTTTAAGGTTGTGAATATTGAAAGACATTTGCTTTGTTTTTAGCAAGTTTTCCACCCCACCCCCATCCCCAAAATAAACAGCTTTAAGCTTACATATGAGAGTGTGCTGAAGAGGAGCCTATTTTGTCAATAAAGATGAGTGTTTAAAACTGGTCTGGTCTCAGGGTTAATTTAAAAACAAAGCTCACATTTCTTAAATATACTTTGTGTCTTTGCTGAGGGGATAGGTGGTGCTAGGGTTTAAACCCAGAACTTTATATACAAGAGCTCTTCTAAGCTGCATACTCAGCTCTTCAGCCTATTTGGGGGGGGGGGGGGCGGGTAGAGGGAGGGGCTGTTTGTGCCAGTGCATTTGTGGGTATGTGAGTGCATGTGTGTTTGTGCACATAACATGCCTTATTCCTGTATAGTGCTGTGACTCCCCTCAATTTTTCCAAGGTCTCACCCAGTCTATAACCTGCATAATATTTTAATGCCCCGGGACTCTCAGACTCTCAGACTTACAGCTCCTGCTTAGAGTTCTCATAACCTCCACACTAATCTGTGTGTAACTACCATAGAGACATTTCAGGCTGAAATTGCCCAAAGCCAAACTCCTCATCCCCAAACTTCTAAAGTGTTCCCCATCCTTGCAGGGCACCTTAGACTTTAGTTTCTTTTATATCTTGCATTGAATTTGTTAGCACGTCCTGCTGGCTGTTTATGCAGGAACATACCTGCTAGCCCTAGTCCAAGCCACAGCAGAGTAGATAATAACATTCACCCTTAGGCTAGGCAGTGGTGGCACACACCTTTGATCCCAGCACTTGTGTGGCTGAAGCAGGTGGATCTCTGGGAGTTTGAGGCTAGCCTAGTAGACAAAATGAATTCTAGGACACCCAGGGCTAAACCATGTCTCCAAAAAAAAAAAAAAAGAACAAAAACAAAAACTAAGAAATCATTGTCAGGACACTTGGTGTAGTATAAAGCAACAGAAAAACCAAAGGCCACATAATAAAAGTGTTAAGTTACACACCTACAGGGCTTGGGAGGTGGCTCAGTTGAGACAGTGCTTGCTCTACAAATATGAGGGCCTGCTCTTGTATTCCTCGAACTTATACAAAAAGCACTGTGACAAAGCCTAGAATTAGGGCCTAAACAGTTCTCAGGATCCTGGGGAAATTCAGGTGGAGGCTGACTTGGATCAGCAGGCTTGGCCACTTTGACTCCAGCATTCTGGTGACTAGGCTCCATTCATTTCTTCAGCAAGCCCATGTGCTTAACCTGGTTTCCCCAGTGCTTGCTTTAAGCTGAGCCTCCTTTGCTTCCCATCTGTGTGGATACTCAAATTGAAGATTTAAAAAAAACAAAACAGTACAGTGTAGGCATTCCATATATACCTCTGTATGTGCTGTGAGTCTTGTTTAAATCACTAGATATTTAATAGCTCTTATTCTTATCTGGAGAAGGCATTTGAGCTAGAACCTGGCAGGGCCTTGCACAGTCTTTACCACAGAGCACATCCTCAGGCCAGGCCACATTCATCTTTACCCTTTATCTTTAAAGGAGAGTGAAGGTGTAACCACAAATATAACTAGCCAGTCAGTCTCTTCCCACAACCTCATTCCCGACCCAGAACTTACTGTACATTTCCTCTGGGTCAGAAACCTGCCTAGTTATTTTTTAAGGTGTATGTACGAACAGCTGAAATTGTACAGGAATTGTTTAAATATAAATAGTTGTCTGTGCATGTGGGACACATGCCACAGTGCACACATGCCTTGGCACATGCTCTGGAGACCAGAAGATGATTCTGTGGCAACAGTCCTCTCCTTCCACCTTTATGAGCTGCAGGGACTGACTTCAGGTCTCCAGATTTGAGGTCAGGTGCCTTTACTCCCTGGGCCATTTGTGAATGAACCACATTTTCTTTATCCATTCCCCAGTTGAGGGACATCTAGCAGCTATTACAAATAAGGCTGCTATGAACATGGTTGAGCAAGTGTCCTTGTGGTATGGTGGAGCATCTTTTGGGATATGTGCCCAAGAGCGGTATAGCTGGGTCTTCTGGTAGAACTATTTCCAATTTTCTGAGAAACCACCAAACTGATTCCCAGAGTGGTTGTAAAGGTTTGCACTCCAGCCAGCAAAGGAGGAATGTTTCTCCACATCCTCATCAGTTTAGTTCTGTATTAGGGAAGATTAGATATTGGAGGTGGATGGAGGGAGGGAACTGACTGGGTAAGGGGATGGGGGAAGCAACGGGGTGGGGGTGGGGGTAGGAATCAGGTGTAGGGAGAGCAAACAAGAGAACAGAAATTGGTGGTGAGCAGTGGCAGGGCATCTCCAGGACCTGCTAGAGAGTCTATGGGGGTAACTAGCTGAGACTCATAGTGGCGGGAGATATGGAGCCTGAATTGGCTACCTCCTATAGCCAGTCAGGACTCCCAACAACCCACACACAAAACTTTAGCCCAAAACTTGTCCTACCTACAAGATGTGTACAAAGATGGAGCGAGACTAAGGGAATGGCCCAACTTGAGACCCATCCCATGGGCAAGAACCACCAGTCCCTGACACTAATTAATGATGCTCTGTTTATGCTTGCAGACAGGAGCCTAGCATTACTGTCCTCTGAGAGGTCCCACCCAGAAGCCAATGGAAAGAGATGCAGAGACCCACAGCCAAACATTAGATGGTTACATGAAGCACAGGGAGTCTTGTAGAAGTGTTGAGGTACTGATGGGCTCAAAGGGGATAGGAACTCGACAGGAAGACCAACAGAGTCAACACACCTGGACCCTGGGGGCTCCCAGAAACTGATTCACCACCAAAAGAGCAAGCATGGGCTGGACCTAGGCCCTCCACACATATGTGCAGATGTGCAGCTTGGTCTCCAACAAATGGAGCAGAGTGGAGCGGGGAAGGCTTACCCTGACTCTTGCCTGTCTGTGGATTCTATTCCCCCAGCTGGGCTGCCTTGTCTGGCCTCAATGAGCTGCGCCTAGTCCTGCAATGACTTGATGTTCCAGGGTGGGGTGATAGCCAAAGGACCTCCTCCTCTGAGGAGAAGAATAGGGGATGGGGGAAGGAGCTGTGGGAGGGGGGGGCTGATATTGGGATGTAAAGTCAATAAATAATGAAAAAAAATGAGTAAATACATTTAAATCTACATAAACCATAACATATCACCCTGGATTCCCTTCACTTCCTGTTATCCTTAAGTGAAGTTCTTAAAACAACTGTATTTTCCAGATTAAATTTATATAAGTACATACAAGACTGGTATAAACTCCTGGAGACATCCTAATAAGGAGGACATTAAGCATTTTTTTCAAAGTAGGTATTTATTACAAAAATTATACAAATGGTATTAAAAATTATGAAAATTTACAAATATTTTGTATTTCCCTCCGAGAAAGCATACTCTGCCTTTTTTAGCTCTGACTGGCAGTGTGTTCCGACAGTACAAAGAATAGTTCTCCAACAATCTGTACAACTAAAATGCAAGCATGTGACAAGCCAGAAACCCTATAGCAATTAAAATATATATATATATTGCTGAAGCTAGGTAGTAATAACAGAATAGGATTTTCAGAAATAAACCAAAAGGGGTTCATTTTATAATTTTTCATTATGTTTTAACTTCAGAACCTTTTTTCAAAGCCACAACTGAAGACTCCACCCACTCCCTGAAATGTCAAGGCTATAGTCATTGCTGTGAAGAGACTAAGAAGCACACCACTGACAAACCAGCGCACTGTGGGCCACACACGTCAGGGAAGCCAGTTCTCAGCCCTGCCGTTCAGAGGAGTCAAGAGCATGTCCCTCCTTACAGAACCCATGGTGGTGGCTAAGTGATCAATCCCTCTGAGCTTCAGAGCACAGGGGCTTTGATTATACAGAGCAATCATTAGCACAACTTCACAGGTGCTAGGAAGGTCTCATTGATGTCTCTCTGACAAAATACGGTCCAGTCACCGTCTAATGCAACCTAAGAAAGAAGGGTCAGCAGCCAACACTGCTCTAAATGGCCCCAACACAAAATGGGCTATAAATAACTTACTCATATAAAAGTTTTATTATCTTTAATAAACTGAGCTATTTTAGATTACAGAAAAAATTTAGTTATTTACCACTTAAAGCACTAACTGGCAAAACAACAGGAAATCTACATTGTTACGTGTTAGGATAATTTGCCAGTTTTTAAAATAAATCGTTTGAATATTGAAAATAAATGAAAAGGGTTCCTGATTTTATTATAAGATGCAGCCAAATATAATCAGACTGCTTTTAAGGAAAAGGGGGGTTACTTTTCCCTTAGTCTTGACATTCAAGGACCCAAATCAAATCCCTAAACTTCTACACACAAAGCGAATAAATACCCACTGCCTGCCTCCCCTCCACAGGTTCTGACTGAGTCATAACTGTCCAAGAAGCTACAAGAACAAAACACTAGGGCTTCAAGGAGACATTTTTATTTTTTGGTGTATTTTATAAAAGACATCAATCATCAAAAGGTAACTTCTCAAGACTGTGGAAAATGAGGAAAAACATCTACGGCCAACTTTTTGGAGACTTTTCTCACCATATCACTTAGAATCCTCTAACTCCACTGCTGTACATCCACGGGGGCGTCACCCTGTCACCCACCCTGGCTGGCCCTGCATGGACCTGGGACAACTGGGCAGTCTAGACGAGAACTCCAGGGCAAGCACACTGACCCTCAGCCTTCTACAGAAGCAAGGGTGTCCTCTCTCCAGCCGGCTGTTCCTTCTGGAAGAGCTCTTTGATCCGAGCAACCCGACCATAAAGCCTCTCTCTCAGGGGAGGGATGTGATGGCTGGGGTCCAGGATGTTGGTCACTCTGCGTTCTCTCTCTTGCTTCCATAGCTTGTAGGGGTGGGGAGGGAAAGGCGGCTGTCCTCTTTCTCTTCGAATCTGAAGTGTAATTCCACTGACAGCCAGCATCCCCCACACGGCCAGGATGATGTAGTCTAAAGGAGAGAAGTATCCTTTGTACTCAGGGGATTCTGTGTTGTGGGTTGGTTTTGCTTTTCAGTATATGTCTCAAGATATAGCCCAGACTAGCCCTAAACTTATGGCAATCCTCCTGCCTTCTATTGAATACCAAGATTATAGACATGCGCCATCAAGTCAGCAGTTTTTGTGTGGTGTGTGTGGAGGCCAGTGTGGGTGGCAAGTGTCCTCTCCTATTGCTCCTCTGTTGCTCTCCATCTTACTGTTTGGACAGGCGCCTGTCCCATTGAACCAGCAAGCCCCGCTAACTGTAGTTGCTTATGCACGCTCTCACACTCAGCGTTTTGTTTTGTTTTGTTATTTTGTTTTTCAAGACAGGGTTTCTCTGTATAGCCCTGGCTGACCTGGAACTCACTTTGTAGACCAGGCTGGCCTTGAACTCAGAAATCCACCTGCCTCTGCCTCCCAAGTGCTGGGATTAAAGGTGTGCGCCACCACTGCCCGGCTCACGCCGGCTTTTTACTTGGGGATCTGAACTTGGGTCCTCACAACACAGAGCAAGCACCTTACCCACTGAGCCACCCATCCTGGCCCCAACTTCTTTTTCTTTCTCTTTCCTTGTTCCTTTTCTCTCTTTCCTCCCTCACACCCTTTTATTCTTTTATTTTTTTAATTTTTCAAGATGGTGGTCTTAATTCCATAGTCAGTCCTGACCTGGAACTCACTATGAGCCCTTGCTGGCCTCAAATTTGTGGCCATCCTCCTGCTTCAGTTTCCTGAGTGCTAGGAGTGAAGCTGTGTAGGAACACGCCTGGTTCTGAACTGTTTAACATTTAGTGTGCACCAGCGCTTCCCCTTCACGTGCTAAATGCATGTCTTCCTTTCAATTTTGGACATATGTCCAAATGTATCTCCTCACTTACAAGCCAAGGCACAAGGAGACACGACAGTAGCTTCTTCTACTACAGACATCCAGAAAGTTGAAGCAGGGAGTGAAAGCTGGCTGTGTAGCTTCCTGGAGCTTCCATGTGCAGTGCCTGCAGACATGGCTGCCCTAGCTACTCTCTACATACTCCCAGGGGGGTTGGATGCTTACATGGATGGGACGCAAGACAATGTGAGTTGACACCCCAGATTCCACCAAGCATCCAACAAAGACATAGCTCTGGGAATGCCATTGCCTGGACTGTGTGCAGACTTTCCAGTGTGGCTGCCTTGGGCTCACCCAAGCTCTTAAAGACAACCTCTTCCCCAGACTCTAATTAAGCCCAATAAACTCACTGCTTCTCACAGGGAACTCTGGTGGAACCAACCTTAGGTTGAGACCTTAGAAGGTCATGGGTAGACACTTCCTTAGACCCCACACCCCCAGGGAGAAAAATCTCTGAGCGCAAGGTCTCCACGTCTGACCTCTCATCCCAAGGGGAAGATCTTGATTATTGTCTCTAAGTAGAGGCAAAGATTTGCCCTAAAAAAAAAATCTTAACAGTCACAGTTGCTACATCCCAATTCTGAGACATGCTTCTCTACCCTATGTCTTTAAACTTGTCTGAAATCAACACAGTTTGAAAACTCTGTAAATATGTAGTGTGTTCTTTCCTTTAAAGCGTTAACACAAGCCACATGTTGGGGTCCACACTCAACATCTCAGGGAAGGTAGAGACAGGAGGATCAGTGTTAATTTGAGGCTAGCCTAGGCTAGAGAGAACCTGTCTCCAAGAGGTCAAATTAAAATAGAAACTCAATAATGAACAGAATCTTCTAATTAAGGTAATGATTTGATCACTAATTGAAAATAAACCACATCTTCATTGAAGTGAAGAAACAAAGGGACACAGTTAATTAAATCCGGTGCGACTCTCATTCCTCACCGGATAGATGCCAAACAGGGTCCCCATCTGAGAATGGACAGGTAAGCAAGCCCAGCTAGCAAAGTCCACTCAGATGTTTGGAAGGATGAGTACCCAGTACCTTAGACATTTCAGTCCTTTAGTTACTGGCAGAGTGCTCTCATGGCATCTGTACCATGGCTCCTCTTTCAGCCCCAGGTGATGCTTATGTGTTCCTGTTAGGGTGGGTGGGTTAGTCAGCACGCCTATTTAGCCATCAGTCCAGTGTCTTACCGTTGGTCTGGAAAGGCACTCTAATGACAGCCCCTCGGAAATCTGTGTTGAGAGCTCTCCTGAGGACGTTCAGGGTGATGTAGGAGAGGCTTGTGAACATGTAACTGTTAACAGCCAACACCACGGAGTAGGAGCCCACGACTCCACAAGCCAGGATGTTCAACTGCGGGAGAGCAGAGGAGACAGGTATCACCCTTGGAATGAGAGCAGCCTCCAGCTCTCTCGGTGGCCTCGTGCTGTCTCAGCACTGACAAGGGCTATGGTAAAACAACCTTCCTTGCCCACAGTGGGTCTGCTTTTTATTCTGTGAGAGTTTCATACAGTGTATTTTTATCATATTCGTTCCTGTCCTCCCCTCCCCCGTAGTAGGTTCTTACCACACTGTTTAAATTGGGCTATCAAATAGGGTTGCTCAGTGGTTGAGACCACTTGCTGCTCTTGCAGGGGAGCCAGCGCTCACATGGAAGTTCACATCCGTCCTTAACCAGAGTTCATACGGGATGGGACACCTGGCCTCCATGGGTACCAGGCATGCACCAGGTACACATACTTACATGCAGGCAAAACACTCAAACTACTGTGCAACAATATGGCCAGTGACGCCATCCCGTAAGACCCTCTGTGGTGACTGTGGCCCTCCAGGTCCCTGTAGTTCATTCTGATGCCTGAACCATGGGGAAACTGCCTAAGGGTGTCTGACTTCTTAGAAGGCAGCCCTGTTACTGAGTGACGCACAACTCAACTGTAGAAAATAATCTTCCCAGAAGAAGAAAGGAGGAGGAGGAGAGGAAAACTTGCACCGTAAAATCTAATCAAAGGAGCCATTCTGCAGCGGCAGCTAAAACTAAATGGCCTTTGAGTTGCTGCAGTAGAGGGAGGTGGTTTGCTCTGCTCTCACAGGTACTGACACTCTGAGCGACTGGGGGCTCTTCAGATCTCTGACAGGCAGGGCAAAGCAATCGGGAAAGGGGCCACAGACAGATAATAAAGATAGCGTACTTCCCGATTCTTCATCCTCTTCACAGGAGACAAAGGCCATAGGTTTTTTTCTCCCTGACAGGACCCCTTTCTGGGTGACCAGTCCAGGATGATCAGATATGTTAAAGGCTGGCTCAGAACATGCTTACCTGAAGCTACAGGCCTGTCAGCTCCCCTTTCTTTGTTTAAGTTGATCAGTCTAAGTTAATCAGTCCAAAATCAGGGGAGGAGAGCTCACCCCAGGCCACCAGAAACAGTGCTGTGTGTGCTGTGTGTGTGCACTTTCACAGTACAACTTGCTTGCTTTCATCTGAGGGGAAGATGGCCTGCCCTGAGACAGACACTTGGTAATCAAAGAACTTCCTCAGCACAGATAACCACAGAGCCCTCCCTAAGGAAGGAAACACACAGCTCTCCATGAGGACCCCTGAAGGCTGGCAGGATGGGTCATCGGACTGCGCTGGCACACTTACGATTCTTAGGCAGCCCATGAAGATGACTGGAACAAGCAGCGCTATGCAGGAGAACGTCACCCAGAACACTCCATCATCATGAAAAACATTTAGGTTTCCTGGAAAAGTAGAGAAATCAAGAATACACAAGACACTCACAGGTTAAATTTCACTGTCTTGAGTATGGACGAAGACACTCACAAGGCTTAAAATGACAGCCAGGCAATATGCTGGCAGCCAGACCCACACTCTAAGTTTGCATTTAATGGTCAGTATAATCCATACCACCCTGTGTGTGTTTGTCTGAGACAGGGTTTCTCTGTGTAGCTTTGGCTGTCCTGTAGATAGATCAAGCTGGCCTCTGTCTTTACATCAGGAAGCCCTGCCTCTGCTAGGATTAAAAGTGTGTGCAACCATGCCCAGCTAACATAATCCCTTTTTTGTTTGTTTGGTTGGCTTTTTTTTTAAAAAAAGATTTACTTATTTTACGTATGTGAGTATACTGTAGTTGTCTTCATGCACACCAGAAGTAGGTATCAGTTCCCATTATAGATGGTTGCAAGGCACCATGTGGTTGCTGGGAATTGAACTCAGGACCTCTAGAAGAACAGTCAGTGCTCTTAACCACTGAGCCATCTCTCCAGCCCGACATTATCCCTTTTAAGGGCATGTCCTAGAAGGTGTGAGGGGTCTAGAGGGTGACCTGAAGAGACTGCCATCGCCTTGCTCTCCTGTTCATCCACTGTGAGACTCTGGTCTGATTCCTATCTCTAGTGTGGCAAGAGTTATTATTATACTGTTATATTATTATGCTGTGTGGAGGCTCACCGCCCTTCTAACTCTAAGCTTTTGTAATCTTCAGTAATGAGGAGATTTCCACAGACGCTATTCCAAGTTAAGCAGTGAACTCAGTATGAATAGATTTGAACCATTAGCCCACTTCCTCTCATGAAGAACTAACTCCAGGACAGACCAGAGTAGGACACTTATGCTCTTCATACGCTTTCTGCTACTACACACCTGGGTGACCCAGAGCTGCATGCGGTCATGACAACTGCACTCCCAGACCCTCGGGCGTCTGAAGAGGTACAGACACCTGCACTCCCAGACACTTGGGCGTCTCAAGAGGAGTGCTTCTGCACTGAGGAGGTAGACTCAAGAGAATCTCTGAATTTGAGGCCAGCTTGGTCTACACCAAGTTCTAAGCTAGCCAGAACCACATAATGAGACCCTGTCTCCAAAGGAAAAAAAAAAAAAAAAGAAGCAAAAGTTAGTAAATAAAAGTTAGAAATGAAAAAGGGAGCTGTGGTGTTGAGAAGCCTCAGCATGGGAAGACTCTTGCCACAAGCCTAAGGACTTGTTAACCTCAAACAGGCTAATGAGATGGTTTTACTTCTCATAGATTCATTTAATTTATGTGTATGAGTGTTCGGATACATGTATCCACCAAATGCAAACCTGGTACCCACTGAGGTCTCAAGAGGGTGCCAGATCCCTGGAACCGGAGTTACAGTTGTGAGCTACCAACCACCTGGGTGCTGGAAACCAAACCTGGATCCTCTGCAAAAGCAGCCAGTGCTATTAACTGCCGAGCCGTCTCTCCAGCAACAAACAGATTTTTGTAACTGATGGAAATAAATACCGTAACACAAGAACTTCACTACAGAACCCTGCAGAACCAGCCTCAGAGTCCACAGGCTGCTTGAGACCCCCCCATCAGGGTGGGTGATGGCAAAGGGTGGGACAGAGGCAGGTCAAGAGAAGACCGGAAACAGCACCAGGTTCCCAAGCTTGGTGCCCACCAGCACAGCCCCTGGTTCATCCAGGAGACATCCTGGGAGTGAGGTTTAAAATGTTTACAAAGTAACTAGGCACAGTGGCTCACAGCTGTAATCCCAGTACTCAGAAATTTGAAACAAAAGGATTACTGTGAGTTGAAACCAGCCTGGACTGCAAAGTTAAACCTTGTATCAAAATACACAAAATTTAAAGTAAAATTTAAAAATAAAAATAAAGCCCCTGTCCTCCCCTATGAGCCTCAACACCTACCTTAGCCCATGGAGAGCTGTCCCTGAGGACATTCTAAGGTCCCCAAGGAGGGTGCTCTCAGCTGGCCCTCCCCTTGGGGTCAAGCCATCTCTGCAAGTACTTTGACTCTCCAGAAGGCAGAGATAAGCAACACACTTCAGGATCCAGATTCCTGACAGTTCCAAAGCCCAAGTAAAACCCCACACAGCCTGAGAGTCAGCATCTCCTACCCAGAGGCGTGAAGAAAGTCCCAGAAGACACGAGGAAGCCCAGCACGAGTCCCACACACAGCATGCAGAGTGTGAGGATCCCGAATCGCCACCATGAAGCCACCAGGAGGAGGCCACCAAAGCTGCCAGCTACAGCGGTGAGAGCCAGGCGAACTGCACAAGGGAGAGAACACAGAGATGAGTCGGCAGGCTTCAACCTGAGCTTCAGGATAAGCTTAAGGTAGTCACCCTAGGGCTGGGGACAGGACAACTTTGTCAGTAAGGCAGGACCACGAAAGCAAAGGTGACAACCAATCTGTTAAATGTGTCGGGGCTGAGGATGTGGCTCAGCTGGTAGAGTTCACCTAACATAGGCTCTGGCTTCCATCTGCATTCATCAGGAAGGACCAGAGGTTCAAGGTCTCCCTGTCCACAGAGCAAGTTCCTGGCCAGCCTGAGTTATACGAGCCCCTGCCTCAAGAAATAAATGAAGCTGGGAAAAGGAGAATGTTTGAAGTTCCTTCCCTCCCGGGGACACTGTGTGCTATTTTGAGGCATTGTCTTACTCTGTAGCCCAGGCTGGTCTTAAACTCAGGTTTCCCTCCTTCTGCCTCTGTCTCTCTGCCTCTCTGCCTCTCTCTCTCTGCCTCTATCTCTGCCTCTCTCTCTCTCTGTGCCTCTGCACCTCTGCCTCTGCATACTGGAGTAGCAGGTACTCACTTACCCAGAGCTATCTGTCTCTATTTCTAACTGCGGAGCCACTCTGGGCTCCTGCCTCTGGTTTTGTTTCTTGAGACAAGGTTTTACAATGTAGCACAGGCTGCTCTCAAACATGTAATCCTCCTGCCTCAGCTTCCTGAGAGCTGGTTTTACAGGCATGTGCCCTGGCCTGACCTCTGTTGTACTCAGAAGAGAAAGCCGAGATGAGGAGGTGGAGCAGGTTCCAGGCACGGGTTGCCCATCTCCGCACACTTGATGCGTGATGACCCCCAGCACAGGCTAAACAGCCGGAAGGCACTGTGGGTGGGGACCCAGCAGCTTCCTGTCTGAACCCCAGCTAAGCTGTCATCTATACTCACCGTCATACTGAAGGGGTGTCAGTCTGGTGATCAGGATGTAGAAGAAGAACCCCAGGAAGATGAAGCCAATGAAGAATAAATCTAGGAAGAAATGAACCATCAGAAAATGAGCAGCGCCGGGGCCTAGCAAACACAGAAGTGGATGCTCACAGTCAGCTATTGGATGGATCACAGGGCTCCCAATGGAGGAGCTAGAGAAAGTACCCAAGGAGCTAAAGGGATCTGCAACCCTATAGGTGGAACAACATTATGAACTAACCAGTACCCCAGAGCTCTTGACTCTAGCTGCATATGTATCAAAAGATGGCCTAGTGGGACATCACTGGAAAGAGAGGCCCATTGGACACGCAAACTTTATATGCCCCAGTACAGGGGAACGCCAGGGCCAAAAAAATGGGGATGGGTGGGTAGGGAAGTGGGGGAAGGGTATGGGGGACTTTTGGGATAGCATTGGAAATGTAATTGAGGAAAATACGTAATAAAAAAAATATTTTTTAAAAAAAGAATATAACAAAGCAAGAAAAGAGAGGGGAATAATGTGAAGATAAAAGAATTATCAAATAAAGAATTAAAATGAAAAAAAAAAAAGAAAATGAGCAGCGAATGAAAACCTCTGTCAGGGAGCCAATGGAGGCATCTAATTTACAAGTGTGTGCTGGAGCACCTACGCCTCAATCGCCACGCCCAGTCACAGATGGAATGGTTATCTAAAAGGCAGGGAAACTTAGAAGTCAGGGGATAATGAATGTACTAGGCTGCAGCATTAGATACTGGTTGTGTGTGCCTGTATTGAGCCTGTTGCATAATTAAACGGTTACTTGCTCGTCTCAGTTCATTAACTACATGTCTCTCCTCTTCTCTTCCTCCTCCTCCTCCTTCTTTTTCTTCTCCCTTCTCCCCCTCTTCTCCCTCCTCTTCTTTGGGGGCTCCTTTATGTAGCCCAGGCTAGCCTCAGACTCATGGACTCATGGACTTCTACCTCAGCTTTCCAAAGTCTGGAATTACAGGCATGTGCTACCACAACATGTCACTGTTTTTTTCAATGTGTTTGTGTGTGCGTGTGTTTGTGAAGCCAGAAACAATCCCAGCCATCACCTTTTACACCCCGAGACACCGTTGAGGTGGATCTCTTGTCCTGCTGCTCCTTTGCCTACCCATTTGCTGGCTCCAGAGCCTCTGGGGCTCTCCTTTCTCCACACCCCACCTTGCCTCACTGACACGCACTACCACGCCCAGATCTCAATGGGTCCTGCGGTTTGAACTTGGGCCCTCCACACAGCCATCTCCCCAGCCCTCTGTCTTTTCTTTTGCACACACCCACCAAATACTCTAGCATTAGCTATATCCTGGAGCCGTGGTTTTCTACTGAAAACACTTGTGTCTAATCTGAAAGGACACACTAAATATTACATAAACAACAGCAAACAAAAAATAAGGAGAAAGTAAAATGTGACTTTCATATATTATCTTCATCCACTGAAGTCCATGTAGTCTGGGCATACAGATAACTCTTGTTTCCCACAAGTAAATCTAATCTTCTCTTTTTGGGGGAGTTGAGGTGGGGTGGGATTTGAGACCGGTTTTCCTTCTGTAGCCCTGGCTGTCCTGGAACTCACTCTGTAGACCAGGCTGGCCTCAAACTCAGAAATCCACCTGCCTCTGCCTCCTGAGTGCTGGGACTAAACCTGTGCACCACCACTGCCCGAGATTAATCAAGACTATCTAGATTAATCAGGATAAATCTGATTGTGATGAGGAGGACACAGCTCTGTGGGTTTTCTCAAATTCTCCCCAGCTGTTACTGAACACTGTATCTCAACACAGCAGGTTTGGGGACTTTTCCCAGGATGGCAATTATATTCTCAGTCTGTAGTCACTGCGCCCTGGGCATGGACTTCCCTGTGATTTTTTTCTTATCACCTAAGCAAGAAAAAAGATCATGTCAAAATGAAAGGAAGAAGGCTGTGACATCAACTCTGTCAGAACAGGCTCTCAGGCAGCGCTGCCCAGGGATTACAGTTGCTGGCCTCAGAGCTCAGCCTCACAACCTCTGACTCACTGTGCATGTTCTGCCTATGAAAACATTACCTAAAAGGCAGTGTGGGCGTCACTGAAGTCCCACTTGCTGCCCTGTGGCACCTGCTCCATCCTGAAGCTGAAATGCTCAGCACTGAACAGATCCCGGGTCACTCTTCACCACGGCCATAGCCTGATTTCTTAAATTCAAACCTACTGCTGCCTCCAAACTCAGGGGGTTTTCCAGTCTCTCTCACCCCTAATCTCAGCCAGCCCCGGCTTGCAAGCCGTCAGAGCCATACAACCCCACTTACATCCCCTCGAAAGAGGGAGCTGCGCCACGCTGCTGAAATTGGGAAAATTAAAGACGCACAGCAGCTACACAGACTTGCCCACAGAAATCTGCGAACAGTGGAGACACCCTCACGAGCCCCGGCAGCAGGGGACACGTCACAAGGTGCAGAATGAGGGCTGGGTGGGAGAGATACCTGTTTTCCAGAATCTGTGTCCAAAGAAACAAACGAAGAGCCCAAGCAGGGCAACCAAAGTGGAGAACACTTTCGTAGATACTCTTCCTTCAAACAAACAAACAAACAAACAAACAAACAAATATTAGTGGACAAGTGTGTCTGTGTTAATTAATAAGCAACACAGGGAAGACTGGAAGCTATAGTGGCTTAAGAATAACATGATCACGGCCCCTAAAAATATCCTTGTTCCCTGATGAGTGAATCTATGCAGGCAGCTACCGCAATGGCTGCTTTTTATAACAAGGAGAACCAGAACACACGCTCCTGACAAAGGCACTCCAGGCTACTTATGGTGTTCCTTTAGGAGCGATATAACAGAGCATGTTACCTAAAACAAGTCGTCGTTTCTTCAGCAAATAAACTGCAAAGAGAAAAAGCGGGCGCCCCGGTTAACGGAAACTCATGAGCCCTGGGTAGATGCCGCATCTGCATCCCGACTCAGCACACAGGGGTGATGCATGCCTTCAAGCCTAGCCCAGGGAGGCTGAGGCAGGAAAAGCACTTCGCAGGCAAGGCCAACTGTGCTACATGGTCACTTCCAAGTCAGCCTGAGATAAAGAGTGAGCCCTGTCTCACTAAGACTGAACAGTGGGGGCTGGAGGTACAGCTCAGTGGGTAAGAGCACTGTTGCTTTTATAGAGAACGAAGATCCGAGTCCCAGCACCCAACCATCTGTAACTCCAGCTCCATAGGATACAACGCCCTCTTCTGGCCTCTGCCTGCACTGCACTCACAGACTACACAGGGCACACACAGACAAAACATCCATGTGCACAAAATAAACGTAAATTAATCAGTCATTGTTTCAAAAAAAAAATACCCCTTATCAAGAGGAAACCCTGCTCACAAAAGTCACCTTCCTTGGAAACCCTCAAAATGAGCCTAAGGAAATTATCCTTGAGTGAGAACAGACCTCTACACTCTGAAAACTTACAAGATGGAGCAGGTGCACCAGGCGCTTACGTGAAAGCACGGGACATGCACTTAAACAACAAATGAGAAGTGCAGACCAGGGTCTGTGAACCACGGTCGGTCCACAGATCTAACTCTTCTGACCTCACAGAACTATGCAGCAAAAGATAAAAGTGTACATTCTGCTTCCGAAGGTGGGTGACCGTGACCCAAAACACAGGGCTGGTGGGTGGGTGACTGTCACCCCAAAACACAGAGCTGGTGGACTGTTCCACCTTGCTTTCTTTCAAATACAAAACCTGGGGTCTGGGAAGATAGCTTGGTTGTAAAATGCCTTCCAAGCCTGAGATCCACATCCTCGTGAAAAGTTGGGTGTGGCAGTGAACGCCTCCCAATGCTGGGGCGGTGCGGAAGGGAGGAGCCCTGAGGCGTGCTGGCCAGCTGGTCCAGCCAAAATAGAGATCTCCAGGTACAGTGAGAGACTGCCTCAAAAGAGTATGTGAAGGACAAAGATGTCCAACACCAACCTCTGGCCTCTGCATGCACACACATGTATGCACACATGAACACCATCTTAGAATACTTTTCTATTCCCATGAGAAGGCATCATGGCCAAGCAATGTATAAAATAAAGCATTTAACTGGGGGCTTCCTTACAGTTTCAGAGGTAATTTCATGACCATCATATCACGGTGGGAAGCAGGACAGACAGACTTGACTTGACTTGGCATGACTTGAGCATGGGTAGCTGTGTTTGAGTCAGGTGGGAGTATTTGTGTGAACACACACTACTCAGGTTCTGGAACCTTCTCCTGGACCCTGTGTCACATCCTTGCAAAGTTTAGTTTCAAAAAAAATCTGACGACTCCAATAAACTAGAATTTCTTCTCCTCCCTCCGCTGGCCACCACTATCTGATGGCACCAAATGTCTGACAGGGTCCCTCATCCTCTGCCCACCCTCAAAGTGACATCTCATCAACCTGGTTTCTCTTCAGCAAGAATCCTGACACTGCACTTTTTATAAACTCCACACCCCAGACGCTGACTTTTGGTGACTTTCCTCCCAGTTGCCTATACTTGTTGGAGATTGGTTCTAATGCTTTGGTTCAATCAGGAATCTGTGTACGTGTCCAGATGCTGAAGACCCTTGTCCCCAATTGATTTTTGATCCATCAATAAAGATGCCAATGGCCAATGACTGGGCACCGGGCAAGACACTTAAGAGTTGTGCGGGTAGGACGAAGAGAGGAACGGGGCAGAACTGCCATGACTTGGGGTAGAAGGATGGGACACAGGAGTGGCAGGGAAATACAGCCAACCAACCATGTGAGAGTTTTCAGGTAAGTGGCCTCTGGCTACTTCTCCAATTGGGCCTGGGGTAGCAGGGGAATATTTAGGAGTGTCCAGCCTTTGAGGTAGCCAAGGAATTTTAAAATAAGTTTGTGTGTGTGTGTGTGTGTGTGTGTGTGTGTGTGTGTGTGTGTGTGTGTGTGTCTTTCATTCGAGGATCCACGGGTGGGTGCACCTGTGTGATCTGTGGGAGCACAAAGCAGGGTAAGCAAAACCTGCTGGCTACATGGACTGTCTTTAGAGCTGAGCCCTCTCTTCCCCGCTGCAAATTCTCACTATGGCGGCGGCATCCTGACATCCTAACTGTAAGAGCCCTGTCTTTTCACAGCGCTCCTCATGACTTTACCATGAGTCACAGGAGACAGGATGTACCTCTCAGCGGCACAGCTGTCATGTGGTGCTTTCCCAGCATGCACAGGGCCTACCTTAACCCTCAGCACTACCGAATAAATTCCTGAGGAAGGAAAGTGTTGAGACATGGTTTCATGTAGCCCAGGCTGGCCTCAAACTTTCTATGTAGCCCAGGCTGGCCCACCACAACCACCGGATGCTTCTTTAGAAGGTTGCTCCTTGTAAGAGCTCCTGAACGTTCTCCACATCCTGTCCTGTGTGCCCTCGCTGGCACCCATGAGCTCCGTGCTGCGAAGCCAGTGGTCACTTTTCAACAGAGCTTACTCTTCCTCGGCTTTATCCAGATGACACGTTTCCCTTTGAAATGCTTTCTCACACTATCTTCATGAGACATGTCTTTCTCCCCCCCCTCTCCCATCAGTCCTGCTCTCTCAGCCATGGTAGCAGGATCTTTCAGGGCTTGTTCTCAGAACTAATTCCCTTTTTCATGTTCTCACGCCAAGCGGGAAGCCATCTCCGCTGTGGATGTGCATCTTGGGTGACATTCTCCGGTCCTAGTCCTCCCCTACATTAGCTGACACATCCAACCAACTAGGGACTGAAATCTCAATGAGAACGCTCCATGGGGCTCTCAAACTGCCACAGCCCTTCCCGCTAGTGAACAGCAGCTCTCCTACAGTGGCTCAAGGTAACAACGTGTCTTAGTTTCTTTTCCTGTTGCTGGGACAAAAGCAACTTAACCCTGAAAAATGCAACTTAAGAGAAAAAGCATTTATTCTGACTCACAGTTCAAAGGTGAACTCCATCATTGTGGGGAAATCCCAGTAGCAGGGAGAACTGGTTCATACTACATGCATAGTGAAAAAGCAAAGGCTTCACAAATACTTAGCTAGCTCAGCTCACTCCTTCTGCTTTACAGAGTCCAGGTTCCCTGTCCAGGGAATGGTCCCACCCATGTATGTGTGTGTGTAGCTTACCCTCAGGTGACAGAAACAGAGAGGAGTGTGTGCAGACACAGCAAAGAGGGAGAAAAGTAAACAGCACTGCACAGCAACTAACACTGAGAGACTAAGGCACGAGTGTGTGCAACTTCTTCATTTTAGTTTTGCATCTTTTCTGTAAAATTATTTCAAAATAAGTATGAATCAGGGTGTACGTGTGAGCATGTGGACACGCATGTGCACACACTCACATACACACAGGTCTCATGACCTCTCCACTGACATCCTTCTATATCACAGCATCTCTCACCTATATCACTTCAAGAAGTCTCATGATCACGTCTGAATCTAAGATGGATGAGGGCGCCCTTTGGTCAAAACCTTCCAGTGCTTTCTATGTCCTCCAGAAGAGAAGCTAGAGCTAGAGCCTACTCTGACCTACAAGGCTGGCCTGGAGCCACCAGGCTGCGCCCCTGTTCTCACACCTTCTGTCACTGTTCCTGTCCTCACTGCTCTGCCTCAGACCTCAAGGCAGTCGCCCAGAAACAGGATGGCTTAGTATGGCTGTCCCCTCTGCCTGGCACATACCCAGATATGCACATGGCTCCTGCCTGCAAGGCCTTCACCAACCCTCTCACCTCAGACTTTTCTCAGACTGGCCCCCTTCCTGCTCTGTCTTTCTCCCTGGTACTCATTAGTTTCTCAAATGTTATGTTTTACAAATACACCAACCCCATCCTAGCTCCCTCACTACACATATATGTGTATCATATGTGGTGGGGAAATGGGCAGCACCAGTCACATGCCCAGTGCTCAGCTCTGAGTTTTGTGCACTCAGATATTCTATTGCCTTGCATGGAGGATATGATACAGCGTCTTCTTTTAGATGTATTTATTTTATTTTATTTTATGTATATGGGTGTTTTGCTTGCATGCATGTCTATGAACCATGTGCATTCCTGGTGTGATGGTTTGGATATGCTTGGCCCTGGGAGTGGCAATATTAGAAGCTATGGTCTTGTTGGAGTGGGTGTGTCACTGTGAGCATGGACCCTTAAGACCCTCGTTCTAGCTGCCTAGAAGTCAGTCTTCCACTAGCAGCCTTCAGATGAAGATTTAGAATTCTCAGCTCCTCCTGTCTGGACACTGCACCTGCCTTGATGATAATGGACTGAACCTCTGAACTTGTAAGCCAGCCCCAATTAGATGTTGCTCTTATAAGAGTTACCTTGGTCATGGTGTCTCTTCACAGCAGTAAAACCCTAAGATACCTGGTATTCTTGGAGGTCAGCAGAGGGCATCAGATACCAAGAACTGGAGTTATACATGGTTGTGAGCTGCCATGTGAGTGCTGGAACTGAACCTTGGTCCTTTACAAAAGTGCTCTTAACTAGTGAGCCATCCCCTCAGCCCTAATGTGGGGTCTTACCAAAGGCAACTAGTGACTGAGTGAATGAAAGCTCGACAAAACGTTTTTAACAACCTTAAGCTCTTCACTGGTGGAAATCAAGTGGCAAAGCCAAGGACAAATCTGTCCAGGTTGAAGTCTACATACTCACCAGGAAAAGCACAGTTACCATCCACTGACTCAAAGCTGCAGGCGTATGTGTGCACGGGCACATAAGCAGCAGAAGTATTGAGGGACGGATCCCAAACGATGACATTATAGATGACTCCTTGTCCCGGGAGGGAAGAGAAGGACACGGCTGTTTTATCGTCAGCTGTTAGGGTGGCCACCTAAAGCAAAACATAACAAGTGGTGTTGACGTGGCTTTTAAAGCTGTGATCACCTGCATGAGACCTACACAGGACCATGCAAGTCAGCAGTGCACTGGAGCCATTGGCAGCCGATGCCTTCTGGGGAAGGACTCAGGTTCCCTTTTTAAAAGATTGTGTGAGTGTGGGTACCCATCAGCCCAGAAGAGGGAGTCACATCCCCGAGAGCTGAAGTTACAGGCAGTTGTGAGCCACCTGAAATGGGAGCTGGCAACTGAATCCAAGTCCTCTGCAAGAGCAGCAAATGCTCTCAACACCTGAGACATCTTTCCAGCACTGAGAGTCAGTTTTCTTTAAGAATGTGGCCCCTGGCAGGTCAGCCACGCTCCACCGGACACTCTTACTCATGAGTATATGAGTAGCATGAACTAGACTCAGTGAAATATTTGAAACAAACAAAAACAAAAGGCAGAAGGCAGGAAATTGGAGGGAGTCAGGAGGGGTGGGTGTGGGAGGAGTTACAGGGAGGAGTTTGGAGGGGTGGATGTGGGAGGGGTTAGGAGTTTGGAGGTGGATGTGGGAGGAGTTAGAGGGAAGAGTTTGGAGTGAATATGATCAGAATACACTGCATTCATGTATGAACGTCTCAAAGAAAGCAATAAAACACATGACAGGGGCTGGTGAGATGGCTCAGTGGGTAAGAGCACCCGACTGCTCTTCTGAAGGTCCAGAGTTCAAATCCCAGCAACCACATGGTGGCTCACAACCATCTGTAACAAGATCTGACGCCCTCTTCTGGAGTGTCTGAAGACAGCTAAAGTATACTTACATATAATAAATAAATAAATCTTTAAAAAAAAAAAAGAATCAGTTGCCTTTATTATAAAAAAAAAAAAACATGACAAATACTAACACCAGTGTATATACCCTTCAGCAGTTTCTCAGTTTACTTCCCATTACACTTACCAGAAGTTCTTATCTAAATTGCTGAAGTATTCAAAAAATTATCATCTACTTCTTTTCCTGCCTCAGGATGATGAGGTCACAGATATGGCAGGAATCAAAACAAAACTGACTTGCCTCTCCCCAAAGGTTAAATCATTTCCGAGCACCCAAACTAGCCTCATGAGCTGTAAGAACCAGACTTACCTTGATGGCACTGGCCTTCACCTGAGCCACCTGGGCCATCCTCTGAAGATGATGGAGCAGAGAGGCCTCGGTGAGGTCGCCCTCGGGCAGGAAGTACTGGTACACGTCATAGCGCAGCCTCCACCTGGACTCTCGGCTGGTGCTCACATCACACGGTGGGGGCTCTGTAGCCCTAAAGATAACCACAGCTCAGCATCAGTGTCAACCTCTCCTGGCTCAAGCCCTGTCCATGAAAAGGAGCCAGAGCTATCTTCAAACTTCTACAGGCGCAATCCCAACTACGCAGCTGTGAGTCTAAGTGTCACTCTAGAGAAAGTAGCACACAGAGATAGTCTGGGTTTCATTTCCTATCCCTGCTTCCAATGTGACGGGATGGTAAATTGGCTGTGGGAGATAGTCAGTCAGGTCCTGAGGGGGAACTCTCCTGAGTGGGACCAGCGCCCTTATAGAAGTGGCCTCAGACAGCTCTCAGGCAATCTTCTCTTCTCCTAAGGACACAGTAAGAGGTCTGCAGCCTGCAGGAGGCCCCTCACCAAAGCCCAAAGGCGCTGCTCCAGAAAGCAATAGGAGGAGCCTTCAGGGCGTGGTGCATGGCTGTGGTCCTAGAACTTGGGAGCCAGAAGGAGAATGAATGCAAGTTCAAGGCCAGCCTGGTCTACATAGAAACTCCCAAGCAAACCAGTGACACGTGGATATAAGTAAATAAATACCTATAAATAAATAAATTACTGTTATTCACAATCCATCCAAGTAGATTTTGGTACAGATTAACCATTCTTAATCTAAAACCTGAGGGGCTGGAGAGATGGCTCGGCAGTTAAGGGCACGGACTGCTCTTCCAGAGGACCTGGGTAAAAATCCCAGCACCCACATGGCAGCTCACAACGGTCTGTAACTCCAAGATCTAACACCCTCACACAGATATACATGCAGGCCAAATACTAAGACATATAAAATAAAAATAGATTTTAAAAATCTGAAACCTGAAACTAATCAGGCTCCACTCTGACTTCGGACGTTTGGGATTTGTTAGATTTGGGGTTTTTAGATTAGGGATGCTCAACCATTAAGGTCTACACCAGTGTCAAACACTTCTGGCCCCAGATGATTCAGATAAAGGATGTCTAGCCTATTCTTTACAAGGGCAGCACTGGCTGACTGTTATACACAGAAGCCAAGTGGTTAAAAGAAAAATAGATTCTGATGTGAGTCAGGCCCACAGCGATGACACCTTTCCTATCTGACACTGTGTCATGTAGTTAGAAATATTTGATTTTATTTGTGTGTGTGTGTGTGTGTGTGTATACTTGTGAGTGTGGGTACCCATGGAATCCAGAAGAGAATGTTTAACCTCAAAGTTCGCAGAAAACCTCTCTGTAAAATAAAAGCAACTGCTTCTTCCTAAAAGTATTAAGATTAAATAACAAGGAGCACACAGCATCCAATGCTGAGGTAGGTGGCAGGCAGAGAGTTTTCAAATGATCGTTGCTATTCAAGTAGAAACTGAGGCAGTTTTGCAAAATTAAATCCTCATAAGGTGTAAGAAATTAGGGCTATGAATGCCTTCTGTGTTTGAACGCTTTGAGGAAACTAAGGCAAGGCTGGAGAGACGGCTCGGTGGTTAAATGCACATACTCGTCTTACAGAAGACCAAGCTCATCCCCACCCCGGGCAGCTCGCAACCACCTGTCAGCTCAGCTCCGAGGCATCCGCATCTCTAGCCTTTACAGGTACTCACACAGACATAAATATACACTTAAAAATAATAAAAATAAATCTTTAAAGCAGAAAACTAAGATGCACTTCTAAGCTCACAGCAGGCTTACACCACACCTGTCTCTTCAAATGATGAATCCGTAAGCACTAAGGAGATTATTCAGTATAAAGAATATTGGCACCGAGGTTTAAATTATGCTGACCCCCAAATAAGAAACAATTCCACATTGCTATAGAAGCGATGGCTGTGAGCCAGTTAGCTGGTCCCGCTCTACAGTCACCTAAGAGCAGCTTTGGCAGGGTGGGGTTGCCAGCCTACCTTGCATAGCCTATGTTTGCTGGTGCGAACTTGATAGTTGTCTCAAAAAAATTATAGTCCAAATAGAGGTTGGGGTCAATATCTAAATCAAACTCCAAATTGCAGCCTCCAGGAATGGGATCTGCATGGAAAATGGTGAGATTAGTAACACAAGAGTCCTTTTCATGTTCCAGGAAACAGTCCTACACAGCCATATCAGCACAGAATGCCAGCACTTCTGCTGTCCGGTGACTGAGGTCAGAAGGGTACAGTTCCCTCATGCCCTTTCCCTTCAAACCGTCTCTTTCACGCCATATGCACTTCACCACTGAGCTATTCACTACCCAGCCCCACCCAAGCTCCTGCAGCCTCACTTCCCTCACACACCTTCGCTTAGCCATCACTGTGAGCTGACTCTTTCCCAGTGCTGCCTGGACCAGATGCTAATGGACACCCCTGGCTCACCACTGCTCTTTCATTCAGACACCACTGGTCACGTCTTTGGACTTTTCTGGAATTCACTATTCCCTACTGCTGGCTCAGGCCGGTGTTCCAGGCATTCCTCTTACCTCCAGGTATCTCCTCAGCCATGCGCCTGGTCCTCAGCAGTCACCATCGCCCAGGTACCGTGCTTGACATGTGCTCAACACTAGGAAACGGTTGCGTTCCCCCAGGTACCTCTCCACTCTCACGCATGGCCTTGACTTTGACACCAGCTGTCTATCTAATCTTATTACTTTAATCCAGGCCAGGATTCTACGACATGCTTCCAATGAGACGTCCTATGAGCATCTCAGACTCACTGTGCCCTCACAGGAGTCACCACTGACTCCATCCTACCCCATGAAAGAGCCATCCCCACATCTAAACATACTGTGCAGTACAATCTCTGATCTGTCCAAACAGGAGGCCCAGGTTCCTCCCGGGTAGCTTGTAGCCAAGGCCCCTCCCTGGTAGCATGTAGCCAAGGCCCCTCTCCCCTGGTAGCATGTAGCCACTGTGCCTTGTCGGTTGCCCTCCCCAGTCCTGGCTCAGCACCTGCTTTCAGACCCCACTTTTCACTTTCCTCATAGCCGTCAGGCTCCATCCTACTCAGCTCTTTCTTCTTCATGTAGCTCAGGCTAGCCTTCAACGTGCCACAGAGCTGGCTCTGACCTGTTAGTCCTCTTGCCAGATTATTGGCACGTGCCACAACGGCCAATTTTACACGGTGCTGGAGATGGAACCCAGGGTGTGACGCATACTGGGCAAGCACTGATCAGCCAAGCTGCACCACCAGCTCCTCTGTCGTCAGCTTTCTAAAGATGAAATGGACTACGTTGCTCCCCTCTCAAACTTTATGCTTTCTTTGAGGCCACCTTAGCAATGCTGCGTGCAAACTGTGTTCAAGGCTCTTTGCTTTCTGGCTCAAAACATACCCACTGCCCATCACTCCAAACCCTGCACCTTTCTTCAGATAAGCCTACTGCCTCCTCTGCCCACAATGACGAGGGAGGAATGAACTCTCCAAGTCACAACATGAGCTTCCCGCCCCACTAGCTCTCTGCCCCTTTCACAGTGAAACACTCTGGTTAAATAAACCACACCCATAATAAACAATTTTACCAGGATAGTGTTCCTTAGGATTCCACAGACAGATGACGCTCACCACTGAGCTATTCACTACCCAGTACCTTGGTACTCCACGGATTACCTTGGAGAGGGAGTTACCTCTTTCTGAGTAGGAGAGCGTAAGGGCCACGCTTTGGACAGGCTTGGTGTCTCCCGTCTCCAAGTACCAAGTACACACTGCCTGCTCCGGTCTAAGAATGAAGACCAGCCCTCTGTCGTTGCCTGTTCCTGACGTGCTGGGAAGGAGAGTCTGCATTTGAGAAGCAAAACCATCATGGAAACTGACTTGAGAAATCACATCCACTGCAGAGCTGCCCAGTGTGCACTGCTCTCTCCAAACCCTCTCAGAACAAAAAGGGGAAAATTCCTCAGGGGGGGGTTTCATCTCTGTGTTCTAGCACCCACACCTTCACACTGGAGAACTCTAAACATATCACTGGGGGCTGGAGTGATGGCTTTAGCAGTTAGGAGTGTCAGTTGCTCTTCCAAAGGACCTGGGTTCAGTTCCCAACATCCACATGATGGCTTACAACAGCCTGTAATTCCAGTTCCAGGGGACCTGATACCCTCTTTTAGTCTACACAAGTACTGGGCACATGTGTGATACGCACGCATACATACTGGTAAAACACCCATACAAAAGAAATACGGTATTGGCCTTTATCCCTCTCCAACTTCTTACTTAATTTACATGTTTAGATTTATGACTGGTTTCATTTTATGTATACGAGTGGTTTGCCTGCATCCGTGAACAGACACCATATGCATGCTGGGTGGCTCAGAGGTCAGATCTCCTGGAACTGGAGTTATAGATGGTCATGAGCTGCTCTGTGAGTACTGGGAACTGAACCCAGGTCCTCTCCAAGAACAAGCCCTCTTAACTGCTGAGCCACCTCTCCATCCCCTGCAGATGACTTTTCAAGACATGTCTCTCACGGAACCTGGAGCTCAGTGCTCAGTGATTGGCTAGGCTGAGTAGGCAGTTGAGCCTTGTTTCTACCTCCCCAGACCTAATGTAACAAACCCACACCAGGCCTGGCTAGTTTTTGGCGTGTGTGCATGTGTGGTTGGTTGGTTGGTTGGTTGGTTGGTTGGTTGGTTGGTTGGTTTGTTTGTTTGTTTGTTTGTTTTGGTGTGTTTTAAGGATCAAACTCAGGTCCTATAGACTGGGCCTTCTCCTCAGTCCTCAGCTTCCATTCCTTAATACCAAGATACCAGGGGTCAGGGTGTAGACCAGTGGTAAAGCACTTGCCTGTGGAGTCTGATGGCCTGGATTTCATTCCCAGCTTAATATGGGAAGAAAATAAAACAAAACAGACAAAAGCAAAGAAACAAACAAAACCTCTATGACTTGCACATTGAATTTTCCAAGCACTGCAGTTCAACTGAGTTAAGACTTATTCTGTCCGGCCCTGAGGCTAACAAGACAAAACCAGAGCTCTGGCCCCAAAGAGTTCAGTTTACAAAAAGCGTTTGTTTTAAAGACGTGTTTAATTATTTACTTTTAATTTATGAGTATCAATGGTTTTTTCCTGTATGCATTTCTGCACACCATACACACGCCTGGTACCTGTGGAGGCCAGAGGAGGATTCAGAGACTCTGGCACCAGAGTTAGGAATAGTTGTGACTGCTATGTGGGCGCTGGGGACCAAACCCAGGAACTCTGCAAGAGCTGCAAGTGCCCCTTAACCACTGAGCCATCCTGCTGGAAATCTTTTCCCCTTTAAGGCAACTGTTCACCTAGGTCAGGTCATCTCTGCCTCACTGTGCAGTGGAAGCTGGCCCAATGCCCCTGCCTCCACAGCCAGAATGGTCTCTTAAATCTAAGAGAATAAGAAGGAAAAATGTACCTGGTAAGTTTCAACTTGGCAAGCCTCAAAGCAAGCGGCTTTACCTACAGAGTCAGTGGGCTTCAGAGAACCCATTGCCATGGCAACCAAAAATCAAACAAAAGACCAAGGACAACACTGGCCATCAGAAAGGACACAAGAAAGAGCTCTGCTCGTCACAGTCATTTCTAGAACCCTGTGTAGTTCTGTTTGCCTGCATAGCCTGTGAGTCAAGGGAACTGAGAGCAGCCCAGGCACTGAGGGTGGCCCAGGCGCTAAGATCTTGCAACTAAAAAGATAGCCGAAACCTTGCTGCATGGAGATCAGGCCCACTCACACACAGACATCAAATTCTCTAACACGGATGCTCACAGTCAGCTAATGGATGGATCACAGGGCTCCCAATGGAGGAGCTAGAGAAAGAACCCAAGGAGCTAAAGGGATCTGCAACCCTATAGGTGGAACAACATTATGAACTAACCAGTACCCCGGAGCTCTTGACTCTAGCTGCATATGTATCAAAAGATGGCCTAGTCGGCCATCACTGGAAAGAGAGGCCCATTGGACACGCAAACTTTATATGCCCCAGTACAGGGGAACGCCAGGGCCAAAAAGGGGGAGTGGGTGGGTAGGGGAGTGGGGGTGGGTGGGTATGGGGGACTTTTGGTATAGCATTGGGAATGTAAATGAGCTAAATACCTAATAAAAAATGGAAAAAAAAAAACAAAAAAAAATTCTCTAACACACAAGACTCAACATTATAGAGATGCTCTTTTTACTGGAGGAACGCTTTGCACTTACCTTAGTAAATGAAACCGTGGTATTCTGATACTGTGAGTGTATTTGGAAAAGAAGAAAGGTCACATTGCTTGAAATATGGCGCAGGACGGCCTCCTGCGGAGAGGACTTGCTGAGCACAAAGTATGTAAATTTTCCCACAGAAAACTCAAGGAAACCTACAATGAAAAAAGTTTCTCATTACAGCATTGTACCTCTAGCATCAATTTGTAGAAATCTCATTCACAAGCAAATGCATGGTACTAATTTAACCCTCAAAAAAACCCTGGAGAGTCGGGTATGGTGGTGCAAACCAGATATCTCAGCACTTGGGAGGCTAAAGCAGAGAGATCTATGTGAGGACCTGGCCAGCCTGGAGTACAAAGATCAAAAAGACCCTGTTGGTGTCTGGGTGGTGCATGTCACAACAAGGATAGTGAAACGTCAAAACTGAAGCCTAGTCAGACGAAGCCACTGAGGTCCTGATGCCACTGCGGTCCTGATTCACGACAGCCGTGGTCGCCTGCACCAGGCCTGCACAAGGCCAGCCCTGTGGAATCCATCACAGGTAGCAGAGGGGTTCTTGGGTGCAATCCTTCCTGCTGAGCTGTGACCACTGACAGATCCTAGGGATGTCACTGTCTTCAGTTAAAAGTGACCTTGTCTCAAAAACAATGCAAACATGCTTTCTGGCCTGTCGGCTGTGGTGGGGACACTGTTCCTGGCCCTCAGGGACAGGTATCCTTCCCCTGTGCAAGGAGCTCTCCACTCATTTCTGCCTCCATTTTCTGGTTTCATTTTTTGTCTCCTCCCGCTCCCCTATGCACACACGCTTTTCCCTCATTTTCTCCAGTTGACAAGTATCAGCAAGCACATATAAAGTAGCTATCTGTGCCCAAAAGTTGAGCAAGCAAATCCACTGCAGCTTCTCTATCGGAGCCGCCCACCACCGTGTCTCGGGCTTTCCTCCGCTGTACTCTAGAGATGTTGTGGTGGCCCTTGTGATTTCCCGAGACACAGACTCTGCACCAGAACAGTTCATAAGACACTGAAGCCACCTCTAGAGATATGCTGGTGGCTAGCTTTCCTTAGCCTCTCTCTTCAACCCAGGAGTGAGAGCCATTCTCCAAGATTCCAACACACTAGAAGAACCACAAGACCAAAGGCTAGCAGGTAAGAGTCCAGCTATTCTCCCAGTGACCCAGGTTCAGTTCCCAGAACCTACATGGCAGCTCATAACTGCCTATATCCTGTTCCAGGGGATCGCATACCCTCTTATGGCCACTGCAGGCAGCAAGCACACATGTGGTGCACACGCGTACACTCAGACACACACACAAAAAAACCTATACACATAAAATAAGTCTTTAGAAAAGAAACAGGACCACAGCAATTAAAATGATTAAGCAACTGGCTACTGATAACACGAGGAGCGATGCTAAAAGCAAGCATCCCCAGGACTATGTGTCAAGTGGTTTTTCTTTACATATACTCTTTTTCAAGTTTCAAAGTGTTCTTCTCAGAAATTTCATGATTTAACAAAAGGTTCCAGCTTTGATGGCCTCAAGATTCAAGTTCTACCTTGAGTCTACATTTTAAATTTGTTAAAACAACACCACCAGTACACACATACACACACACACACACACACCTGCACACACACAGCTATGTTCAATTCTCAGCACTTAGAAGAAAGGAAGACACAACAATACAGGGATGCTCTCAACCCCTGCCCATGGCTTCCCCAGTACAAATGTCCCCACAGCTGACATCTGGTATATGTGCCATCACCCTTCAGCATCCACAGGGTACAAGTCCCAAACCCTCCAACTGCCAACCACTGCCCACACCTCACATAAAATGATAGATACCGTAGGAAATGAAGAGATGGCTCCATGGGTAAGACCACTTATGAAGCAAGCATGAGGGACCTGAGTTTGAATCCCAGAACCCACATGAAAAGCCAGGCACTGCCACATACACTGTAACTTCTATACTATGGAGGGCAGGGATAGTAAGATCACTGGGGCTTTCTGGCCACCAGTGTAGTTCCAGGTTTAGTGAGAGGTTCTTTTCAAGGGAATAAGGCACAAACACGCATAAACACGCACAAACACACACACACACACACACACACACACACACACACACACACACACACACGGGGAGGGAGGTAGAATTAGCATTTCTTCTAGACTCTGCCCCACAGTTGCCTGGCAACAGCCAGGTATGCCTGACTCACTATAAAAGGGGCTGCTCTCCCCTCCTCTTTCTCTTGTTCTCACTCTCCACATGCTCATGGCCTGCCTCTACTCCTCTATGCTCTCACTTTCCTTCTCTCTCTCTCTCTCTCCTACCCTCTCAATCCCCCTCCCCATGCCCTAAATAAACTCTATTCTATACTATACTCATGTGGCTGGTCCTTCAGGAGGAAGGGATGCCTCAGCATGGGCCTGCAGAGGCACCCTCTTAACCTGAACTATACTGCGCCTCTAAAAAACATATCCCTGGCTTCTCTTTCTTTTTTATAAAACACAACACACGCACACATGCACACACACTGTATGTATTTTTTAAAATGCCATTATGATGAACATATACCCACATACTTTGTGGATTATTTACATACCTGACACAGTGCTACATCATTATACTGTTAGAGAACAATAACATGAAGAGTCTGTACACATTTGGTACAGGTACACTTTTTAAAAAGTATTTTAAAGCCGGGCGTGGTGGCGCATGCCTTTAATCCCAGCACTCCGGAGGCAGAGGCAGGCGGATTTCTGAGTTCGAGGCCAGCCTGGTCTACAGAGTTAGTTCCAGGACAGCCAGGGCTACACAGAGAAACCCTGTCTCAAAAAACAAAAATAATAATAATAATAATAATAATAATAATAATAATAATAATAATAATAATATTTTAACTCTGCAGCTTGTTGAATCTGCAGGATATAAAGCTCTGGGTTATGCAGACCAACTCTGCGTTGAAGATTCAGTCTCTGAACTCATACTGCCTATTTCTACACATGTGCAAGAAGATGTTTAAATGTGAGGCACAGACCACTCACTAGGTCTTAGGCATCTGTATATGTCAATATTAATAATTCAGGGCTGGAGCCTGGTGAGAGAGTGTTTGTTTAGCATGTATGAGGCTGAGCTCCATGCCAGTGCTACCACGGCCTGGCGGGTGGGGATTCCAGCTGGCCCCTGTTAAAGCTGCTGAGTATCGCACCATGCATGCATATCCTAACTGCATATATTGATGAGCATAACCACTGATACTCTAGTGTGAAAAACAAATTAAGAAAAATGCTATGCATGGCATGTACACTTTTAATCTCCACACTCAGAGGTTTTTTGAGTTAGGGTTTCTATTGCTGTGAAGAGATACCATGAACACAGCAACTCTTAAGAGAACATTTAGTTGGGGCTGGCTTACAGTTTCTGAGGTTTATTCCATGGTCATCCTGGTGGCATGCAGGCAGACATAGTGCTGGAGAAGGAGCAGAGAGTTCTACATCTTGGTCCACAGGCAGCAAGAAAAAAACTGGCTTGAACTTCTAAGACCTCAAAGCCCACCCTCCAGTGACACACTTCCTCTAGTAAAGCCACATCACACCTCCTAATAGTCCCACCCCTTAGGGATCAAGTATTCAAACACATAGTCTATCAGGGACATTCCTATTCAAACCACCACAGGAGCAGGGACCAGAAGACCAGGGTTTCAGGTCATCCTAGGCTAGACAGTGAGCTTGAAGCCAGATTGGACTATAGGAGACTCTGTCTCAAAAATTCCCCCAAATAAAATAAAATAGTTCTGTTTTGCAGGAAAGTGTTCTAGAAAGCAAATAGGTCAGGTGATTAACTTAATATGATGTCATGGTGTAACAGATGACCTTTGCCCTTATGGTGAAACTGTACCTAAGTTGTCTTCCTGTCTAAAAAGTCACAACTGGAAACAAAGAGCCTGAGACACAACCTGGGTAGCAGGACTGAAATTCCAAGCTGAAGCTTGTGCTTCTGACTTCAGGAAGTTCACCCAGGCTCCTAGGAACCACAAGGAAGAGCGCCTGCGTTTTTTAGACATGATGCTTCATGGAGGCCCCACCCCCACGTGCCTGCAGCAGGAACCTGCTGAAGACAGATAGTGAAGGCGGATGGAAAGACAGTCTACGGTATCTAAAACTGGTCCTGTTGTAGTAACATCGGAAACATTAAAAACAGCTACCTAAAAGTGTTTCTCTTTTCCAAATACAGTTCCTTACTTATCACCTTTTCTATAGTTTTTATTAAACGCCCTTATCATAAGGAAACTACAATATTCCCTGGTTCTTTGTGGAGGTGATCTCTTGCCACGAATCACCCATACCACTCAGATGAAAATGCCTAGCAGTAGCTGCAGACCAGAATTTGAAAACAAACATTCATTCAAACATCATGAGGAAGGGCTGGGACTGTGGCTCAGTTGGGAGGTCTGACCAGCTCAACCAACATGCTCAGAGCCCTGGGTTTGAACACCAACCATGTATAAGCAAGTGATGGGTGCTGTAATCCAACACTGGGGAGAGGGATGGAGACAGGAGGGTCAAGTGTTTAAGTTATCCTCAGTTATGTATAGTTCAAGTATAGCCCAGCCTCAGAAAACAAAGCAGAAAGTTCTCCACGTACCTGAGAACTGCTAACATCAAGTTTGGTGAATAAGAGACTCTCACGTCTCCATTCTTTTTCTGTTGTTGTTGTTGTTTGTTTTTTTGTTGTTTTTGTTTTTCGAGACAGGGTTTCTCTGTGCAGTCCTGGCTTTCCTGGAACTCACTCTGTAGACCAGAATGGCCTTAAACTCAGAAATCCACCTGCCTCTGCCTCCCAAGTGCTGAGATTAAAGGCGTGCGCCACCACTGCCTGGCTCACGTCTCCATTCTTAACCGAGCTGCTTTGTGCAAGGCAATGATTTGCTGGACCAGAACCATTGCACAATTTGTACAGAAGGCTGCATTTTAACCCCAGTGCCTGTGGTTTCCCTCCTGGCTATGAAGGTCTCTGTCATATCTGATGATCCAGTGTCTGGCACTGTATCAGTGGCCTGGCAGTGAAAGCCGGTTCAACACTGACTGAACTCTGTGACTTAAGGCAAGGTATTTATTTCCTCTGGGCCTTTGTTCTCTTGCAGTTAAAGGGAAGCAGCTATGCTACAGAAACCACCCAACAAATGGGAGGATGGTTTTATAACCTAGAGGAGCTGCCTAGCAGGGACCATGAACTTCTGAAGCCTGCCAGTGCTTTGGAGACGCAAAAATGTTCAGGCATCCTCAGGTTGGCCCCACAAAGACACTAGTGAGGAGAGGATTAATTTGTCCTCACAGAGATGCCCTGCCTATCATAAGCTGCATTGAGGGGACTTCCACAGAGATACTTACTCAAGGTGGGGCCTGGGGTATAGCTTATGGTAGATGTTTGAACAGAGCTCTGAGTTCAATTCCCAGTACCACCAAAAATAACCCAGAAATGAGAGAGAAGAACAGGGGTGTGGAATAACACACTCTCTCTCTCTCTTTCTCCCTGTCTCTTTCTCTGTCTCTCTAAGACTAAACTGCTTTTGCCACATACATGATAGAAATTTAATTTAATTTCCTTTTGTTTGCTTTTATTATTATTTAGTTGTTTTCTAGTACTGGAGATTGAACCTAGGGCCTCTCAAGCTCCGAGCAGGCCATCCAGCACTAAACCACACCCTAGCTCTTTAACATTTGCATTTCAAGACAGAGTCTAAGGTGCCCGAACTGCCTTGGACCTTACTCTATTGTGATCCTTCTGCCTCAACTTCCCAAACAGCTAGCTGGGTTATGACAAGCTTGAGACAGCCAACCTGGCTGGAAACGGCATTTAATTCCTATTCACAAGAGACTTGGCAATAGAAGACATACCCAAAATACATCCTGCAGAAGTTAATAGGACCCTACCCTGGCCTCCAAGCCGTCAGGAGAAGGAGTCACCAGAAACATTTGACTGGCGTAATTAGATCTTATGACTGGGGTGTGGGAAGCAGACAGCACATCAAAGGTTGTTACAGAGCAGGCGGCCCAGTCAAGATGGCGTGGTTACTCGAACGGAACTTGGGAGAGTGATGGCTCTGCTTTATCTGACATTTCAAAAGCAACCCAAACTGCCATCAGCATGGGAGGGTCAGGTTTTCTATTTTCATACGTACTTTCCATCTTTAACCAGCCAGAGTCTCTTTTTCCTTCCACTAACTCCATTCTAGAAGACCTTCCACTCCTCATCTTCTCCTCTTTCCCAATCAGATCCGTATCTTAAAACCACCCAACTAACTCCCTCGTCGACTGCGTTACTAAAAGGCACCTTAGACTTCCCTCCATTGTCTGACACAGCAGCCAACTTTAGGAGCAGCGACAAAGTGCATCCCTCCTAAGTGGACTAATTCTCAGTCCAAACACTCAGGGCAAGAGGTACAGCTGCTGTCACCTGTACCATAACCCCAGCTCCGCCATCCACGGGAGGCTCACCCTTCGACTGTCTGTAATGTCCATGCTGCCTTTCACCAGCCAGATGGGGAATATCAGCTTTTAATCACACAGCTGTTGAGTGTCTCAGTTCTATCCCTCTCCTGCACACAATAATACTAACTTAAAACAGAAAGAACAGCACACAGGAAGGCAGCAGTGCCGTGCCGTAATCAGAGGTGAGACAAGGTAAGGAAAACCCCAATCCTCAACTAAGTGCTTCTCTTTCTGTGAAAAGTTTCCGGATATTAAGTACTGAAACTCCAAACTGGAAATAAAAGCTCTGGCTCCCAGGCCTCCAGACACAGGAGCTTTCCAAATCAACCCCAAGCTCAACCCTTCCTCTCTCCCACCTTCAGAAGGATGTTCCGAAGATACGCACTCGCAGATTAAATATAACACAGCATTATGCTGTGAAAGGTTTGGGGGTTTTTTGTTTGTTTGATTTTTGTTTTTGTTTTTTTGGTTTTTTTTTGAGATAGGGTCTCACGTAGTCCAGGCTGGCCTCCGAATCCTTATATAGTTGAATCTGATTCTGCACTCTGGATTCTCCACGTTCTAAATGCTGGGGTCTAGGCCTGTACCACCACACCCAGTCCATGCCATGCTCAGGAAGGGCACCAGGCCTGCTTAAATGCTAGGCGAACACTCTACCAACTCAGCTACATCCCCAGCCCGGGGGCAAGATATTCCTCTCAGAAAGTGGCTTTGCTGAAGTGCAGGGGTCATGCAACTTGCAGGGCAACACACCAGGTGTTGCTACGTTTGTAGCAAACGAGCATTTGGAGCCTCCAGAGGGTTGGATTGATTGCTAGCTCCTGGGGCGTTGAGGATTAGAGTACTCAGGCTGTGAAACGGACCTAGCATTCAGCCAGGGCCAGAGGCCAATGCTTCCTCTCTGCTGTAAGCCAGAGTTTTCTTCAAGAAAATAGGTGTGTGTGTGTGTGTGTGTGTGTGTGTGTGTGTGTGTGTGTGTGTGTGTGTGTATACACTTAACACACAAATATTTGTACTTTTCAGTACTGGCCTTAGTTGTACTCGAAGATCCTAAAGTGCGGTACTATCCCTGGCTTTTCACAGATAAACATTAGGAGAAATGATCCCATCACTCAGAAGACTATTGTATTTGCTACTTGTCTAGAGCTCAAAACAAGGAATGTACTTAACGCAGCCAGAAACAACACGTGACCACCAGCGTGGCACAATTAGTGCTTTTCATGCTTCCCATTAACGCCCCCGCTCCTGCCCAACAGTCGCTAAACCCCTCTCTCTCAGCACAAGACCTAGGATTTCACGTCCCATCACTGGCTCATTTTTCCTCTCAAACTGCAAATCGTCACCCAGTTAAAAAAGCAACTAGATTTCGGAGTATCAAAGTCAGCTACTGCGTGGAACGCCTTAGTTCCTCGATGGACTTTGCTACCGGTAGCCGACGGGTTCGGTTTGGTTTTAGTTTGGGCCTGACGCTCACTCTCCGGGCGGTCTCGAACACATAATCCTCCTGTCGCAGCCTCAGGGGTGCTGCGCTTACAGGCGTCCTCCCCGAAATTCAGTTTAAAAGGCCGTTTCAATGCGTCCAATTAAAACCACAAACATGGCTGCTCCCTGCCGGGAAGAATGCCTCAAAGGGGGCTACTTATCTCTTCCCGGTTCCCAGCCCAAACCAGGCGCTGGCAGGATGGACACGGTCCCGAACCCGCGGCCTGACGCGCATCTGCAACCGGGGAGGGCTGCACAGAGCCGGGCAGCCTGCGGCCCTGCTGCAGGAGCGGAGGCAAGTTCGGGAAGCTCACCGTCGCTGGAGTTCGCCTGGGCCTCGGCGCTGCCCGCCGCCAGCACCGCTAGGACCAGCAGGCGCAGCCGCCACATCGCTGCGGGCCGGGGCGCGCGGGCCAGGGGCGCGCAGGCCAGGTCGCTTGCTACCCCGGAGCGCCCGCGCGCATCGCTTTAGCGCGCCGGCCCCGCGCGTGCACCTGCCGCCCCAGCCCCGCCGGGCGCGCGCTTCCGGCACGACAGCCGCGCGCGTCCCCGGCCGGCCCTTGCGGGCGCGCGCCTCCTGCCGGGGCTTCTGGGCTCCCCGGGCTCACGGGGCAAGCCGGGACGAGTTCTTGCTTTTGTGTCTTTCCTTTCTCTCTTCTTCTTTCCTTCCTTCCTTCCTTCCTTCCTTCCTTCCTTCCTTCCTTCCTTCCTTCCTTCCTTCCTTCCTTCCTTCCTTTTTTCTTCTTTCTCTTTTCTTCTTCCTCTTTCTGTCTTTCTTTTTTCTTTTCCTTTTATTCCTTGTTTTTTTTCAAGATAGGGTTTTTCTGTGTAGCCCCAGCTGTTCTGGAATTCACTCTGTAGACTAGGCTGCCCTTGAACTCAGAAATCGCCTGCCTCTGCTGGTACTAAAGGCATGCACCACCACCACCCAGCTACTTTTTGTCATTCTAATTGTGCAAAATAACTCTCTCTCTCTCTCTCTCTCTCTCTCTCTCTCTCTCTCTCTCTCTCTCTCTCTCTCTCTCTCTCTCTCTCTCTCTCTCTCTCTCTCTCTCTCTCTCTCTCTCTGTCTCTCTCTCTCTCTCTCTCTCCCTCCTAAGACTAGGTCTCTCACAATCCAGAGTGACCTCCAGCTGCTATGCAGTAGAGATGACCTTGAACTTCTGACCTCTCGCTACTTCCTCCCAAGGGCTGGGAAGATAAACTTGTGCCACCACTAATGAATTTCATATTTTATTGAGATATTGAGGCACAGTGAGGTGCCCCAAGCCACAAATAGGATTCTTAGTATCTTAAAAGGCACTTATGAAAAGGGGACTGGGGAAAACTTAAAAAAAAAAAAAAAAACAAGCATAACACAAACTTGAGTTAATAATATAACCTGTCGCACTCTTTTCACTGAGATATGTCTCAATGTAGGATACCAATGACAGCCATGATAGAAACGGATGTAAAATGTATGAGAAATTTTGCAATTTTTCCTGTAACCTAAACCTATTTTAAAATAAATTGATAACATTTTAAATGGAAAAGGCAGGATGTCTGGTGCTTGTTTTTCCAGCACTTCGGAGGCTGAGGTAGGAAGCTTGCCAAGAACAGGAGAACACAGACTCCATACATAGTGAGACTGTTGAAAAATAGTAATGATAAAATCAGTAAACAAATTAACATAATGGACAGTGCTGGAGTCATTCCTATGCAACACCACTTACAGCAGTGGTTCTCAACCTTCCTAATACTGCAGCCCTTTAATACAGCTCGTGTTATGGTGACCCCAAACCAAAAAATTATTTTTGTTGCTACTTTATAACTATAATTTTGTTATTGCTATGTCATAAATGTCTGTGTTTTCCATGGACTTAGGTGACCCCTGTGAAATGATCCCCCCCCCCAGGGTTTTGAGACCCACAGGTTGAGAACAGCTGACTTAAAGTATCCTTGTGTCTGCAGCATGGGTGTGCTCTGAAAGTCAGCATGAAGGTATCCATGATTTCCAGGTAAGGGTAACAGAGGAATACAAACATCCCACGTCGTCATATCACACACATTAAACCAAACATCCCAAGTCGTCATATCACACACATTAAACACATGCCTGCTTCTCTCAAGTATCAGCTACATTCCTTGTGCTTCTTTATTGTTTTAATTATTATTACTTATTTTGGTTTTGTGAGACACGGTCTTGGGCCTTTCATTGGTAGCCTAGGATAGCCTAGAATTCACTATGTAGCCCAGGCTGGCCTCAACCTCCTGCTGCAAAGAACCCCTGTTTGTGCTTAAGAGCCCTTTGCAAATAAAATAAGATAAAATAAAATAAAATAAAATAAAATAATAAATAAAGGAATTCAGTGCTTGGGTTTTGTTTGTTTGTTTGTTTAGAACAACATTGGAAGATTGTTGCCTCCTGCCGCAACTGTCTAAGCTACTACAGCTGACCTTAGGTCTGCTTTTGAAGTGTTTGCTGAGACCCATGGGGAAAAATTTTTTTCTCTCTTCTAAGCAAAAATATCCTTGAAAACTCACAGCCTCAGTCTACTTCTCAAATCTCCTATCTGTGTGCTGTTGAAGAGCCGCCAGCCCACGCAACAGAAGAGCACTCCAGGATCACGGGGCCCATTATGGACTTGTCTGGGACGGCTGCCTTGCTTTTTTTTTTTTTTTTTCTGTGTTTGATTTTTAGGTTCATGTATGAAGGTGTTTTTCTGAATAAGTATTAGTGCACCAGGTGCATACAATGCCCGAGGAGGCCAGAAAGGGAGCTTTGAATCCCTTGGAATTGGAGTTACAGATGGTGGTGAGCTGTGAGTGCTGGGAATTGAACCCAGGTCCTCTGCAAGAGCTACCAGTACTCTCTTTTTTTTTTTTTAAAGATTTATTTATTTATTATATGGAAGTACATTGTAGCTGTCTTCAGACACTCCAGAAGAGGGAGTCAGATCTCGTTACGGATGGTTGTGAGCCACCATGTGGTTGCTGGGATTTGAACTCTGGAAGAGCAGTCGGGTGCTCTTACCCACTGAGCCATCTCACCAGCCCGCTACCAGTACTCTTAATAGCTGAGCCACTCATGTGTGCGTGCCCCTCCCACTATATAATTAAAATAACAAAAACGAGTTTTTTTATAAAAGAAATTCAGGAAGAAATTGCTAAGCAAAAAGGAAAGGAAGAGCCCATAGAGAAAAGGATAGGCAGAACTGGCTGCATAGACAATTCTGTCAACATTAGAAAGCAAACAACCCACAGCTGACAATCAGAAAAAGTGAATCCAAAGGCAGACATCCACAAAGCACAGTAGGGGGCTCACCACAAGTGAGAAAAATCTTATTAATAAACAAACAAAAAAAAACCAAATACACACATCAGGCTTGGGGGCTCATGCCTCTAATTCTAGCAATGAGAAGGTAGATACAGGAGGATTGCCATGAGGTCAAAGCCAGTCTGGGTTAAATAGTCAGACTGTATCTCAGGCAAACACAAACAAGGCAGTGTTCTAATGTAAGTAAACTGTACAATTCTTTTAAGCATATTGTATAAAAAATCTTTTCCTCAATCACTGCCCCTTGACCAAAACAACCCTTTATTTATATAATTTTGGTGTAATAATTCCATTTTAAGTATATAACTAGATAGCAAAATTAGCATAAGCTGGACCATGGTGGTACATGTCTTTACCAGCACATAGGAGGCAGAAGCAGGAGGATCTCTGTGAATTCCAGGACAGCCTGGTCTACAGAGTGATTTATAGGACAGCCAAGGCTACACAGAGAAACCCTATCTTGAAAACAACAACAAATTAGCTTCAAAAATTGGGTGGGTAAAATGGCTCAGTGGTAAAGGCACACATTGCCACACCTGATGACGTCTGCTTCATTCCTGGGGCCCATGTGGTAGAAGTCAGGTTGCCTCTGACTTCTTCTGTGGTGTGTACCCCCAACACACACGCACATAAAAAAATAAATAAGTAAGTAAATAAAATGTAAAAATGAAATTTTAAATCAGTGTCAAGAAATGTTCAAGCTGTTGTCTGTAACAAAAGACACGTGTCTGACTTTAGGCCCTAACCTGATAACAGCGAATAGCCATCTAGTAGAGTCCTGTGCTGCCCTTGGTAATGTTTCAGAAAGTAACTGACTCATTTGAAAGGTTTAGGAAAGGGCAATTGTGAAGCAATGTACACATCCTTTAAAAATATGCATTTATGGTTAAATTCACAGAAAGATAGGATTCAAGTATGTATGTATAGCTATCATATGTAACCAATATTTAAAATACTAACAAGTGACTGAATTGATGGCATTTCTCTGCACATTTCTATATTAAAATGCTATATGTAGGATTTGTGTCTATTGAATAAGAAAATATGATTTTAAGAGATACACATGATTTTTAATGCTTGATTATAAAAATGCATTGTCTGTCTAAACAAGACCCAGAGGTTCTGAAAAGACTGCTGTTTCTTTGTGAAGAACAGAGCATAGTCACAGGAACAGAACTCTGCATGAGCTGTGCTAAACTCAGAGCTTAGTCCAAAAGGCGGCCGAGGCAAGGGGAAGTTAGTAGAGACAAAATTAGGAAAGTTACATCAGGCATTTTGAAACAGTAGTCCGTGGCCAAAACGGTTAATAAAAAGTGGTGACTGAAGTGTCACTCTGAGGGGAACAGTGTATGGGCTCATGTCCTTGTATAAGAATGTTTGTTTTTAAAACTGTGAGTGCTTGTGTGTGTAGGTGCACATGTGCCCATGTGTGTATGTGCACATGTGCCCGTGTGTGTAGGTGCACATGTGCCAGTGTGTGTAGGTGCACATGTGCATTAAAGCTGGTGGTGAATCTTGGTGTTGTTCCTCGGGAATCTCTGTTGGTTTTTAATTTGTTTTTGTTTTTTCAAGACAGGGTTTCTGTATGTAGCCTTGGCTGTCCTGGAACTCGCTCTGTAGGCCAGGCTGGCCTCAAACTCACAGAGCTCTGCCTGCTTCTGCCTCCCAAGTGCTGGTATTAAAGGCATGTGCCATCACCCATCCAGCCGTTTTTTTGTTTTGTTTTTATTGTTTAGGATGTAGTCCCCCACGGATCTGGGGCTCATCCATTTGGCTAGGTTGTCTGTTCAGCCTCAGAGATCTCCACAGCTTCAGGAAGCTAATTATTTCCATTTAAAAATGTATGCAAACATTTGGCCAGACAGTGGTGGTATATGCCTTTAATCCCAACACTTGGGAGGCAGAGGCAGGAGGATCTCTAGGGTCTAGGATAGCTTGGTCTACAGAGCAGGTTCCAGGACAGCCAGGGCTACAAAGAGAAAACCCTGTTTCAGAAGACAAACAAGCAAACAAAAATGTATGCAAACATTTGAGACTTGTCTGGAGGAAAGGCTCTGACTACACTTTGGATATTAGGCCCACATTCTACAGACTTGTTCCCAAATGTTACTACTGGAAGGTAACCAAAACTTTAAGAGGTATATTCTAGGAGAGACCACCTTATGTGACTGGGGTGACCCTTGAAGGGATAATGGAGTTCTGGCCTCTCGTCTCTCTCCTTGTTTGTCCTGGTCATAAACTGAGTTCCACCATATGATCTGCTGGTGCTGACCTAATGTAACAAGGCTAATCAATAACAGGCGACAGCCTCCAAAGGCACTAGTAAGATATCTTTTGTTGACTGGTTGATTATCTCAAGTCATACTACACTATCAAAAAGCTAACACAGACTCATTGCTTTAACAGGACTCTTCAAACAGTCCACAGATAAGTCCAGTGGTTGGGGGCTTTGGCTGAAGTAGGTGGACCTGGCAGAAGGCTCAGGGACATGAGTAAATTTTGGCTAAGAATCTTGGGATTGCAGCATGGGTTGTCTTGAGGTGACCCCATTGCAGCATGGGTTGTCTTGAGGAGGCCCCATTGCAGCATGGGATGTCTTGAGGTGGCCCCATTGCAGCATGGGTTGTCTTGAGGAGGCCCCATTGCAGCATGGGATGTCTTGAGGAGGCCCCATTGCAGCATGGGATGTCTTGAGGAGGCCCCATTGCAGCATGGGTTGTCTTGAGGAGGCCCCATTGCAGCATAGGATGTCTTGAGGTGGCTCCTGTACTTCAGGCAGCTCTCTTCTATGGGGCTGGCAACCTCAGACTCTTTACCAAGTGGGATAAGTTGCAGCCTATCAGTAACCATCTGTTTTAAGTGTTCTTTCAGAAGTGTTTAACCAAGATGGCACGGGTGCTCAGCATGTAAAGGTGTTTGCAGAACAAGCCTGACAACCCAAGTCCAATCCCTAAGACTCACCTATAATAGAGAACAATTCTACAATGTTCTACGACCTTCACATGCACGTTGTGACATATACACACATACATATCACACACACAAACATAATGCACACACACAATAAATAATTTTAAAATGTTTTCATTCTTTTCTGTCTGCTCTTTTATTTTTTTGCTTTTGTGTAGAGAAATTTTTTAAATTTATTTTATATAGGGGAGTTTTGTCTGTGTGTATGTCTGTGTGCAAGATGTGCACTAACCCATCCAGATTTTTGGGGTTTTTTTAGACATGGTCTCACTATGTAGCTCTGGCTGCCCTGGAACGTGATGTATAGAATAGGCTAGTCTCAAACTCAGAGATACAAGTACCGGGATTAAAGGCAAGTGCTACCAAACCTAACTGTCAATTTCATTTGTAAGAGGAAGTGCAAGACCTGTGGAGGTTCCCAGTTTGACCACAGTGGTAAAGTACACTGTTGGTGGAAATGAAGACAGATGTGAAACACAAGTGGAACTTCCTATAGACGAGTGGGAAAAAATATCCCAGAAGCTGAGATCCTCAAAATTATTTCCTCGATTTCAAAATGCCATTCCATCTACTAGAATTTTAAATCCCAAAGTCATGTGTTACTAGGATTTGAGACCTTTGGAAAGTGACTGGGATCTTCAGGTCCCCTTAAGGGCCCATTCATGTTGATGGGCTATAATGTGATTGACGTGTGCTCTCTTGCCCTGCCTTGTAACAGGCCCGGATTTTAGCACAACTTACTCTACGATGAAGTATCATAAAACTGAGGATGTAGGCAGCACCACCTGCCAAAACGAAAATAAAAGTCCATATCAAAGTCCATAGTTCTGGGAAAGTCTGTAAATGTACTAACCTTGCTTTTTGGTTTCTGTAGTTACACTTCTACCCAACTATTTTTGTTAACTGAGTCATGTCAACTCAAGATACGAATTTTGTGCTAGAAAGTTCACCCTGAGGAAGGCTGGGATCCTGAATACCCAGTATAGTCGATGGCTGGCTAATCATGACTATCTGTTGGCTTAAACCACATCTGAGGAGTCTTCTCTGGTGGATACCTCCCAACCTCCTCATCTGTTATGTCCTCCTCTGTTAGGATTCACCAAGAAGGCTCTCTCACGATGACAGTCCACCTTGATAGTGGACTTCCCAGCCTCCAGAACACTGTAGGGAGTAAACGTTCTTTGTAATTGCTTGTCTGTGCTATTCAGTTGTAGCAACAAAAAACAGGCTCACATACCCACCCACCTCCAACTCCAGAAATGATCATCTTGGAAACTATGATAAACAGTTTGTCTGAGTTCCACAAACCAGGTATTTGCAGATTCAGGACTCACTTCCCATCAGAATATCCCCAGGCTAACAGAAATGACCTTTCTGCTATCACCCTTCACACGGAAAACTGTCAGGAAGCCCCAGTTCTAAATTTACATTCTGAAGCTGATCTTTCTTAAGATCGAACCTGCCTAGACCGGGCGTGGTGGCGCACACCTTTAATCCCAGCACTTGGAAGGCAGAGGCAGGCAGATTTCTGCGTTCGAGGCCAGCCTGGTCTACAGAGTTTGCACCTCCTACCTTCAAATGCTCTTCTTCCTCCTTTTCACTTTACTTATCACCCGTTCCTCATCACAGAGCTGTTTAATGCTTTCCATTTCCCCCAGGCACTCCCACTCAGAATTAAAGCACTAATCTAGTCTCCAGTTGGGTAAGCACCTCCTGCCCCAAACTAATTAGCCACCCTTTTCTAGCCATTTTGATTTCCTGGAGAATGTTAATTTCTCGAATTTAAATGTTGTGAATGGCGGGCTGCGAGTATGCTTTGTGGTATACCTGCAAAGTAAAAGCAAAGGAAAACAAGTGTTCCAGATAAACAAAACAAAGAAACGAACGAACAAAAACAAAACCCCTCACAAACAAAACACATTCCAGGCCAGCCAGGACTACACCGTGAGGCATAGCCTCGTCAGAGCTAACAGACAGAATGGAGGAAGCACCTTCCCTTCACAGGCTCGGTCCAGCGTAAACGCGAACCCGTAGCAGCTCAGCCTGCACGCGTCCCTCCTCCCCCACACCAGCCCTGGATCCCACCCGCCTGACGTCAGCAGGCCCGCAGGCTGGCCCCGCCCCTCCCCGGCAGCATGCTTCCTTAACCACGCCCCTCAAGGAGGAAGGCCTGTGATTGGTCCGGAGGCGTCATAAATTGGCCAATCGCTCGCGCTCTAGCAGCTTTTGCGCACCCTTGCGTGCGTGGTGAACATGGCGGATAGACTCACTCAGCTGCAGGACGCTGTGAACTCGGTGAGGGCTTTCCTCTGCTCGCCAGCCTTGCTTTCCTGACGCGGAGAGAGGAGGAAGGGGCGAGGCAAGGCCCCGGGGAGCGCGCAGATTGAGGTCGCCGCGGGCGGCGCACCCCGTGAGGCCTGGGTCTCACGTAGTCCACAGGGCGGGGTCTGAGGAGACGGGCCTGTCCTGAGGGGAGACCGGGCCGGGCGGCTTGTCCTGAGGGGAGGCGGGACCCGGGGGCCTGTCCTGAGGGGAGGTCGGAGCCGCCAGTCTCTCCTAAGGGAGGTGGGACCCGGGGGTCTCTCCTGAGAGGATGTGGGACCTGCCAGTCTCTCCTGAGAGCCATGGGACCCGGGGCCTCTGGTGAGGTGCGAACTTGAGGAAGGGAACGAGTGGCCGCTAATAAGGAGGGGACCCGACGACGGCCTCTCCTGAGGAGACTCAAGGTCTGCGGCCAGGTAGCCAGGAAGCGAGTACTCAAGTTCCAGGGATGCTTCTAGAACTTCCTTTGTGGGGCAGCACACGCCTAAGCACTTTTGTGTGTATCCCTCCCTCGCGTTTCAATTTCAACCTGCCAAACGGATTTCTCCTGTGATTCCACCTCTGAGGCTGAGACAGGAGGATTGCAGCGAGCTCCGGGCCAGCCTGAGCTCCAGTTTGATAGCCCATCTCAGAAAACAAAACACAAAAGACCACAACAAAGTGTTGAGTGTTTGTAGGTTGGTGTATGAGTGACCAGGGCGTGAGCTTGCCTTGCTTTCTGTAGGCCTTCACTCCTCCCTCCGCTCTTGGCGACTCCAGCACCAATGGTTGGAGAGTAACGTCTAGAAGAGGCCAGATCCTGGCCTCTCCGTTTCTTTGCATTTGTTTAAGTCTGCTTTACGATCTTCCCTAAGAGGCTCTTATAGGTGGAGTGAAGCTCTTACAGCACAGTACCACAGAACAGTGAATGTACACAAGAGGGATTTTTGTTTTGTTTTGAGATGGTCTCACTGTGTAGCTCTGGCTGACCTGCACACTGTGGAGACCAGATTGGCGTTAAAAACAAAAAAAAAAAACAGCCCAGTAATCAAAATCTACAACAAAAGCTCCTGAAAACTGCTAGCTTCTCTAACTTTGTCGCCTCTGGCTGTTATTCTGGCTTAATTGTACATGAATGGAAAACTAAATACTGAGCCTGGAATGGTGACCCACATCTTTAATTCCTGTAATCCCAGCACTTGGGAGGCAGAGGCAGGCGGATTTCTGAATTCAAGGCCACCTGGTCTACAGAGTGAGTTCCAGGAGAGCCAGGGCTACACAGAGAAACCCTGTCTCGAAAAAAAAAAACCAAACCAAAACAACAACAACAAAAATAGTGCAACAGTTTTCCATTGGTAATTAAAATCTCTTAGTGTCATTCTGGTTGTAGTTTGATGTAGAAGAGCCTACACAGTATATGCCTGCTGAAAAAAAAAATCTAAATACCTAGTTCTCTGGACAGTGTTTTTTAAACAGGAATGTTATAACAAGGCTTCTTGGTAATTCATCATTTTTGAGAGTACATTGAAATTGTGTATCTACTAGTGGGAAGACTAGTCTATTCTGTGTAAATAAAGTAGTTTTAAAGTTGAGGGGCTATCTCTTAAATGTTGATGAAGTCACCAAGGTACATTCTGTTTTGCAAAGATTCCCTGGGCTGCCAGCCAACCTCTCCCAAGAAAATACTTTTGTAATTTTACAAGTCTTTCTTGTTTTAATTTAAATTTTTTTGGTTTTACAAATCTTAATAATGCTGTGTAGAAGCTCATCTCCTAAGTATGCATATTCATGTAGGTCCTATAGTTAGGATGTTAAGGATACGATATAGTCTTAGGAGTACTGATAATTGAGTTAATATGTATGCCTACTGTGTCTACAGGGAATGTGTTTACAAAGAACTATTCTAGGAGCTTAGAAAGATGTCATAAACTCAAGAGACTTTTAGATGATGCAAACAAACCCCATATGTGGCTAGGGAGTTACAGTGGATTGTTTTCAGCTCTTAAGAGCTAAAGTAGATTGGAACACAGAGCAATATTAACATTTGTTCTGCCATCTGGAAACTCCATGTTCATTTCTATAATATATACAGTACTTGTCATGGAGTTGGTTTTTCAATAAATATTTTTGAACAGATTAATAATGGGTCTTGAATGAATTTACAAGACAGAACACTAGCTGCTGTATTGAGTAAGCTTCATTTATATTTTTCTTTCTTATGACAGTGCTGCTAAATAGAACACTGCAACTTAGAAAGCCAACCAGGTTAGCTTTTCAATGACAATTCAGAATTTTACATTGAAATAATGACAGCAAAACAATAGAAATGTTTATTGATTGGAAATACTAAATGAGGCTTCAGGGGTTAGGACTAGTGAGAACATATGTTTAGTTTGTGAATGGTGTGAACTTATATTCTCAAATTACTTAAATGCAATGCTTTTTAGTTTTGCTTCTTTTGAGGCAGAATCTTATGTAACTCTGGCTGGCCTAGAACTGTCCACATACTCCAGGATGGCCTCAAACTGACAGATCTGAGTGCCTCTGTCTCTGCCTCTCTTATGCTGAGATCCATCATGCCCCAAAAACAAACAAATTTAAGCAACAAGGTTACAACTTGAATCTTGAAGAATACATTTCTGATAATTTACAGTTTAAAAAAATTTTTGTTTTTCATGTAGTACAAACTGGCCTCAAACTCCCTTACATAGTTGAGGATGGCGACCTTGAACTGCTCTTCCTTGCCTCCATCTGATCATTGGGTTACATGTATATGCTGTTACTCCTAAATTTTTGTTCAGTACTGGGGATCTAATTCAAGAATCATGCCGGGCAGTGGTGGCGCACGCCTTTAATCCCAGCACTTGGGAGGCAGAGGCAGGTGGATTTCTGAGTTCAAGGCCAGCCAGGTCTACAGAGTGAGTTCCAGGACAGCCAGGGCTACACAGAAAAACCCTGTCTCGAAAAACAAAACAAAACAAAACAAACTATACTTAACAAGAATCATGTATGCTAGGCTAGCATCTATCAACTGAGCTGTATCCTTAACCCTCTCACTATTTCTTTATACTTGGCAACTGCTTTGTTCACAGAAAAGAAATCATGCGCTTTGTACGTTACATTTTTGTTGTTAGCATTGGTAGATATATTTGCCAGCAGATTTTCTCAATCTCAGACTACCTTTTAAAATTCTTATTTTTAGCCAAGTGGTGGTAATGCACACTTTTAATCCCAGCACCTGGGAGGCAGATACAGGAGGATCTCTGAGTTGAACCCAGCCTGGTCAGCCTGAGCAGAGTTCAGAACAGCCAGGGCTACACAGAGAAACACTGTCTTTGGGGGTTGGGGCAGGGGAGTACTTATTTTGTTTGGAATAAGTTTTGGCATATGTAGCTCAATACTTACAAAAACAAAAGGAAGATTACTCTTGTTTGTTTTTTTCTTTGATTGAGACAGGTTCTCATGTACCCTAGGTTGTCCTCAAACACAATTCTGAGGGTATCCTTGAAATTCTTATCCTCCTGCCTCCCGATCCTGGGATTACAGGTGTTTACTACCACCATCAGTGCTATGGATCAAACCCAGGGCTTCATGTATGCTATGCAAACAACTTTGTGTATGAGTGTTTGTGTGTGGTTTTAAGCGTGTATGTGTGTCTGTGTGTGTCTGTGGTATATGCAGGTGCACTTAACCTGGGTACATTTATGTAGAGACCAGAGTTGTCTAAGATTACGTTTCCTTATTTATTTATTTATTTATGAATAACAAGGTCTCTCAATGAGCCAAAAGCTCATGTTTTCAACTAGATTAGCTGACCAGCAAGAATTTAGGGTCTCAGTTGTGCGTGCAGGGGAACCAAATTTGTGTTCTTGTGCTTACATAACACCTACCTAACCCTTATTTTATTTGTTTGGTGGTATTAGTTTTTAAAATTAGCATATGGGGCTGGAGAAATGGCTCAGCAGTTAAGAGCTTGGCTGTTCTTTCAGAGGATCTGGTTTAGCTCCCAGCATCCACATAGTGATTCACAACCATCTAAAATATCGTCCCAGATGATCTGATGACCTCTGTGGGCACTGAATACTCATGGTCCACATGTATACCCACAGGCAAAACACCCATACACATAAATAAATAAAATTAAGATATAAAATGGTTTAGGAGGCTGGCAAAGTGGCTCAGCTCAGTTAAGTAAAGACACTTGCCACCAGATCTAACTTAGAACCCACACTGAAGAAGAAAAGAACAGACTCTTGCAACAGTCATTTTTCTTTGGTATCTTAGGATCTGTTGAGTTATGATTTGCAGGAGTCTTTTTCTTCTTCTTTTTAATGTGTATGAGGGGTTTTTGCTACATGTAAGCGTATGTACCATGTGGTTGCCTGGTGTCTGAAGAGGCCAGAAGAGGACATCAGGTCTCCTGAGGTTATAGTTATAGTTGTGAGCTGCCATGTGGGTTCTGGGGGTTGAGTCCAGGTCTCTTCAAAAGCAGCCAGTGCTCTTTTTTTTTTTTTTTTTAAAGTACAACTTCCATTTTATTTTTCCAGGGTAGTTTTCCTTCTGTCCTTACAAAACGGCCTCTTTACATGGGCTTTGGTGGAGGTCGAGGTGCAGCGCCAGCAGGTCTGAATCGTGGTGGGGGTGTCCGGTCCTTCTGGGCTTCTCGGGATCGATTCCTAACGACCTTGCTATGGATGGCACAGCTCACGCAATAATGCAGCTTGACATAGAGCTTGGGAAGCACGTAGGCGTCGAAGACGCTTGCTTCAGATATGTCCCTGACAGCAGCGGCTTCTACAATGTTCCGAATGACAAACTTCTTGATGGCCTTATCCTTGGGCACGTACCGGGCACAGTTCGTGCAGCGAATGGGCTGCACATGGCCACGGCCCTTTTTGGCACGACCGTTGTTTCTTCTTTTTTTGGTCATCTTGGAGCCAAGACTCGAAAGAGCGCAGCCAGTGCTCTTAACCATTCAGCACCTGTGTCTCTATTGCAGTTTGTATATCTGCTGGGATGGAGATCTGGTTTTATTTGTGAGCAGCCTTTTCTTGAGAGCTCAGTCTCTAGAGCCACTCAGAACAAATCATTTGGCCAAGTCTTTGGTTTTATTGTGTAGTACACCCTGGCTGGCCTTGAGCTCAGAGATCAGCTTGCCTCTTCCTCTCAGGTGCTAGCATTAAAGGCATTTGGCACCGTAGCCTGACTTTCATGTATTGATTCTTTAAGCTAGATTGATACCAAATTTAATTTTACCTAGACTGATAACCAAACTTAAGTTTCTTTGTATGATTAAACCATTTAATCCAAACTAGATGTAAATAGATCCCTGGAAGAGTGAGAGTTTTAGCTGCACAATCTGTTATTGTTAGTAATAATGGGCTCATTTTCCTTTGTCTGAGGAGTTTGCATAGAGATCATTATTATGAGAAGATTGTTGCCATTTTTAATAAAATCCTTTCATTGAAAACTCTTTGTAACCTTGACTTTTTTCCTTTTGCTCAAGCTTGCAGATCAGTTTTGTAATGCCATTGGTGTATTACAGCAGTGTGGTCCTCCTGCCTCTTTTAGTAACATTCAAACAGCAATTAATAAAGATCAACCAGCCAATCCTACAGAAGGTGAGGTCTGCTTAGTTTAACTAACATTTTCTTCTACGATTTATAGCTTCTTTGTAAAAATATGACTATAGTTAGAGTATATTACTGTAAGTTTTGCCATAAATGATTTTTTTATATTTATTTATTTGGTGTATATGTGGGTGTGCCTGCCATAGCAAACATGCAAGAAGTCAAAGGATCTGGAGTAATTCCCTCCTTCCATTATTTGGGTTCTGGGGATGAAACTTAGGTCTTTAGACTTGGTGGCAAGTGCCATTGTCTACAAAGATAATTCATTGGCCCAGGAATGACTTACCAGTATAATTCATAAGCCTCATAATTCTGTTTATGTCCAAAAAAGAGTGTTACTTCCTTAGATGAAACTTGTATGAGTTAAGTTGAATTTTGCTTTTAGAACCTTAAGAAGGAAAACATCTCATCTATGGATTCCTTTCCTTTTTTTTTTTTTTTTTAAAGATTTATTTATTTATTATATGTAAGTACACTGTAGCTGTCTTCAGACACTCCAGAAGAGGGCGTCAGATCTTGTTACAGATGGTTGTGAGCCACCATGTGGTTGCTGGGATTTGAACTCCGGACCTTCGGAAGAGCAGTCGGGTGCTCTTATCCACTGAGCCATCTCACCAGCCCTGGATTCCTTTCCTTAATGTACCAAAATGTTGTCCTAATAAATAAAATGACATATTATGCTAATTCCCAATTTGAAGTAATAGTAAATGTATAAGTAGTATTGACATGCTAAAATTATATTTTCATAATTGGAATTATATAGAAAACTTAGCTGAGCTTTTCTCTATTAATCTTATAATTTCTATTTATGAAAATGTAAGATTCTGATAACTTAACTTGATGGGTTTTTTTTTTTTTCAGAGTATGCTCAGCTTTTTGCAGCACTGATTGCACGAACAGCAAAAGATATTGATGTTTTGATAGATTCCTTACCCAGTGAAGAGTCTACAGCTGCTTTACAGGTAAAACTCTTCTGATAAAATTACTAGTAGTAGAGAACTTTGAAGTAAAGGAGGATATGATATTCAATTTAATATTAAATTTTTAATGGGAGGCATTTGAGGCTTTATTTGATTTTGTGAGTTTTTTCTTTTCATTCCATTTTATTTTATTTTATTGTGGTCAAATCTAAGATCTCACATACTAGGTCAATACTCTGTCTCTGAGCTATAACTTCAGGCTTACTTGGGAGTTTTGTTAACTGTGAGCTAGCACAGCCTCTGGAAGATTGTGCTGTAAGGTTGTCCAATTTTGACTTAAAAGATAATTGTTTTGACTGTAACAATTAGAGCAGCTGGGTGGTGGTGGTGCATGCCTTTAGTCCCAGCACTCGGGAGGCAGAGGCAGGTGGATTTCTGAGTTTGAGGCCAGCCTGGTCTACAAAGTGAGTTCCAGGACAGCCAGGGCTACACAGAGAAACCCTGTCTCCAAAAACCAAAAACCAAACCAAAACAAAACAAAAACAGTTAGAGCAAATAGGAAATTATTAAGGTGAGTTCAAGGTGGTGTTGACATTGAACAATTTCATCTTTGGCAGACGACTCCTAGCTAACTTTGTTTAGCAGAGTGAGTGGAGGTTGGTATTCTGAATGTGGAATAATACAATGTCTTCAAGCAGTGCAAGCAGAGCATACATGTACACCTATATATTCTCATTGAGAATTAGTCTTCTAATAAGTCATACAGAAAAAATTAAGTTGATAGAATACCTGCTACGAAAGATAAAACACAATGGTTGGAAAGGCATTCTGATTTAAAAATGAATGCTTATATTTAGTGTCCATTTTATCTCTGAATATATTAACATTCATGTCTTACAAAGGCTGCTAGCTTATATAAGCTAGAAGAAGAAAATCACGAAGCTGCTACATGTCTGGAGGATGTTGTTTATCGAGGAGACATGCTTCTGGAGAAGATCCAAAGTGCACTTGCTGACATTGCACAGTCACAGCTGAAGACCAGAAGTGTTACCCATAGTCACTCTCTCCCAGACTCATAGCATCAACTGCTAAGATGTGACAGAGAAAAGAACTGTTTGAATGGCATTAAGAATGCTGCACATCAGATGTAAGCCCTACCAACAGCTACAGAATATCATATGCTATGACTGTGTTGCCTTTTTTTTTAGCTAGTTTTCATTGTGTTCTGTTTTCACTCTTGATAAGTAAAAAACTCTGAAATTGCCACTGACTCATCTTCAAACATCATTATGCCATTTTTTATCTGACTAGAATTTTCAGGATAGATACTGTACTAATAAGGTTCATGATATAATTAAACAGATATACAATAAAGCTCTTTGTTGTTTTGTGTATGTGGTTTTTGTTTGTCCTTTTTTGTGCAGTGCAGAGATGGAACCCAGATCTTGTGCATCTTGTGTATGCTAGGTAAGCGCATTGCCACTGGGCCATACTTCCCCCAGTTCTGACTTTTATCGTATCATTGTAGCCCTTCCACAGATCAAAATAGCCTTAAAGACAGAGATATGGTATATTTCAATTTAGATAGGTGTCCTGCCTCTTTAGAGGTGGCACCATGTAAATTTGTACTTTGAGCAAAAGTTTCTGAAAGTCTTTTAAAGAAACAATTAGAACAAATAAGAAATAGTCATCTGTTCATCTGTGGAAAGTTTTCTTCTTCTAGTTTATCTCTACCTTTGCCTTGACAAAGATGATTTTACTGTCTATGGAATTCTAATGTTATTGTGAGAGTTTTTCCATCCTAAACCATGTTTTAATAGTTTTTACCTACATCCTCCATATTCTTAATTTATATGTATTCATAGTGAGTTACATTTCTTGAATTATTAATTTTTTCTCTCCTTACCTGAAAGTACTTCTGACATTTAAAAAGTTTTATTAGGTTTATTCATTTTATATGTTTGCCTGCATTTGTAAATGTGCACCATCCTTCAGAGGTTGGAAGAAAGGTATCAGATCCCCTGGAACTGGAGTTGTGGTGTTTTGTACCAGGCTGTGGGTGCTGGAAATCGAAGCCTGGTCCTTTGCAGGACCAACAAGTGCTCTACTCTAAACCGTTGTGTGTCCAGCCCTCTTTCTGATCTTACTAACAAGTAAACCTTTACTGTTGTAATTTAATCAGCGTATTTCTACTATACATCAGTATGTGTGTGTATACATACACATAAGCTACCTGTCAGTATATACAGCAGTGATAGTAATGGTTTTTCCATCTTACTTGAGTTGTTTTTACTGATACTTGCATCAGCAACTGTGATTACCCATCTTCCTCTTGGATCTCACTGTCTGTTGTTGTCCAGAGTCTTATGTTTCTGAAGAACCCTTGAGAAAAATATCCAGAGCATTCTGACCCATCATTTCCTTTGGAATCAAGCTCCTGATGGTTCTTGGAAAATACTGTTTCAAAGTTCAGGAGCACTAGCCCTAGTTATAAAAGTTATAACAACTTACTGGCTAAGCATAGATAATTTTTAACTTTTGATTTTTTTTTGTTATAACACTTTCTATGACAGTCATTTTTTTTATTAAATCTATAAGTCCTGTCAACAGAATATTGCCCTTATTAAGGGGGAGGGGCATTGGTCCTTATCTCCTACTGCTCTTGAATTTAAGGAGCCATTTCATAGTGAACATCTTTTACTATTATTCCTGACAACAACCATTAGGGTCTTTTAAAAATAATATTGTTCACTCAACAATGATTTTTAAATTTGTAAGTATTTGCCTGCATATATGTCTGTATATATTATGTGTGTACCTGGTATCCCCAGAGACTAGAAATGGGTATTAAATCTGTACAGATAGTTGGAAGCCACCATAATAGGCACTGGAAACTGAACCCAGGTCCTTTGCAAGAGCAGCCAGTGCTCCTAACTGTTAAGCCATTTCTCCCATCCCAATGATGATCTTTGTTTTTCAAAAACCTTTAAAGAGAGTGTGTCCTCTGGATCCTTCCAGAGGATATAGGGTAAGTTGTACATAAGTAACTAACTTTCTATAACTTTCTATTTTTTCTTTTTTTCTCCTGGAGTCTTGAACTGCCTTTCTCTGTATACTAAGAATATTCTGGCATCTTGTTTCCCTTAACACATCCTTCTGACTAGATACTTTTTAAGAAGCCAAGTGACAGCCGGGCGTGGTGGTGCATGCCTTTAATCCCTGCACTCCGGAGGCAGAGGCAGGTGGATTTCTGAGTTCAAGGACAGCCTGGTCTACAAAGTGAGTTCCAGGACAGCCAAGGCTACACAGAGAAACCCTGTCTCGAAAAACCAAAAAAAAAAAAAAAAAAAAAAAGAAGTCAAGTGACTACATGTGAGAAGTGAACTTTCTCCATGGGCTATCATATCATTCATTCACTATAAGACATTAAGCTGGGCGTGGTGGCGCATGCCTTTAATCCTAGCACTTGGGAGGCAGAGGCAGGCGGATTTCTGAGTTCGAGGCCAGCCTGGTCTACAGAGTGAGTTCCAGGACAGCCAGGCCTATACAGAGAAACCCTGTCTCAAAAAAAAAAAAAAAAAAAAAGACACTAAGCCTTTCATTTAGGGGCTGGAGAAATGGCTCAGCAATTAGCCAGAGTCCTGAGTTCCCAGTAACTGAATTCCCAGTAACCACATGGTGCTCACAACCATCTGTAATGGTATTGGATGCCCTCTTCTGGTGTTCATGACGAGAGCTGTATGTACTCACATACATAAAATATTAAAAAAAAAAAGACCTTTCATTTAGTGGTATCAGAGAACAAATCCAGATTTCTGTCCCTAAGGGTCTGTCTCTCCTATTTTAATTGTACCAAGATTACTAGTAAGATAGGTTCAAAGGAATATAGCCATGAAAATGAGACCTACAGGTATTACAGTAATGAATGGTTTGGTCAGAGAATTGGCACACTCACAAAACTCAAAAAGAGCTGGGGAGGAGGGTAAAGGATCAAAAGGAAAAAGACAAGCAATGCCATCCTAAAGATGTGTACAGGCATTTAAAAGATTGTGAGAAATGTGGCATTAAACAGAACATAAAGGAAAACTTGGGGAAGAGTCTTGTGAAAACTGCCGCTGCTTAGACTTTGCTGCCGAAGTAGAAACTGCTACCTTATCATTGGCATGGAGCCAAGTCTCTGATGCTGTCTTCGGGTTTCTATTCCTGCACCACAAACATGAACAAGAAGCAAGTTGGAGAGAAAGGGTTTATCCAGCTTACACATCTACATTGCTGTTCATCACCAAAAGAAGTCAGGACTGGAACTCAGCAGGTCAGGAAACAGGAGCTGATGCTGAAGCCATGGAGAGATGTTACTGGCTTGCTTCCCCTGGGTTGCTCAGCTTGCTTTCTTATAGAACCCAGGACCACCAGCCCAGGATGGCACCATCTACCATGGACCCTTCCCACCCTTGATCACTAACTGAGAAAATGCCTTACAGCTGGATCTCATGGAGGCATTTCCTCAAGGGAGACTCCTTTCTCTGTGATAACTCCAGCTTGTGTCAAGTTGACACACAAAACCAGCCAGTACACTGTCTGCTCACTGAATAACTTGTGCTTCAACAATTGGAACCTATAACATCTTGCAGCACTTGCCACTGCCTTGTCACAGAATTCCTTGCATCAGCCAACTCTAACCACAGTAACATTTAATATATGTAATACTATGCAGGGCTTGGTGACCCTCCCCCCCCCATCTTTAATCCCAGCACTTAGCAAGCAGAGACAAGCAATCTCTAAGTTTGAGGCAAGCCTGGTCTACAAAGTGAGTTCCAGGGCAGCCAGAGCTATACAGAAACCATGCCTTAAAAAAAGAAAAAGAAAAAGAAAGAAGTATGTGTATGCAGTATGTAATACCAGAAAAAAAAATGTCAGCATGGACACTTCATGAAATTAGAGGTTATTTGTATTTTTGGTGGTGGTGGTGTGTGACTAAAAATTGAATCCAGAGCCTTGTGCTTCCCAAAGACTCTACCTCTGACTTATAGCCACAGAACTTTTTTGACTATTAATTTTGAGATCATGTCTCACCAAGTTGCCCTAATCTCACTGAGCCCAAGCAGGCCTTGAATTTGCCATTTTATGTATCTCTTGAGTAGCTAGGAATACAGGTCTATACTGGTAGGGCCAGCTGAAGTTACTGATTTCTTACTCAAGTTTTTTGTTTGTTTTTGTTTTGTTGTATGTTTTGAGATAGGGTTTCTCTACATAGTCTTGGTTATCCTGAAACTATGTGAGTTCTCTTGCAATAGTAGTCAGCGCTCCCAAATATTGAGCCATCTCTCCAGTCTCAATGATTTTTGCTTTTAAAAGCCTTTGAAGTGAGCAGCCTCTAGATCCTTCCAGAGAATATAGAACTGCCTGTCCATCAATATATATATTTTACAGATCACAGAATGGAAGCCTTAGGACTTGAGAGTGTGATATGATTCTCTGTTGGAAAATAAGTGGCAGCTGGCCCTTACACTAAATCTAATCCCAGGACTGGGAGGCACAATCAGGATGATTGCCATGAGTTAAAGGCGGGCCTAGTCTACATAGTTTCAGGACAGCCAAGGCTAACTAGGGATATTAGCCATCTCAAAAGAAACAAGCAAAAATACCCCACCCCTCAAAAAGGGGGGAGGGACCTAAATATTCTGCTTCCTCAGAGGGACAGTCAGAGCTCTTTAAACTGTCTCCCAATGTCATGCTAACCTGACAGATTGTCACTTTGTTCTCCCTTAGTTAACTGTTGATATTTAATCAAACACAGTCCATCACCTACAAGGCTTCTTCTGTCTTCGATGCTCTTTCCTCAGGCAACCACTGTACCTGGCCATCCCCGGGGTCAGTTTTCTTACCTGTATAAAAGGAACCTCAGAGACCATTCCTTACTGGAGGAGGCATCTCATCCATACTGCCCATCTCCTTCAACCCTTGCTGTGTTTGTAATCCTGTGCCTGGGCTTCCTACACTGCTACTGCTGTGCTCTTAGTAACCAGAAAAGAACCTGACATAGCAGCAGCCAAACCTCAGTTTCTGTGGTCAAACCATAAAAGGAAGTCAAAGACTAACCAGGGTCTACTAACTAGTAGGTTTTATTGGTAGGGCATAGCTAACCATCAAGGCACAAATAATTATTCCTATTGCTTAAAACTCTTTGAGATCAGAGGAAAGGGTACTCTGGTTCATTCAGGGCCCTAAGTATTGCACAAAAAGCAACATACTAATCACACTTTTGAATATAAATAAAAACATAAAGGAAATATTAGCAGATTAAATCATGAGTTCTATGAAATGGGGGTGGAGAGATGGCTCACTGATTAATAGTCCTTGGTGATAAATCATGAGAACCCAAGTTCAGATTCAAGCACCCATGTAGCAAGCTGGGGCACCTGCAAACAATACATCTAGCTCTGAGGGATGGGATGCCCTCTTCTGGCCTGCACATGCACACATGGGCATACATTTGCAGACAGGGGAATAAAATTAAAATAATTTTCTCTCTGACAGGATCTCACTGTATAACCCTGGCTGATCTTGAACAATGTGTAGATTTGACTGGCCTCAAACTCAGAGATCTGTCTCTGCCTCTTAACTGCTCACATTAAAGGCATGTGCCGCCACGCCTGAGTATAATAATGTGGGGTGTGCTCTCTGCTTCCTGACTGCACGAGGTGTGACGAGCTGCCTCCATGTGACTAGAAGCTCTTGCCACCGTGACGACTCTGCTATGACTGTGCCCTTGAACAGTGAGACAAAATAAACCCTTAGATTTTTTTGTTTTGTTTTGTTTTTTTGTTTTGATTTTTTGAGACAGCATCTTCTGTAGCCCAGGCTGGCCTGTAATTCACTGTGTAGCACTCCAATTCCTATCAATCCTGCCTTAGCTTCCCAAGCGCTGGAATGAAAGTTCTGTTTTTCGTTTACTTGAGACAGACAGTTTGCTCTACCGTGTTGTATGCAGGTTGTCCTTGAGCTCACTGTGTATATGGAGCCCAGGGTAGCTTCAAATTCTTGATCTCTATCTCTGCCAATAGAATTCTGGAATTACAGGCCTGCACTGCCACATCCAATTATCAGTACTCCAATAAGTAACAAAGAAACTGGGTATCGTAGCATGTGCCTTTAACTCAGGAGGAGCTCTGATCAAGGCCAACCACAGCGAGAGCTTGTCTCAAAATCAGAATTAGAACAGCACAAAGCAACCTTTATGATAAAGATCTAAATAGGAAAAAGGAGTGGTCAACCCTCTATCCCTAGAAAACTCCCTGGTCGCTCCTGTTGAAAATGGTTCTAGTAACAGTTCAGGCAGGAAATGCAGCATGTAAGAGTGGATCCTGGCCGGGCGGTGGTGGCGCACGCCTTTAATCCCAGCACTCGGGAGGCAGAGGCAGGCGAATTTCTGAGTTCGAGGCCAGCCTGGTCTACAGAGTGAGTTCCAGGACAGCCAGGACTACACAGAGAAACCCTGTCTCAAAAAACCAAAAAAAAAAAAAGAGTGGATCCTGAAAAAGGTGTTGTCATGGTGCCAAGTAGGTCCAAGAGACCCAGGGTGCACCCCTTGTCTCTGCTCTCAGAGCTGTAGACACAGGTGGACTAGGCTCTCAGTACAGAAGCAGGGCGGCAGACAGTGGGAGTCAGCGTCCTATTTCCCTTGGCACTTCTCTTTCACTCATTCCAAAATAGGGCTCACCAGCTTTGTTCCTAAAGGACCGAAGACTCTAAGCCTCTGTTGGGATTGTATGCAGACCTGGGAAGAGGAGGGAAGCCTTTGTCTACTTGTTGGATCAGCTCAATCTGCTGAGTTCAAGTGGGTCTGGGTCAAGTAGCAGCTAGGGAGACAAATACAACCTTGTGTTTGGATGCTAGGCATTAGGCTATTCCTCTGCCCACCATGATTCCTTGGTGGAACTCCAACTCCTTGGAGACCATTGTTTGCATAGTCTGATAACTATAGGGAGGAACACAGTGTCTCCCTGTACAATATCTTCACTCCTGCCAGAATGATAACAGTACCAGACTAGCAATGGTCTCCCAGGAAGAGATTTCATGGCCCTGAGCGCATGTCAGAAGCTTGCAGGAGAAAATGGAGGAACCTAGACAGTGCTGGGTCAGTGATGGTCAGGAAAATGGAGCTAAGGGGTGCGGGTCACTGGTCCTCATTATTTGTTCCTCAACTCAATGAGGGCCTGTGCTCTGACTCTGAGAACTCTGGTAGCCCTAGGAAGCATACGCACTCAGGCCAATGAGAATGTAATAGAAACTGGAATTCAGAACTTAATGAGGGAAGATAAACATGTCCAGGTGAGACAGCATTAATGCTAAAACAGCAGAGGCTGAAAACAAGCATATTACAGAAAAAGAAGCGTTAGAATTTAAAGGTATAAAATCAGCAGGCAAGTTTGACCAAGGGGAAATAATAATAAATAATATTAAACAAAAGGTCAAAGTGTAGCATTGATGATAGAACATTGAGAACATTGGAAGTTAAGTTAAACTAACAAATCTGGAAATGCTGACAAGAGGCCGTTCCTAGAAAAACTTAGTAAGTGGACCCAAGCATAACGCCTTGTTAGGCATTACAGTTATTTAAACAATAGCTAAAACTTACCTACAAATAAAGCACCAAGTTAGAGTAAGTTTTACCATGCATTCAAAATTGGTCTTTGGGGCTGGAGAGATAATGCCCTTCTGTGGACTCTTTGGAAACTCACACATGTTCACAAGTGCACACACATATATACGCACACACACACACACACACGCACACACATGCACACATAACACATACAGAGTTACATAGAAAATGAATCTAGCTGTGTGTGGTGGTGCACACTTTTAATTTCATCACTTGGGAGGCAGAGGCAGGCAGAGCTCTGTGACTGGGCCAACCTGGTCTACAGTTTGAGTTTCAGGCCAGCCAGGGCTACATATTGAGACTCTGTCTAAAATAAAAATTAATATTGATATTTTTTATAAGTTTTGTCTCTGAATTCCAGTTTTGCACAAAATATAGGAAAAGCCAATTGCCATGATTTGATAGTGGTAATCCAAAAATAATTATTAAAGCCTATTTCACTACTAAATTTGAAAAATATCAGCAAATCAAATTCACTGGCAATTAGGGAATTGAATGCCTCACTTTGAATCAGTGTTTAATCTCAGGAATGACAATTTTACCTTTAGAAAATAAGTAACTTCATATTTGCCAATTTAGATGTTCATTTTTTAAACAAATATTCATTGATCACTTCAAAATGTAATGTATTTTTCAATTAATTAAATATGATAATATAATTTAAAACACTAGTAGATTAAAATGAGAGTCACTCAATAATCCATCTTGGTGAGGGACAAGTATTTTTTTTTAAGAATTATTTATTATTATATGTAAGTACACTGTAGCTGTCTTTAGACACACCAGAAGAGGGTGTCAGGTCTCATTACGGGTGGTTGTGAGCCAACATGTGGTTGTGGGGATTTGAACTCAGGACCTTCGGAAGAACAGTCAGTGGTCTTAACCGCTGAGCCATCTCAGCAGCCCGACAAGTATTTTTTTTAAAACTATATATTAAAAAAAGCTTTTAGTAAGGGAGAAACAAAGTGTTTTCATATATAAAGTATAGGGCTGATGAGATGGCTCAATGGCTGCTCTTCAGAGGTCCTGAGTTCCATTCCCAGCACCCACATGGTGGCCCACAGCCATCTATAACTGTGGTCCCATGGGATCCAGTACCCTCTTCTGGTGTGCAGATGTACATGCAGACAAAACACCTATATACATAGATCATATAAATAAGTAGATATTGAAGTATAAAGTGTGTGTGTAAACCATAGCATACATCATACTGTGAAGTCAGATCCTCCAAAAACCTGAGCTCTAGGTACAGTAATAACCACATCCATTTCTCTTTGTGCCTGTGCCTGTCACCAAGGCTTTAAAGCACAAAACAAGCTAAAATTGTAATATTTTTGAAAGTGAAGCGAAGCGAAACTTATTTAAAGCCAACAGAAGGAGCCTGATGTAAAGTACTTGGGAGACTGAGGCAGGAGGATTTCAAATGTGAGGCAAACTTGAGTTACATAGATAATTTTGGGCAACCATAAGTAAGCAAACTTGCATAGGTAAGTTTGGATTAGTTTGACACTCATAAATATAACAGGCTAGCAACAACAGGTAGGAAAAAGTCTTCAGTAGAATTAACCATAGAATTCAAGGAAAAGCTGGGCAGGCAGTGGTGGCACACACTGTGAATCCCAGAACTCAGGAGGCAGAGGCAGGCTAGTCTCTGAAAGTTTGAGGCCAGTCTGGTCTACAGAGTGAGTTCCAAGATATCCAGGGCTACACAGAGAAACCCTGTCTTGAAAAACAAAACAAAATACAAACAAAAAATTCAAGGAATAAGTACAGTGGAAATGTAAGAGCAGAGTAAATATGACAAAATGAAAAAAATTACAAATCACTAAAAGATTTTAAATCTAAATGAGAGTTGGTGTCGTGATAATTGTTCACCCAATTTTCTTCAACAAGTCCAAATTTAACACAATTTTAGTTAAATTTCCAGCATGGATTTCTGTGGAATTTAACATGCTATTTCTGAAATGTACACAGAAATCTGAAGGGCCAACAGTACTCCAGATCCCCACGAGAAAGGGCAGCAGAGTGGTGGAGCTTGTTTTAATCCTTATACAGGAGCCTCAGATATGGCTCAGTGGTAGAGATCATTGACTGCATTCAAGGCTCTGTATTCAACCCCCAGCCACACCCCCTCCAATTATACAGAGTTAGATCAATAAATTAGCACAAGAGAGCAGAGGGATAAAACATCTGCATCATCTGCTTAGATTCTTGAACTTTGCTTGTCACAGATGTTGCAAGTCACTGAAGAAAACCTGTTTGCATATTATATATGTGTGTGTATGTATATGTACACATATGTATATATATACACACATACATATATGTATATGTGTATGCATACATGTAACATATGTGTTATATATAGTATTATATATATTAACCATACATGTATGTGCTGTATATAGTATATACATTTGTATATATATTATACACACCACATATGTGCACATATACATGCATGTTGTACTTTGAAGTCAGTGCTTATTGGGAGCAGGGAAGTTAAAATGCTCAGAGGTTAAACAGTGATGATAGCTACACAAGTCTGGGAATATACTAAGAAATACTTCACTGAGTCGTTTTGAAGTGTGAATTTTACATTATGTGAGATAAATGTAAGGACATTTAAAATTCAGACTTGATATGTAGGTCACTGGTACAGTAATTCCTTAGAATGTGCAGGCCTTGGGCATGGGCTCAGTTTTAGAAATCAATCTGTCTATCCACTTATAAATAATATTCATGCCAAATGCACTAAAAATCTTCCACGTAGCCTGGTACACCTTTAATCCCAGCACTTGGGAGGCAGAGGCAAGAGGATCTCCAAGTTTGAGGCTTGGTCTACAGAGCAAGTTTCAGAACAGCCAGGGCTACACAGAGAAAAACCAAAACAACAAAACACTTCCATATCAAGAAGACCACAAGAGGGCAGTTTGACCTTGAGTTTGAGCCCTACATGGGGCCCTGGCTGGAGTGCTGTTTCCTGACATTTAGGGGGCTTGATTAGCTAGACTGGTCGCAGTATCAGAAAACTGATTTCTCTGAAGTCTGCTAACACTAATGAGAATCAATCTTGTGATTCTATTAGAACTAGCATCTTCCTGGAAGCAGAAACTCACATAAAACCATCAAATATCCTTTTTCTTTTTCTTCTAACATGAAAACCAAAGTGTGTAGACACGTACTCACGGTAGGGAATTTTAAGCCTGCCTCAGAAAGGTTTAGCCCTAGGACTGAATGCAGTGTCACGTAGAACACTTGACATGAGACGTTATTTAATGCACATACAGCATGAACCCAAACCTCACAGTCTTTCGCTCCAATGCACAGGGACAGCTAATGTAGAACCTGCATCTCTCTGCCCGACACCGCTCTCTCTGATGGAACACCTCTCTGCCGGTGCGCCTCTCTGAAGCTTTTTGGCAACAGATGTTTAGAAATAGTTTTATTATTTTGCTGTGAGAAATAGTTTTATTATTTTGCTGTGGTTTTGTCAAAAATGATGTATTCCATCAAAAAAAAAAAAGTCTGTGTCACTACTTAAGACAGCTCTATACCCGTTCGTCTGATCTACTTTAAATCTTTCAAAGTTAGTTTTAAACCTTTTTATTTAAACTATGAACATACAAACACTTTGCTTTTGAAATCTAAAATTTCAGTTATAATCGTGTGTGTGTGTGTGTGTGCGCGTGTGTGCACCTGTGTGTGCGGGTGTGCTCACTGATGCTTGTGTGTGTGTACACCAGAGACTGACAACAGGATATCTTCCTCACTGACTTCTCTACCTTACTTTATTTTACTGACGGCAGAGATAGACGTCTGTGCCAGGGTGGTTGACACCGAGCCTACCATTGTCATTGTGTAAACAGTATAGCTGTGAGGTGCTCAGTGTGAACCCCAAAGACCTCTGTAAAAAGTGTGGCAAGCATCCCCATAAAGTGACCCAGCATAAGAAGGGTGCAGGTTCCCTGTGGGCTTGAGGGTAGTGCGGCGATGAGAAGCAGAACAGCTATGGTGTGGAGACAAGCCAGTTCTCCAGCTGGCTGAAACCACAAAGAAGACTAGAAGTGCTGTGAACCAAGAAGGCACTGGCCATGGAGGGATGTAAACATATATGCTGAGAGGAGGGGAAAAGAGAAAGGGAGCCAAACTTTGTTCTTCCCATTTTGAGAAGGAAATACTGGAGCTGTAGAAAAAGTCAGAAGAAGTAGTGTTAGTACTTAAAGATTTGTTTAGGGGCTGGAGAGATGGCTCAGCAGTTAAGAGCACTGACTGCTCTTCTGAAGGTTCTGAGTTCAAATCCCAGCAACCACATGTTGGCTCACAACCTTCCATAATGAGATATGACACCCTCTTCTGGTATGTCTGAAGACAGCTACAGTGTACTTACATATAATAATAAATAAATCTTTTTTTGTTTGGTTGTTTTTTTGTTTTGTTTTTCGAGACAGGGTTTCTCTGTGTAGTCCTGGCTGTCCTGGAACTCACTTTGTAGACCAGGCTGGCCTTGAACTCAGAAATCCACCTGCCTCTGCCTCCCAAGTGCTGGGATTAAAGGCGTGCACCACCACCGCCCGGCATAAATAAATCTTTTTTAAAAGGATTTGTTTATTCTTATTTTATGTATATGGTGTTTTGTCTCCATGTATGTGCATGTACCGGTGCATTCAGTACCACAGAGGTCAGAAGAGAGCATCAGATCCCTAGAACTGGAGATGATTGTGAGCCTCTGTAGGTGTTGCAGATTGAAACCCGGTCTTCAGCAAAAGCAACAAATGCTTTTAACTGCTGAACCATCTCTCCACCCCCAGTGTTAGTATTTTTTAAAAGCAGTGGTTAGAAAGATTGTCCAAGTCTTAGTGTTAAGTACCCAAACCAAATTCGTCATTGTATTCTTTCCTTTTGGAATACATACTTTATTCTAAGTTATATATACACACACGTATATGCAACTGTGTGGGGTGTTGTACCTGCGGGTGCAGTGCTCTTGGAAGCCTGAAGAGGGCATCAGACCCTTTGGAGCCAGAGTTACCGATGCTTGTGAGCCACTAACTAGTGTGAGTTCCAGGACTGAACTTGCTTCCTCTGCAAGGCCATTAGGCATTCTCACCGGAGGAGCCAGCTTCTCAGCCCTATCATATTTCCTTTACAGGCATACATTCTCAGAAAAGAGAAAAGAAAAACAGTTATTTTGATTAAAAGCCCATTTGATGAAGCAGTAAGAACTCTTTAGTCTGGACTCGTGACTACATACCCTTGGTTCTCCATGGGACCAGTTGTGACATATGCATCCATAAAGTACTTCTGCGTGTCATAGTCACGGCTCCCTTCATGCACTGCTGTGCATTAGTGACTGGCACAGGCTGGTAAGATAAGTAAGTAAGGTCACACTAATCCTGTCCCTTTGAGGGAGTGTATCCGTTGCCAATAATAAAACTTTAGCTTTCAGGTAAATAATTAAAGTTTTAGAAGACATGCATTCTCTCTGTGAATGTGACAGTTTCCTTATACCTGGAGATGTTTCTGATATGCATCAGCAATAACACAAGTGCAGAGTATGGAAACATTGTTTAAACTCTAGGCATTGCAGTGCCTGCATGCCATCCCAGAGGCCAAAGCAGCTGTGCTCTGTAGTGAGATCCAGAGCAGACTGGCCTGTACAGCAAGACCCTGTCTCAAAAAAGGACATGGACAACCATCTAAAACGGCGTTAAAATCTTCCTCCTGGCCAAGCATGGGGCACACACCTCCCTGCACGAAGAGGGTAGGGGTAGGAGAACTGTTGCAAATTTGAGGCCAGCCTGGCCTAACAGCACAAATCAGTCCAGCCTGGGCTATAAACAATCCCTGACTTTAAAAAAAAATACATATTTCTCTCTAAAATGTTTCTTCAGATCTTCTTCACATACTTCAACCAAAGCAATATGTTATATGATAACTGACACAAAGCAGGAAAAGATATCACAACCCAGCACTGACAAAAATCTTTCTGTGCTCAAAAATTATGTGTATGTGTGGGAAATAAAGTGTATCTGTTCTTATAGGGTATAGCGTATTGTTTTTAAGTAAGTAACACTGATTTTATCTTCATTTTAAATTCTTAGATGCTGGGGCTGGAACCCAGGGCCTCGTGCTTGCTGGGTAAACATTCTCCTGCTGAGAGAGTTCTTTTCTTCTCATTCTCCCTCTTGTAACCCCAGCTTGTTGGAGTTGGAAGTTTGAATTGTTGGAACCTGGCAAGAAGAATTCTCAGGATGTGAAGGACTCATACAAACCACATCTACCTGCTGAGAGGAGAGATGCCTTCCCCCACAGAATTAGCCAGACGCTTCAAAAGTCTGCTTATTATCTGGACTCAAGATGAGCAAAGGTCACATGGTTCTTTTTTGTTGAGCTGGAGACAGAGGTTCGTGGACTCCAGCCAAGCGCTCTGCCTCTGGGCTGTCTCTAGCACTCTGTATGACTGGGACTCAAGATCATCTGACCTTGAACTCATCCTACAGTCCAGGCAAACCTTGAATTTGTGATCCTCTTGCCTCAAACTGGGATAAAGGCTGTGCCACCTCGTTCAGCTTGAGGACTCTTTCCAAGTTACAGCTTTCTCCTGCCGGAGCTCAAAATGTAAGAAAGTCTCTAGACAGACAGTTATAATAGATAGTTAAATATAGATAAACTGGCTCAGTAGAATAGACAGTTTTTAAATTATGGTTCTCACTCAGCACACAGTGAAGGCATTGTTACGGAAAGCAAATCTGTCCCAAACCAAAACCAAACAACAGGCACCGCATCCGCAGGACCCAGCCGAGGTCCTGACCCAGTGTGGTCTCTCTGACACCTGCTCCTTCCAACGCTTCAGCCTGTAAGATATCACAGCACATCCTCGCTTTCCCAAGAGTGTTGCTGTGAGAGCCTTCTCCCCTACCCAGGCTAACGCTCGCTCTATTTATTGCATGGATTATTCTCACCTCCCTGGTTTGTGCTTGTTACTTCTAACAACAGCGGGTGCACAGGAATTTAGGAAGGCTTTTCTAGGCCCGAGATGGAAGTTCATGGTCAGGTTTTAGGGTTTTTGGTTTTTTGTTGTTGTTGTTGTTGTTTTGTTTTTCCCATTTTTGGCTAAATAAAGCAATGGAAGAGTCTCCAAGGCATGCACGCTGTGCAGAGTTCAGGACTTGTGTGGTGATTCAGCATTGACTTTTAACCCTCATGGTTTTCCGGAAAATCATACAGTTACCGAGAAAACCAATATAACACTGGCTTTGAGCCCAATAGGTACACATTGGGATTATGAAAGGCGGGACCTTACTGTGTGTCTCCTATTATCTTTTCCTCCTTTTAGATGGGACCCAGAGGTTGCAAACCGTAGGCCAGTGTTCCATCACTGAGTGAACCCTACCTCTGTCCCAGCTGCCAGGGTTCTGATCATTGCTGCAAGTCCTTCTAAGTCTGGAACAGTGATGAGTCGTCTCATCGAATCATGTGGCCTGTATCAATAATATATATGCTCAATAATATATATACTCTGACACTAAGAAGCCAGTAAGTGTTATTTAATTCTTTTAACTTTTTTTTTTTTAATTTGAGGCACACTTGTGCCACAGCAAGTGGAAGTCACAAGACAACTTGGTGGAGCCAGTTCTCCTTGCACCATCCATGTGGGCCCTAGGGATGAACTCAGTCACCAAGCTTGATGGCAAATACCTTGACCTGCTGAGTCATCTCACTGGCTCAATGACGTTATTTATTTACCTTCTAAGGAAAAAAGGAGAGGAGTGACTGAGGTACCCACTTCCTTAAAGTACTTGCAGGGTAGAAGTTATTTCAGGTTTTTGACATCACAGTGCTAAAGTAGGTACTGGGTGCTAGGTACTCGGCATTCCTTAGAAGGCATTTGAGAATCAGTACTTTTGCTTTTTTTTATTTATTTATTTATTTATTTATTTATTTATTTATTCATTCATTCATTCACTCTCTCTCTCTCTCTCTCTCTCTCTCTCTCTCTGTGTGTGTGTGTGTGTGTGTGTGTGTGTGTGTGTGTGTGTGTGTGTGTATGTGTGTGCTACATCCTGAATCGGGCACCAGCAGCAAGAGACCTTGCCCCAGTATACAAAGCGCATGGCAATCTATGAAGGCACGGGACATCAACTTTTGGCCTCACGTGCACGTGTCCCAGCACATACTTGCGCCTTCACATGTGCACTCACTCTCACACACACACACACAAAGGATCAGTGGAGCAGAATGCTAAAGCCCAAGGGGCTCTCTCTCTCTCTCTCTCTCTCTCTCTCTCTCTCTCTGTGTGTGTGTGTGTGTGTGTGTGTGTGTGTGTGTGTGTGTGTGTGTGTATGTGTGTGCTACATCCTGAATCGGGCACCAGCAGCAAGAGACCTTGCCCCAGTATACAAAGCGCATGGCAATCTATGAAGGCACGGGACATCAACTTTTGGCCTCACGTGCACGTGTCCCAGCACATACTTGCGCCTTCACATGTGCACTCACTCTCACACACACACACACAAAGGATCAGTGGAGCAGAATGCTAAAGCCCAAGGGGCTATCTCAAAAACATGAGCCTGGAAATGAGCTGATGGAAATCCTGCTGTTCAAAGGAACAAAGCCACTCATGAAGCTACAAAAAGCTGCAGACCCCAGTTTCTCACAGAGTGCTCTGAGCCGCGAGCCTGCTCCCTCTCTGGTGTTCTACCCTTTATCCATTGTCTACTCAGACACCACATCCTAGAGACCCCTCCCTTACAGATTTCATTGTTTACCAAATGTTATTTCAGTTCAGGGGGAGAGTAGTAGCCGGGCTGCGCAATCTTGGGCAAGAATGTGCCCACTGAGTCTGTTCTTAGGTTCAGTTTGGCATTCTGACTCACAGAATGGTCAAGCACTTTGGGGTCCCTCAGTTCCTTCTACGTCACTACCTTTGCTGTGTCCTGTCAGAAAATCAGGGTACCTTGACCACTCTGTTTTCACCAGAGGAATTGGGACACACAGAAGCATTGGACATCCCCAGCTGCTGATAAAGATATTTAGGTTGTGGTTGCATAGAACACTAGAGAGTGCGGTCTATCTGTGAGACCATTTCCAGAGGGGTCATAATGAGGATAAAAGACCCGCCCTAAATGTGGGTGGAGCCATCTCATGCGCTGCAGTCTGAGACTGAGTAAGAGGAAGTGAGCATCCTTAAGTCGCTCCTCAGGCATCTTGTCACAGCAACAACAAAGTACCCAACGATCTTCATGTAAAGTCCTCTCCTGACCCTTGGCTATGGACATTCCCATGTCATCCCTTTTCCTCACTAGATTAGCCGTTCTTAACCTCCTAATGCTGCGACCCTTTAATAAAGTTCCTCATGTTGTGGTAACTCTAACCATTATTGTCGTTGCTACTTCATAACTGTAAGTTTGCTACTTTTATGAGTTAGGATGTAAATTCAATGTCTGCTTTCTGATGGTGTTTGTGAAAGGATTGTCTGGGGGTCGAGACCCACAGGTTGAGAACCACTGATCTAGAAGCTGAGCTGAAGCCTTGTATTAAGTACATGTCCCTGGTAAATGCGTGGGCCTGGTGTGTAGTACTCTCTTTGGATCCCAGTTGACTCCAACCCAACACACCTTTGTGGAAACTCCCCTGACACATCTTTTGGGGTGTCTCCAGTCACATGCTCTAAGCAATATAGGAAAGGAATAGCATACCTTAATAATCTGCCATCTGCAGGACATCTAGCCACAGGTGGAAGAAGAGAGCTCCAAGGCAAGAGATCCCACCCTGAATTAGTCTCACTCCTCAGGAACCAGTCTCCTGTAAAAACCTCAGAGCCCTGGCTTGTGTCATCACCACAAGGCTGTCCAACTAAAGCAGTCACCACCCTCAGAGAGGCTAACAGCTCGGCAGTCTCCACTCTCCATTTTCAGGGCCTTTATACCCCCACCCTCCAGTCATCCAGATGCAATTTGAAATCAGATCATTTTAACTACACACACACTTGATGAAAGGCCTTGGTCCACTGTGCTCTAATCAAGGTCCAGAGGCATCAAGGTGGGACATTAGCTGAAGGGCAAGCTGTTGTGAGCCCTTTACTCAGAGTGTTCCCACACTAGCAGGTGTAACTATGGTTGTGTGTTGGTGTCTTTTCTGTCACAATGATAAATATGCCATCTCATATGGTGCTAAAGTACTGTTTCGTGAGTACAACTTTTTCTTGATCCAATCTCACTGATTAATCAAATACCTTGATAGTATAAAGAATGAGAATCCACATTGAACCTTGCAGTAGTCAGAGACTGGAGATAACAAGAGAATGAATAGCTTCGCTTGCTTTTATTCTGAGATCTCTATAGATTTTTGTATGGTATATTTTCTAAAGAAAAATTTTGAAACTTTTTGTGGCACATTTTCAATACTTCTTTTTTAAAAGAACAAAACCCTTTCCCAGTATCTTAAAACTTTGAAAAAAATATGACAAAACTTCTGCTATGGTAAAACAAAATTTTTGTTCCCCCTGGAAACTGGGTCATCTTTGAAAACCTTTCCTCCTAAATCTGAGAACACATCCAAGCAACAGAGGTAGAAAGTCTTCTACTATCCAGTGGGGAAATTCTGCATCAGGACATTTAGTCTGAGGAGGAAGGCCCACCCTGATGGTGGCAAAAAACAGAGGTGAAATGGCAGTGCCTGGCATTTCCCAAAGAGTTCACATCAGCCCCAGATGGACGACTCTGACAGCTGAGTCTGGAGAAAAACAAAGGTGCACAGAAGAGAGGAAGCCAGAAGTACCCAGTGCAGGAAAGCCAACTCATGACAGAAACAGAGAGAGGACAGGCCACACAGCCTTCTTTCTGGCTCTTCCACCCTTTATTGAAAATAGACTCTATTCTCATACAATATCTCCTGACTATAGTTTCCCCTCCCCTTGCTCCTCCCAGTTCCTCCCCACTCTCCCTCCTCTCCAGATCCACTCCCTTTCTGTCTCTCACTAGAAAAGAACAGGCTTCTAAGAGACAACAGCTAAACACAACACAGTACTCTAGCTCTTGACAACTCCTTCAGCTTAAGTGCTCATCAGTCTTCCTTCATGAATAATTCCTACAGGTTTAACTGTTTGCTAAACTGAAAAGACACAATTAAAAGTTGTGTTGTCTCCCAGTGACTACTTCCACATTCAGACTTAGTATAGTTAACTGTTTTTTTAAAACGTGGTTGAATTAGGTGCTAAGTGGGGAGGAACCCTCTGTGGTCCTAGCACTAAGGGAGCTGAGTCAGAGAGAGTCTGGGACTAGCCTGGGATACAGAGCAAATGACCTGGGAGGTGAGAGGCTATCAGGACTCAGTGGGGATGACAGTAGCCAATATACTCAACAGTGGGGAGATGGAACTGGAAGAAATCACCTCCAGTAGATAGACAGGACCCTGAGTTGAGGCAGTGGACACCCACCCATCTTCAAAAATCTTAACCCAGAATTGTTCCTTTCTAAAGAAAATGCAAGGACAAAAATGGAGCAGAGACTGAAAGAAAGGCCACCTAGTGACCAGCCCAACTTAGTACCCATCCCATGTGTGGACACCAAATCCTGACACTATTACTGAGGCCATACTGTGCGTGCAGACAGGAGCCTGGCATTGCTGTCCTCGGAGAGGCTGTACCAGCAACTGACTGAGACAAATGCAGATACTTGTAGCTAACCATTGGACTGAAGCCAGGGACCAATATAGAAGAGTTAGAGGAAGGACTGAAGGAGCTGAAGGGGATGGCAACCCCATAGGAAGAACAACAGTGTCAACTAACTGGACCCCTCAGAGCTCCCAGAGACTAAGATAAGAACCAAGGAGCATACATGGGCTGGATCATGGCCCTAGGCACAGGTGTAGCAGAGGACTGCCTTGTATGGCCTCAGTGGAAGAGGATGCACTTAATCCTGTGGAAATGTGATGCAACAGGGAAGAGGGATGCTGGTGGGGGTGAGGTGGGGGTGCGTGGGAAAGCACTTACTCAGAGGCGGGGGGCATGGGGTGAAGAACTTGAGGAGGAGGGACCATGAAGGGGGGCAACTTTTGGAAGTTAAATAAATAAAATAATAAAAAATTAAATAATCGAATAGAGAAATAATCCAGGTTAAAAATATGTAAATGGGGCAGCATCCAGATGGTTGGGTGGGTAAGGAAGATAGCTGCCAGGCCTGGTGACCTGAGTTCAACCTCTGGAAGCCATGTTGTGGGAGGTGAGCACTGACTTCCCCAAGCTGTCACCTGACTTGCACTCATATGCTATGCCCCACTCCCATCAACCACATACAAAATACATAAATGTGGAAAGGGGGTTATAAGTATGGGTATTGTTACAGATTGGATACAAAATGTTCCCAATAGGCTCATGTGTTTGAACGTGTGGTCCCCAACTGGTAGCATTGTTCTGGTTGGTTGTAGAACCTTGGACTGTGGTCAGACTAGCAGAAGTAGGTCACAGGGGATGGGGTGGGGCTTGAAGGTGGTACTCATCTCTGGTTCTGGCCAAGCACTCTTCCTGGTCAACCAGAGTATGAATAATTCTCAGCTCCCTGATACCACAGATCAATTAGTTTCTCCATGCTGGCCAAGGCATGATGTCTGCACTCCTGATACAGTACCAGAAATAAGTCTCTCCTCCCTTAAGTTGCTTCTGCCAGGAACTTTGTCATGGTGACAAGAAAAGCAAATAATACGGTTAGATAAAATAAACCAAATTAAACTAGTTCCTCACAAGTCACCTATAACTGAGAACAAGGGGATGGAGAAGTGGTTCAGCAGTTAAGAGCACTCGCTGGTCTTGCAGAGGACCCAGGTTTGGTTCCCAGCACCCAAATCTTGGCTCACAACCACCTTTGACTCCAATTCTTGGGGATCTGATGCCCCTTCTGGCCTCCAATGGTACTGCACACCTAGTGCACAAACACACAAATACACACACACACACACACACACACACACACACACACACACACACCCCAAATGCTTATTCACATAAAAGCAAATCTTTGAGAAAAAAATTTCCTTAGAGACTTCTGTGAAGAGAAAAATAAACTGTTACTATTTAACCATAATTTTATTAATAATGTTAAATTTTATTTTATAGTAAAATTTATTAGAGGTGATTTAAAAGATGTAGACTTTAAAAAAAAGAAAACAGCAGAAACCATCTGCCATTTCACCAATTCCAAAATAGGTATTGCAAACATTGTGGTGTCTGTCCACCTGCAAACGTTGTGGTGTGTGTCTGTCCAAAATCTGCCTGCCTCTGGCTCCCAAGGCTGGGATTAAAGGCGTATACCACCACTGCCCAGCCCCCTTTGCCTTCTTATGCAATACATAATGTCTCAGCAAAATGTAGCTCATGATACATATTTTGTATGACCTGATTTTTTTCACTTATATATTGAAAATAAATGTATTTTGTCCTTAAAATTAAATGTTATCTTGATATTTTAACAACCATGTTTGTTACACACCCGGCTTGTCTTTAATGTCAGACGTGCTTGCTACATATATAACTGATCTCACCGGCAGAAAAATGACTAATCATGTCTTCTATGATATCTCTAGTGAGGTATGTGTGTAAATCAGGATTAGACAGAGATAAAATGTCACGCTAGCAACTCCTACATGATATTCACTACACGCCAGCCTCTATCTAATCACCTTAGAAGCAGGAAGTTATTCAGCCTTCCCAGTAACTGTGATGTTACAGATGGGGAAGTGAGGTTATCCGTCTGTCTGTCCGTCCGTCCGCTGGGGTTGCTTGCCCAGGGTTTCCCAGGTGGAAGTGACTGAGCCAGCGTTGCATCTGGGCCCCCCATTCTTGACCATCTCTGGATCATCTGAGAATCAGTGATTGCATTCTTGGCTGCGCACATGAGAGTTTCAAGCAGATAAATTGACAGGCATTGGGGAAACAGCCTAGACCGTCTCCACAGACAGAAACAGAATGCCGGGCATTTTTTTTGTTAGACTCAAAATAGAAAACCCCATGTGAGGCGGTTGGGAACACCCTCTACTCAGATCTGCTGGGAGTTTAAAGTGTACTTTTCCAAAACACAATTATTCTACAGAGTGTGATATTTTCTTTCATCATTTTCCTGTGAGATTAGATATAGTTCATTATTCATTTGGTGACAGGAGATTTCAAACTGACAGTGGTACACTCTCTTAGATGTTTGCCCAAAGTCTGCTTTGTAATGAATCCTAAGAATTCAAGACAATTCAAAATTCAATCAAAGTTGGTGGATTCAATAGCAGCCCGTCCTACAGGCTACCTCAAAATAGGCAGTTAAGGTCTAGGAGATCCGGCCACGGTTACTGTGAGAGACCCACCAGCAGGAAGACAGGTGCTTCAAAAGTCCACTGAGGTCACCCAAGAGCATCTGTCACCAGAAGGATTAGACTTTCTGGAGAAGAACAAAGGCCCCTCTCAGCCTCCTGAGGCACTCCTGTGGGGATGTCAGCATGGTTGCTTACAGCTAACTGGTCCAGTTTGGGGACCCGGTTCTCAATGCTGCTTAAAACTGTTAGCATAGTGTGCACACTCTGATTTCTCTACGTTGGTGTGACAAGCCCAGTTCCAAGTTGCTTGTACTAGTGAGCCAGGAACCTGGTAACCACTCTATCCAGTTATTTCTCTCTTTCTCTCTCTCTCTCTCTCTCTCTCTCTCTCTCTCTCTCTCTCTCTCTCTCTCTCTCTCTCTCTCTAACACACACACACACACACACACACACACACACACACACACACACACAGTGCCCAGCTTCCCTCCAGGGATCATGTGACCCAGGGAGATAGAAACAAGGGTGGCTGCCAGACACAAAAGGCAGCCAATGGCCTACAGAACACCTTGGCAGGGACAGGTTTTGGTCATTTTTTTTTTTAAAGAACATTTGTTTATTTTTATTTTATGTGTATGGATGTTTTGCCTGCTTATATGTCAAATTTGGTTCCCAGTACCCAAGTTAGGTGAGGTGGCTCACAACCACCTGTAACTTCAGCTTTAGGGGGTCTGACACCTTCCTCTGCACCCGCACACATGTGATTTACATTCACACACACATGGAAATAAAATCAAAAGTTATAAAAAAATGACTTTTTTCTCTTTTGTGTGTGTGTTTATGTTTGGTGTTTTGGATTTGATTGGAGCTTCTTGTATTTACTTCTTTAAAAAAAACCTGTACTTAATTGATTTTGTGAGTAACTATGTGTGTGTGTGTGTGAGAGAGAGAAAGAGAGAGAGAGAGAGAGAGAGAGTACAAATGTGCATGTGCCGTGGCATGAATGTGTTGGTCAGAGGAGGGTGTCATCCACTATTGAAGGTGGCCTTCCCTGGCAGGTGACAGACCAAAAGCTGTGCCCTTCCAGCTGCCATCGGCAGACCAGCTCCATCAGGTTTGAGGTGAGCTATCCATATTTTCAAGTAACCATTTATTTTGCTGAACAAAATTAAAGCTTACAGGCATTCATTGTAACATATTTCTAAGCTCTGTTTAATCTAGAAGAAGAAATTTACTAAATGACACCCTCCTGTTGTAGAAGAATTGATACAACTTAATTCAGTGAGCCTTTTGTCCAGAGCGAAGTTAGACACTGACTAGATGATCAGGCAGTGATGCTACCTGCCCTTGGGGGCCCTGGGGATAAGAAAGCAGGAGCCACCTTCCGTCTCCACTTTAATGATGTAAACAGATGGAAGACAGTTTTTTTTCATAAAAATCTAAAAATGACCCAAGATACAGTGATCTGTGATAAAGGCCTTCCCCTCTGTCTCTCAAACACACATACACATGCACTTTAGGCAGCAGAACAACCAATTATCTTTGAAAAGTAAGTTTGATTCAGTGGGAAAACCATTTATTGAGGGCAAAGTGACCTGCAAAGTTGTGGGTCCGTGGCAGGGATGGGAACAGACAGACAGTGAAGTCACAGCTCTCCAGAAGTCACTGTGTAAGGTGGTGCTGGTGGGGCTTTGGTACAAGGTACTAGGGAGCCAGGTGCAAGGCTCAGAGTGCTACAATACAAGAACTGTTACACGTGTAACAAATTAACAAATTGTTACATTTGTCAACTAGAAAATAAAAGTATGGAAACAGTGAGGAAGCCTCGGCTTCCCAGTATCCCAGGCCAGCAGGAGAGTGCAGAGAAAGACAACACCGCAGCAGAGTGCTTGAGTTGTATCCTGAAGAATTTATAGGATTCTTTTTTTTTTTTTTTTGAGTTTTTCGAGACAGGGTTTCTCTGTGTAGTCCTGGCTGTCCTGGAACTCACTTTGTAGACCAGGCTGGCCTCGAACTCAGAAATCCGCCTGCCTCTGCCTCCCAAGTGCTGGGATTAAAGGCGTGCGCCACCACGCCTAGCTGATTTATAGGATTTTTTGTAGAAGGCAGAGCTGAGTGATAAAGAGGCACGAGCAAGGGCAGCAAGGCACCTTGGTGGGAGAGGAGTAGGAAGGACTTGCTAAGAACAAGTAATGAAGCCTTCAACAGACTTGCAGTATACCGTGCGTGTTTTCCTGAAAACAACCAAGAAAATAGAGGGCCCACGGGTGGGGCGGAGACCTGAACAGGTTGGCTTGAAGGCTAGTGTTTTAGCTACTGGCTCATTGCTACACTGTGGCAAACTGCCTGGCAACGGTGAGCTAAGGGAGGCGGGGGGGGGGGGTTGTTTTGGCTTCCAGTTTGAGAGTGCAGTCTCTCCTAAGGGAGGGTTTTGAGGGCAAGAGGTGCTTGGTGGCACGCATATGCAGCTGGGACTGGTGCCTCACAACCTGGAGGAACAGGAAGCAGAGAGAGTGAGGCCAGATGATAGAACCTTGAGACTTGCCTACCATGACCCACTTTCTCCAGCTTTATCCCCTAAAGGTTCCACAGCCTAAACAATGCCATAACCCGGGGGGCCAATTCTTCATACTCGGAACAGGCACGGTGAGCAAAATGTGGGCAAACAGGGATGTGCTGCCCAGCTGGGCTTGTGGGTAGAGCAGAGGGTAGAGATGCAGCTACACATAACACTGAAGACGACTTCTAGAGGAAAACAGAGGAGAAGGCTCCTAAGAAGAGACTTACAGAATTCAAGGACTGTGAGCCAAGCATGGGAAGATGTGGGGAAGGGAGCCTGTCAACAGCTCAACAACTATACATAGTTCCAGGAAAAACAAAACAGAAACCTACTGGGCTGTTTCCACGGGACCACTCTTAGTGCATCCTTTGAGATCAATTGCAGAACAGACAGGGTGGGAACCAGTGACCATGTCAGACATGGAAAAATATTTGCAACATGAAGGAAATTTAAAGATAGGCAGAAGCTGATGTAGCCTCTCTCAGGGAGGAGAGTGTTTCAGAGGAACTAATGGAAATCCTGAGAAATAGGAACTGAAAGCGCCTGGTTCCCCAAGCCAGACAGACAAGAAACATTGGCAGAATGATGTCATTCTGCCTGCTTGGATGATGTCATTTTGCCCTCAGATGGTAACCCAGACTGTGTGAGTCAATATCTATATTTGGACATAAAGAGAACCACCGTCTATGCTGTGTGCCAGTTCAGAAGTCTGTTATGCTGGTCTGGTTTAGCTCTGCCTAATTGTTTTAGGCTCTGACTTCACCAACAGCCCTGGTAGTTAGTTAGTCTGTTTGGTATCACACAGTTAGAATCCCAGCACGTCTATGTTCATGTACATCATCATAACTGGTCTGTCCCTTCTGCACTTGGAAGACCCTGGCATGTATTCACAAGGCCATTCACAACATATATTTTAAAAGGCAAAGAGGGGATATCAGAAGCAATCTATGTCCAAAAGCTTATGCAGATGCTAGGTATGGAGTAGACTCTAGTACATTCTTTGATCTAAGAGCTCAGGGTTGGCCAGACAGTTTTCATAGAAAAATGCTATCTCTCAATATAGCTCCCGAACCTAGTTATGGGTACCAGCAGAAAGGGTCAAACAGTTTGTGTGTCTTCGTTCTGGAAGCGAATGGTGGTTTTCCAGTCTTGTGCTCACCTCTCCAAAGACTCAAGGTGCTCTTTAATGCAGAGGGACTGAGGGGACGGCTCGGTGGGTGAAGTCCTTGCCATGCAAGCTTGAGGACCTGATTCAGTCCCCAGCAGTCACAAAGCTACACAGAGAAGACACCTTGTCTCAAAACCCCAGCTGCCATGGCTGTGCACACTTGTCACCTCCTTATAAGATCCTGGGCTCGATGCCTACTCAGCTTAACCAAACTTGTTGGTCCCGATCAAATGAGTCACCTTCTCTCAAAAAACAAGATGCGAGGCCACTGAAGAATGACACCTGAGACCAATCTCTGACATCTACACACATGAACACACACGTGCACATGTACCCCCACGCACCTACATATACATGAGCACGCACAAATACACACACAGAGAGGGAGCCCCTCGTGGTACTGTGTTTTAGACTTACCTGTATACGTTCTTGGTGGATGCATTCAGCCGGCAAACTTTCATTTGGAGGTTGATGAAACTGAACAGTGAATGACTTTGACTTCCGCTAGAGAGCAGAAAGAACCAGAGGAGAGGAAGCTCGCCCCAAGAGGAGAGGAAGCTCGCCCCAAAGGAAAGGAAGCTTACCCCAAGAGTAGAGGATGTATATGTAGTTTTACAAGGACAATCAGAAGGCTTAAAAAGGAGGGAAACTATCAGAAGCAAGCACACAGGTCCAAGAGCTCATGGAGGTGGCTGGCTGGAGCTACAACGATCGCTTCCGTGAGTTGAGCACGTGAGTTTTCCAGCCACTTTTCAGAGAATGCATGTTATATACTGGCATGTGGTCTTACGTGGAGGCTGAGGAGAGGGGCATTGAAGCAAAATTGGGACATCTGGGGGTGGACCACTGAGCAGCAGCATGTATGATGTTCTGGGATATTTCTCACCAGCTGAAGGAATCAGTCGGTTTGGAAAGGTCACAGGTCATCACATTGCTATAGTTCTAAAGTGTATAGATAGTTCTGAAGCATTGATTTAGAAAAGTTCATTCCTTTATTACTAACAGCAGCTACACCCCAGCATCATCCCCAGAATCTCACCTTGTTTGAATGAGACTGAAATTCTCAAGAGTGAGCAGCAGCCTCCTTGGTGCAGCTACAGCGAGCAGCAGCCTCCTTGGTGCAGCTTTTAGTTTCTAACACTAACACGTTGGCGGCTGCCCACCGGAGGTGATAGATAAACGTTTGTTGGGTTGGTGAGTGAAGCACATGACACTCTAGATTCTGTGTCTAGTACTTCTACGAGCATTGAGCATCGGGGAGGGGACGGGGTAATCCTGCTTTCCACCTCGGGTCGGCCTGAGGGCCAGTGCTGCCCTGGGATGCTGAGTGCTCATACAGTTTTGTTAAGCTGTGCATCAGCTACTCCCTCCATCTCCTGCAGGAGGGCCCAGTGACTTAAAAGATTTAACTTAGCTCTTGAACCATGGAAGGAACTATCACGACTCCTTAAGTCTGTGTGTCACTCCTGTGACCCAGGAGAGCCCTTCTTTGCCTTTCTCTTTAGTATCAAGATGGCACCAAGTTACTAGAGTGTATTTCTTTCCACTAATAAAGAGTTCCTGCTGAGCATCATTATTGTGGGTTGAGCTGTCCCCCAACCCTCATGCCTACACAAAACTTATGATTATGGCATTTTGAGGTAGGGTCTCTGTGGATATAAGCAAGCTGAGGTAGGCCATATTGGGAAAAGGTGAATGATAAAGTGAATGACTGCTATCTATATCAAAAGAGGGAAGGGTTAGAGATGTAACTCAGTGGAATAGCACTTGGTCAGCATGGTGAGGCTCTGGGTTTGGTCCCAGCACAGCTAGGGAAAGAGGAAGGGCAGAGGGAAGGAGGGATGAAAGGAGAGAGGGAGGAAGGAAGGAAGGAAGGAAGGAAGGAAGGAAAGAAGGAAGGAAGGAAAGAAGAAGGGAGGGAGGGAGGGAGGGAGGAGGAGGAGGGAGGGAAGGAAGGAAGGAAGGAAGGAAAGAAAGAAAGAAAGAAAGAAAGAAAGAAAGAAAGAAAGAAAGAAAGAAAGAAAGAAAGAAAGAAAAGAGGGAGAAAAGAATTTGGATGAAGAGGTCCTGAAGGCAAATACCATAACTGCGGAACAGATTAAGTTATATGTCCACAAACCAAGGAACACTAAGGATTTTTGACAATCACCAGAAGATTCAAAGACCCAAAAGGAAGTCCTTCCTGGAGCTCCAAAGAGAGTACAGACCCACCAACACCTTGATTTTGGACTCCTGACCTTCAGAGCCACGAGACAATGTTTCTCTGTCTGCATAAGCCACCAGTTATGGTATTTGTTATGACAATCCTTAAACACACTTGCCTGCTTCTCGGGCATCTCTGTGGCATCTTATCAGGAAAACCAGGAGAGCAGAGAGAATTCTGTCCATACCGTCACACTCTCCAGCCACTCAGGGAAGCTGTAGCGGATTCCATAGTGGGGTTCTGCTTTTCTTATCAATCTTCTCTGTCAGGCTGGAGCCAGAGAAGCGGCCGCTCTGCTTCTACAACTTTCCTTGCACCGAAGTTGAGGTGGCCTCCCAGTCACACGCTCATGTGTGACAGGCTGCAGTTCTTAGAGACCCCTGAATCTTGTTCACTCCTTCTTGTTTAAAGATTTATTTTTATTTACATGTGTGTGTGTGCTCAGGTGCCTGCAGAGGTCAAAAGAGGGCGTCTGTTCCCCTTGACCTGGACTTAGGAGGTTGTAAACTGATTATCTTGGGTTCTGGGAACTGAACTCTGATCCTCTGGAAGAGCAGTAAGTGTTCTTAACCCCTGGGCCTCCTCTCTGGCCCCTTTACTCATCTCTTTATACACTGGGTCAAGTCTATGCAGCACAGTCTCCATATGGTTTCAACTTCTTGACAGTGAACTCAGTTTCTGTGAGACACAGGAAGTGCTAGAAAGAAAGGAAGGAAGAGGTGGCAGTGGTCAGGGAACTGACAGGCTGAGCCATTATTGCCAAAGGCATGCTAATATGAATTCTATCTTAAAGTGGAGATTGCTAAACACACACACCACCACCACCACCACCACCACCAAACAACAACACCACCACCACCAACAGAAATCTGCATCTTTGCAAAAGTGGGAAACGTGTGGAAATGGTGCATGCTTCTGCTAACAGACTACAAAACCAAGGCTCAGAACACTGATGTGGTAGGAAGAAATCCCTATTCAAGGTTTGTCACTCCTTCCTGATTCCGAGCAGCTAAAGCCCCTGGAAGATCATGGGGAGAGAGATGGGTACCCTCATTACTCATACACGTCCTTTCCTGCCATAGCTAGTTGGTTGCCTCTTCATTGGCCACCAGATAACATGCCAGAGGAAACATGTGAGTGACTGTGTGCTTGGAACTTTGAGTCACATAACCTCCAGGGAGTAAAGAAGGGCTAGAGGGTTAGATTTAGCCACCAATAGCCAATAACATAATCAATCAAGTCTATGCAGCACAGTCTCCATCAAAACTGGGAAGGTGGTGTCCAGAGAACTTCCAGTTGGAGAGCATAGAAGGTGGTGAGCTCAGAGGGGGTGTGGATTAGGACCTTGCCTGTGCAGCATTTCCCTCTGGCTCTTCTTGGATCATAATGGAAAAATTTTTTTAAAAGGCAAAGCATTTTCCTGTGAGTAAGTTAGCACTCCTGAAGAGGAGCCTCCACCCAGCCTCAAACATGTACTCCGTAGCCAGTTGGGCACAGGAATGGCTGCTCTGGACTAGCAGTTGGCATGTGAAGGACAGAGTCCCTAGCCTGAGGAGTCTGCAAACCCTGGGTAGTTGACAGACTAGAACTGAATATAGGGCATACATGTGAAGTCCAGAGTTAAAGAATTGGTCCATTAGAGGGAGAAGCCATGTGGTCAGAAGTGCTGGGAATAAAATCAGTTTGCAGCTGAGTCGAGTCCAAGCCTGAACAGAGATGATGCTGAAGATTCTCCTCGTTGTGAACAGCAGCAAGCCACAGACCTGAAGCTTTTTCTACTTGCTTCCATCTCAGTTCACTGAAACAGTAAGCACTCAAAAGGTCTTAATTAGGGTTTTACTGCTATGAACAGATACCATGACCAAGTCAAGTCTTCTAAGGACATCATTTAATTGGGGCTGGCTTCCAGGTTCAGAGGTTCAGGCCATTGTCATTAAGGCGGGAGCATGGTAGCATCCAGAGGATCTGAGAGTTCTATATCTTCATCTGGAGGCAGCTAAGAAGACTGACTTTTAGGGAGCTAGGATCTTAAAGGTCTTAAAGCCCACACACACAGTGACACACTTCCTCCAACAAGGCCACACCTACCTCAACCAGGCTACACCTCCTAATAATGCCACTCCCTGCGCCAACCATATTCAAACCATCATAGGAAAGCTGTCAAGTGATGGGTAGACAGTAAAGAACTGTGACGTGGTGGAGTGCTGGAGTTATCAGCTGTTACTGAGTACTGCTCTAAAGTTGGGATTTTAAGGCAGCTTTGCAGAAGCAGGTTGGTACCTACTCAAGCGTGGTGCTGTTCTCTGTGACAACGCACTGCATACGCTAGGTGGATGGTTTTCCTCTCTTTACACTTCATCCTCTTCCCCTCCCCCTCCCATTATTCCTTTCGTTCCCTAAACAGTTTCACTTCTATTGTATTCTTACATTTACGAATACTTCTCTGTGTCCATATAAAGCCTAGAAACCTATGCAAATGAGAGCTCGATTATCAGGCTTGGTTGGCTTAGTTCACTTAACAGGATTATTTCCAGTTGCACCCATTTTTCATGCAAATACATAAACTCATTCTTCCATACGCCTGAAAAAATCCACTGTGTATACAGACAATGTCTTCCTTATCCAATCTGCTGCTACTGGACACCTAGGTTGGTCCGTGCTGCAGTGGACACAATTGTGCAAGTGTCTCACAATATGTTGACTTGGAGGTTTTTTCCCATAATCCCCTGAGTGGGATAGTGGGTAGTTCAGAAGATTTAGTTTTAGTTTTAGTTTGAGAAACGTCTAGCCTTACCTCCATAATGGCGAGACTAGTTTACATTCCCACCAGAACTATAGATGGATTCTTGCTGATTGCATTTTATAAAGGAGTTGCCTGCACTGGACCCCACTGGCTGCTGGGAAACAGTAAACTCTTATGGGCCCTTACTGTCCCCTGTCTCAAAGACAGGGCTTGAAATTAGCACCTAGCCATCTGTCCGATCCTCTGTTGGCCACAGCAATGTCAAGCCAATCTGACTCGAGGTTAGTGATAAATGGCGCCCATCACTAACCCATGTATTCTCTCCTGCAGTCACTCACAGCTTTCTCAGTGCCTTTTACTCTATGTCAGACATTATGTGAGAATATTCATGAAAATCCATCTAAAGTTGAATAAACAAATGGTTTTTCTCTTCTGGGAGTTGATAACCTATCGGAGAGGCAAAAGCAGAAAGGCCATGGGAACACAGACAGCAAACGTCTACCTTAGCTGAGGATCTGGGTCAGGAGAGTCCTATCACTGTGTGTGGAATGATAGTGTTAGCCAGAAGAGAGATGCGAGCACTCAGAGGGGAGGCTGTCCTTAGCAAAAGCGCATACCTTAGAAATGGCGTGGGGAGGTGGGGGCAAGGCTGCTCTTGGAGAGACTGAGCCAACAGAATAAAAGTGGGGCAGAGAAAAAATAATGTAAGACAAGAGAGCAGGGGTTGTGTTCAGGGGTTGTATAGATGTGGAGGGTTCTGGGCAAGCCAGACAAGGGTTTGATTAGCACATGTCCCAGGGCTGCTGGGCTAACCCAGAGGGGAGGAGAGGAGAGACTGAACCCTAACACAGGAGCATCGGGAGGAAGGGCAGACTTTAGTGTAATCTACAATACTTTTAAACTGTTTCACTTTGAACATTTTCTGCCTCAGAATTTTTTACACCATCCAAAGTAAATAGGTATGTAATAATATTGGTGTGCAAACCCATTTAGTAATAACAATAATAAAAAGAAGTAAATTTAAAAACAATTCTTTTTTATAAGAATACTTTTGCCATTTGCTAAAGACAAAAGAAATTTACATCTAATCCAATTAGATGAATGCATTTATTTTAGAATAAAGAATTAAATCCTGGCTAGATATACGATGTGTAGGATATGGCTCACTGTTCTTCAGAGTTGATCAATATTTGATTTTATAAACAAGAATGGCACTTCACTGTCGGGAACTAAAAAGGGGGCCCAGGGGGAGAGGGGGGAAAATCCACACCCCGCCAGAGTTTTACCTATTCTCTGGTCTGTCAGGCATGGGAGAGCTGCCATACACTTTCCACTCATCCCTGGGTGGGCATTCAAGCCTCTGACCCACTCTTCAGGGGGTGGCCAAGAGGCAGCCCTACCTGGGAACCCTGGAACTACTTTGCTAAAGCCTCCGGGGTTAGGGGAGAGAGGGATGAGCAAAGAGGTTCCCAACACTGAAGAGAGTGAGCGCAGCGGATTTTGACTAGAGCAGAAACTGTCTATGGTTTTAGAGCTTTATTGTAGAAAGGCAGGGGGAAAGAGAGAAGGTAGAAAAGAGAGATAGAGGAAAGGCTAGAGTAAGGGGGAGAGGGGAGAGGAGAGGAGAGGGTGAGAGAGAGGGGTAAGGAGTAAGAGAGTGAGAAGTAAGAGAGACAAGTAAGAGAGCAAGCAGGGGCTGAACAGCCCTTTTTATGGTCTTTACTGTTGCTAGGTAACTGGGGAGGAGTTTAGCCTGAAGGTCAGAAGCTTGGGCCATTGCCTATGTGACTTCTAGCCATGCTTCTCTTGTGGGGGCTGTGGGGGTCGGTAACTTAGGCAGGAGCCAGAGTTCCAGGAGAATAAGGGGCCACCTACCCCTACCGTGTCATTTAGGTGAATTATGACCTCGAGGTTCAGACCTCAGCTCAACTGGAGACCAGCCTGTCTGTGCAGAGCCCAATGCCCCACACTTCACCTAAATACATAATGTAAAATAGCAGGGATATATTAGGGCAGTTTCAGAAGTTGTTGAATATTCTGTTCTAATTCCAAGTGAAAAATTAATGTAGCAATTCATTTGAGATAGGTTCTCACATACCTCAGGCTGGCCTGGAATTCTATATACAGTTGAGGTTGGTTAGCCTTGAGCTCCTGAGCACAGGAACTCTATGTAGGCATGTATCACCAACCTGGCTTTGATGGGCATTCAGTGCATGGCTCCCTTGTTCCTGCTGCCCTGAGTCCTAGCCTCTTCCTGGCATTCTGCTTTCTGGAAATGAATGCACCTTGGTAAACATGCTCCATCTGTGTATCTTGGTGTTTGCTTTACATCTGGACCCTAGGGTGCAATGGCCTCTCCAGACCAAGGTGTTTGAAGAAAGAGTGAAATTTTTCCTTCTGAGAGACAAACACACCAGGAGACACAGTGGTCCAACTCTTCCCTTCTTACCAGAGACCGCCTTTCTGGAAATTGCTCTGCTAGCTCTGAGCATTTGGTCTGTTTCTTGTTTTTTCCCCTCTGCCCTTTTGGCAATACACTTGAAATCCTTTATTTTTATCTGTTGTGAAAAGTGAGTCGAAGAATTTGACATTCAAAAGTCCCCACCACCTCTCGCAGCTGCCGGGCGAATTTATTTCTGTTTTCCTAAACAGGGAGTCCCTTGGGGTGGCGATGACAGTTACTGACCTTTCCACAAGCAGTTTGTGTTCTTTGTTATTTCTTAGAACCATTTACAAGTTCCCATCCGGTAAGACTTAGTTCTGCAGACATTCTATTTGTAGAGCTCTTGTCATTAATTTATACACACACACACACACACACACACACACACACACACACACACACACACACACAGAGGTTTCTTATTTGGTGTCTGAATGTAAAAGAGGGCATGGCTGCTCCTAGGTATGGTTGAGGAGAAAGACTTTATTGTAGGTATGAGGGAGAGTGTAGTCAGAGGCATTCGAAAGGTTCAGACCAGATAAGGCCATGAAAGATGAGAGAGGATGAGAAGAAAGAGGGGAGAGGGGCCAAGAGGATCCTAGGAGTGCAAGGCGGGTAGCCAAAGCCAAAAATGGCTGAATTACATAGAAGTCAGAAGCCCAGGGAAGGGAAGCAAAGCCCCTGGCCAGGAGAGGTTTAGGGTAGGGGCGGGGCGAGCAGTGCTGGGAGTTTCTTTGGGACCTGACAACGCTCTTGGTGGTGGGGTTGGGGAACAGGGCAGAGGGGATTAGCTTGGGCTGCAGGATAGAACCTGCCCTCATGTGATTCAGGAGTCAGGTCAGGACAAAGAGGCATGAAGTGGGTGGGGTCTCTGTCCTGGAAAGTCCTCTGAGGCAGTGCTTGGCTGTTGCTGCTTGGAAGAGCAGAGGAAAGTCACTGGTCAGAGTGTGGCAGTAACTGGAAGCAACAGACCCAAACTCAGTCCTGGCCCAAATTGTAAGAAGTCAAACATTTCTATCTTTCCTTTCTTTTTCTTTCCTACAGCTTGCTCTTCCTCTTCTGAATCTTACACAGTCCTATTAGCCCTCCTTCTTTAACAGTAAACACTGACATGAAGACACATCGTGATCTGTGGGAGTGGTGGCCCAGCTTATCTCACCCTCGGAGACAGAGGCAGGAGGATCAGCTGTTCAAGTGAAGACTTGAATTTGAGGACAGCATGGGCTACATAAGACCCGACCTCAACATGAAGAGCAAGGAGGAGGAACCTCTGCTGCCCGGCCTTCAAAGGGGTATTTCTTAGTAAACTCTCAAAGGAACAGTCAGACCTAACCTTAGTGTGGTGGGTTACAACTGCCATCATCCTTCCTTATCCATAATTCCTGCTCTTCCCATCGAAAGGAAGAGGCAGAGGAGGTGAGAATCCTGAGAGGGCCCTGCCCAGCCAGTTGTAGAGTTCATTTCTGCTTCCCCAAACTCTTCCACAGGGAAGCTCTAGTTCAGACTATGTCCCTATGACATACCAAGTCTCTGCTAGAGATATAGTATTAGTCGATCCATTTAGTGTTAAAACAGTCCTGGCATCGTACATCAGCAAGAAACAATGTCATTGTAGTAGCTGGACGAGCCATAAGTCTTCCCTGAAGAATGAAAGTAACCATGTGTGACAGTCAACCTAGACTGGTAACTTGGTGGATCTTAGAATCCCCATGGGAAGACACTTCTGGATTTGTCTGTGGGAGTGTTTGAGATAACGATCCACCCTGATCGTTTTGAGTGGGAAGCACCATCCCAAAGTCTGGGGTCCCGGACTGGAGGGTAGCAGAAAGTGGGCAATGAACCAGCATCATGTCTCTGCTTTGTGACTGTGGACACAGCTGCCCAGCTGTTTCATGACCTTGCTACCAGTTACAGCCGCTCTCGCTGTGCCTTGTCTCTCCACAGTGAGGGGCTCGGCCTTCAAATGGTGACTCCAAAATAGACTAGCTCTGCCTTAAGGCCTATACACACTATCTGCCCTTCCCTAGTTGGTGGTCCTTGGAACAGACCTGCCAGCAGGGACTCAAAGTCTTGGGCATCCACACAGACCCACAGGACACAGCTTTCCCCAGTTATCCCAGAAAGTCTGATTTGGTCTGAGTTCTGTGAGTCCACACATTAGCTCTTGGCTGGCATTGAAACCCTCCCCACTCTGTTTAATTCTTGCCCTGTCCCCCTTGTCAGAAGATCAAATATTCTCCTTGTTCTTCTTCTAGCTGGTGGCACTCTTCTAGGCTCAGCTGCTTCCCATCAGCCTAGCTTTGAGACTATTGAAGCACAGGACTCCTCTGTTGCACAATGCCTTCCAGAGGGCCCAAGCCAAGCCCAAGTTAGCCCAAGACCATGAGGTTTTAAAACTCCTTGGGTTGGCCCTCAGTCCCTATTTTTCTGACTCCCAATTTTTCTCTTCCGTTCATTTCATTTTGCAATGGGACGAGACAGCCTTTGTGACTAAGTCTGAGTGGTGCCACTGTTACCCAGAATGCCCTGGGCTTATTGGCAAACACACACATATTTATCTGTTTTTTTCGTCTGTGCTCATGATCTAAGTATTGCCTATTTGTGCAACAATGGTTAGCCAAGAGCCCGGCATGCGCCAGACACTATCTGAGTGTCGAGGAAATTCCAGTGAGCAAGACAAGGAGCCTGAGCCCTTCCATTCTGTGTGAGCTCCCCGCAAGCATTGGGCTTCACCACCAAGTTTAACGAGATGGGAGACCGGCGCGCCCTCTGCCGAGTGGACAGGAAACTACTTCCAGTCTCCACGTTTTCAAGGCAAAGGCACCCAGGCATTGCCTCCACTCACGCTGTTCGCCTCCTCCAGTGAAAAGAAATCCCCTGGTGGACTGTTCCTGCACCGCTGCTGACAGCATGACCTCACCCCACAGTGAATGTACACACTTAACAAACTGCAGCTGATAAGTACGTTTCGGCTTGGAGATGAAGTCATTGTTCCCCGGTGACAGACACTCAACACTGCCGCAGAGAGTCTGAGCTGACATTCCTCTTTCAGAGACTTTAATCAACCTATTTAAGGAAACTCAAATATGGCTTCTGCTCTGATTAGAACTTATAACAACACGGATCCCTACCAGACAAACACCCTGTTATTTCTTCTCCCAACAGTTTATGATGTTTTCTTTCTGTGCCAGACATACATGCACACACTCAGTAGGAAGTCTATAACCCTGAACATATGTGGGGTGATCTATCAGTTTCTTTCATTTTTCCATTACTCATCTTTTTCTTTTCTTCTCCTTTCATTTTCTTCTTCCACAGGTGCATGGCTGTGAGGGGCATGGCTGTGAGGTGTGTGGCTCTGAGGGGCGTGGCTGTGAGGTACATGCTGTGAGGTGCATGGCTGTGAGGGGCATGCTGTGAGGCGCATGTCTTTGATACCACCACTGGAAGTATGAAGGAGAGGAGTCATAGGTTTGATGCCAGCCAGGGCTATACAGCAAGATCCTGTCTCAAAACAAAGCAAAGAAAAGCAACAAACAAAAAAATTAGTGTTAATAAGCAGCTGAGCACCTGAAGGGCTGAGGTCAGCAAGGCTCCCTGGTGCACACACAGAACTGATGTCTGCCACTGATGTAAGACAGACTCAGCCCTGTGTCAGACAGGCGGGAGGGTGACTGGCCGTGTGGCTTGATTGGACATATTTCCAAAAAAGGAAGTAGATGGAAGAGGTTCCTCCTGCCACAGACAAGGTGGTGGTTATGTGAGATTAGCCTCATATTCCTACTGCTAGCCTGTGTCTGGTACCACAGACATGATAAAAATCCACAGAGGAGCCCTAGGAACTACAGGGGAGCTATCCTGAATCCAGGCTAAGTCCAACTCTGTTTTTCCTTCCTCGCTTTCCCCCAACATTAGGAGTGACTTTTTTTTTTTTTTTTTTTTTTTTTTTTTTTTTTTTTGTCCCTGGCTGTCCTGGAACTCACTCTGTAGACCAGGCTGGCCTTGAACTCAGAAATCCACTTGCCTCCCAAGTGCTGGGACTAAAGGCATGTGCCACCACTGCCCGGCTAGGAGTGACTTCTAAGAGAAGGTACTGTGTTCAACACCTACAAGCCCAAACTAAATACCACTTACATTCCTTCTCCCAGGATCTGATAGAGATAAAAATTCAAAACGTATGCAAATAAGGAAGCTAGCACAATGGCTCAGTGGATTTGAATCATCACAAGCACAAGAGTAAACAGGGGAGAGGCAAGAAAATAAGGAAAGCAAAGAGGGAGAGGAAGCAGGAGGGCTGGAGACAGAAGACTCTACTACAGTACCACAAAGGCACAGAAGCCTGTGTGGTTGTTTCTGCCTATCTTCCCAGCACCCAGGGAGAGAGAGAGGATGGCTCAATGAATGAAGGTGGTTGCTACTAAGCCTGACAAAAGTTCAATCCCCGGAACCCAGAGAATGAGAGAACTGACTTCTGCAAGCTGTCCTCTGACTTTCACGTGCACACCACAGAACACACATGTGTGTAAGTGTGCACACATACACAAAATAGCAAATGTCTATTACACAAAATAGCAAATGTCTATTTAAAAAGAAGATATGGAAAGGAGATCTTGGTCATGACAGAATAGTCTCTCTCTCTCTCTCTCTCTCTCTCTCTCTCTCTCTCTCTCTCTCTCTCTCTCTCTCTCCCTTGCCTCAGGCTCTGCCTTTGTGGGAATAGAATCCAAGACAAATTGGTGACTATCAAGTGATGGTGTCTCTGTCCGCAAGGGTGCGACTCTCTTGTTCACTTGCAGGTGAGAAAGGAGCAGTGAAGCAAAGTATTCAAGATATTGGCAGGAGGATATTGTCAACTGGTGACCAGGACGACTAAAATGAACAGGGGAGCGTTAGGAGATCAGGTGATAAGCACATGGGTACAGTGAGTCAGCTTCCTTCCGTCACTGTGGACATGGGGATTTGCACACAGTGTGGCTGTGTAGCTCTATTGTGTTTCACTGAAAGTGTGGGATTTTAAAAAAAAAAATCTGTGGTGGTGGGAATGCTCCTTACTCGGCACAGTGCTTGCCTGTCATCTAGAAAGCCCTGGGTTCAGTCCCCAACACTGCACAAACACGTTGTGGTGGCACACACATGCCATCCCAGGACATGGAGTTGGACTCAGCAGAGTCAAGAGTTCCAGGCCAGCCTCAGACCAGCTTGAGATACTGGGATCCATGAGATACCTGTATCAGAAACAAGGTAGACGTATGCTGGATAGTTTTCGCTTACCTTGACACAAGCTAGAGTCATTGGAGAAGGAGAATTGGTTCAGAAGATGCCTTCAATAAGATCAGGCTGAACAAAGACAGGGGCGAGGGATTGAAAAGTAGGCTTGTTACAAAGTGAAAAGGGCTCCAAAGGCTTGGGTCCCAAGAGAGAAAAGCTACCAGTCCGTATGCCTTGGGAATTTTTACAGGAATTATGGCAGAAACTGGACAAGAACTAAGGTCATTTCCATTGAGTTTGGTTTATTTCTGGGTACAGATCAAGCCAATGAGCCTCACATGCTCTGTGCATGTCCCCCAGACCTGGCTGGGGAGATGGTCACACACTGCCCACTCAGGACACTGAACAGGCATCATAGTTGCTCTGCCTATTCGTTCTCTTTTCGCCTAGGCTTGGTCTGTCAGCTGACCTTAGCTGAGACTGCTGGCATTAATTACATGTGTTGCCTTTGTTCTCACGTTCCTATGACCGGCCTGCAGTTAAGAATGCAAATGAACACATGACCCTGTCTTTTTGTTTATGGGGAACTAACTCCTACCACAACTACCAAGATACAGCTGTGTTTTTCTGGGTATATCATAGCTAGTTTCTTGCCTGTGGGATGGTATGGGGTGGTCTCCTTCCTAGAAGAGGAGGAAACTTTTTATAATCTGTCCTTACCCATAAGTCAACCTGCTATGGTTAGATATACGGGCATGTGAGGGGACAATAGTGCTTGGCTTATGTTCCTGAATTGGGGGCTTTCTGGAAGCCAGCTAGAGCCCGCTGAGACAGACCTGCTATTTCCTCTTGCCTGATGAGCTGCAAGCTCTTGTGTTTAACGTCCCAAGTGTTTATTGTTTTAAGCCTAATGTTCCTTTGAACTCTAACATGTATTTTACTGTAACCAATTAGTTTTAATAATTTTTATAGTATGTCTATTTGTTTTGGTGTTCTGTTTGTTTATTTTTTTGGACAGGATCTCATACAGCGCAGGCTGGGTTTGAACTCATGTTCCTTCTTCTCACTTTCGAGATTGGGGTTATAGATGTGAATCACTACACTTAGCTATATATCTTTTCATAAGACATTTCACTTATTTCTAAGAGACTAAACAGAGACTCCCTTCCATTAAAGATTAGAGAAAATAAACTGTAGTCAGCCCAGGTGTTGGGAGCCGCCCCCACATTCGCCGTCACAAGATGGCGCTGACATCCTGTGTTCTAAGTGGTAAACAAATAATCTGCGCATGTGCCAAGGGTATTTTACCACTACTTGTACTCTGCCTTTCCCGTGACGTCAGCTCGGCCATGGGCTGCAGCCAATCAGGGAGTGATGCGTCCTAAGCGAAGGATAACTCCTCCTTAAAGGGGACGGGGTTTCCGCCATTCTCCTCTCTTGCTTGCGCTCTGGCGCGCTTGCTCTAAAAGATGTAAACAATAGCTCTCTTACTTGCGCTTCTTGCGCTTTCACTCTGGCACGCTGGCGCTCTGGCTCTTAAAGATGTAAGAAGGGGGCTTTCGTTTTTGGGGTTTGGGGTTTTGCGCTCCTGCTCCTGAAGATGTAAGCAATAAAGTTTTGCCGCAGAAGATTCTGGTTTGTTGTGTTCTTTCCTGGCCGGTCGTGAGAACGCGTATAACAGTTGGTGCCGAAACCCGGGACGAGAAAAAATCCGGGACGAAAAAATACAAGAAAACTCGGGACCGGCGCAAGGAAGATCCCTCATTCCAGAACCAGAACTGCGGGTCACGGTAATAAAGGTTCCCGTAAAACAGACTGTTGAGAAGGATTCAACTGCATGAATTCAGAACTTTTCAGCTGGGAAACAGAAGTACCAGTGAGTACAGCTTTACAAGGTAAGTCTGGTCTTGAACTTTCTAAGGAAATTCAAGACAGTCTATCAGAAGTAAAGTGGAAAATAGCTTTACAAGGTACGCCTGGCCTTGAACTTTCTAACGAAATTCAAGACAGTCTATCAGAAGTAAAGTGGAAAATAGCTTTACAAGGTATGTTTGGCCTTGAACTTTCTCTAGTGTTAGAAGCCCTTTTGTTCCTTTTCACATGTTATCAAGTGGTTAAGGCAGGGCGGATTCTGGATGAAGTTCAGGACAATCTATCAGAAGTAAAGCGGGGAGAGAGAATAGGAACAAAGAGAAAATATGGTTCACAAAATAAGTATACAGGCCTTTCCAAGGGTCTTGAACCCGAGGAAAAGTTTAGGTCAGGTAAGAATACCTGGGGAGAGATTAGAAGGAAGAAAAAGGAAAAAGAAAAGAAAAAAGATCAATTAGAGGAGCCAGTTCTTAGTAGTTCTGAATCAGATAAAAAGGCTATTAGGGCCTGGAAGGCGCTCTCCCGAGCAGGTGAAGCCACTGGACAATAATGACAGAGGCAGGCTCTTACAGCCTACAAGGTCTTATTGTCCACCCTAGAGTTATAGATCAAGATTATACAGGGGAACTTCAGGTTCTCTGTTCTTGTCCTCAAGTTGTCTTTTCTATATCACAAGGGGACAAAATAGCTCAACTAATAATTTTGCCAAGCCTACATGGCTGTTTTTTCTTCCTCTGGTATTCCTAGAGCTGCAAGAGGGATTGGTTCTACTGAAAATGATTCTGATTACTTAATAATGCCTTTAGATTGTTGTCAAATTTTATCTACTCACGTAGGGGTAAACCCTCGTGGCGTCAGGCCATTACAGGTCTGACAAATGGATGTCATGCATATTTCCTCCTTTGAGAGAAATCAATATTTACATGTTTAGATAAAAAGAGATCACCTCCATACCTTAAATGATTTTCAAAAGCTGTTGGGAGATATTAATTGGCTCAGACCTTTTTTAAAGATTCCTTCCGCTGAGTTAAGGCCTTTGTTTGGTATTTTAGAAGGAGATCCTCATATCTCCTCCCCTAGGGCTCTTACTCTAGCTGCTAACCAGGCCTTACAAAAGGTGAAAAAAGCCTTACAGAATGCACAATTACAACGTATTGAGGATTCGCAGCCTTTCAGTTTGTGTGTCTTTAAGACAGCACAATTGCCAACCGCAGTTTTGTGACAGAATGGGCCATTGTTGTGGATCCATCCAAACGTATCCCCAGCTAAAATAATAGATTGGTATCCTGATACAATTACACAGCTTGCCCTTAAAGGCCTAAAAGCAGCAATCACCCACTTTGGGCGAAGTCCATATCTTTTAATTGTACCTTATACCGCTGCACAGGTTCAAACCTTGGCAGCCACATCTAATGATTGGGCAGTTTTAGTTACCTCCTTTTCAGGACAAATAGATAACCATTATCCAAAACATCCAATTTTACAGTTTGCCCAAAATCAATCTGTTGTGTTTCCACAAATAACAGTAAGAAACCCACTTAAAAATGGGATTGTGGTATATACTGATGGATCAAAAACTGGCATAGGTGCCTATGTGGCTAATGGTAAAGTGGTATCCAAACAATATAATGAAAATTCACCTCAAGTGGTAGAATGTTTAGTGGTTTTAAAAGTTTTAAAAACCTTTTTAGAACCCCTTAATATTGTGTCAGATTCCTGTTATGTGGTTAATGCAGTAAATCTTTTAGAAGTGGCTGGAGTGATTAAGCCTTCCAGTAGAGTTGCCAATATTTTTCAGCAGATACAATTAGTTTTGTTATCTAGAAGATTTCCTGTTTATATTACTCATGTTAGAGCCCATTCAGGCCTACCTGGCCCCATGGCTCTAAAAAATGATTTGGCAGATAAGGCCACTAAAGTGGTGGCTGCTGCCCTATCATCCCCGGTAGAGGCTGCAAAAAATTTTCATAACAATTTTCATGTGACGGCTGAAACATTACGCAGTCGTTTCTCCTTGACAAGAAAAGAAGCCCGTGACATTGTTACTCAATGTCAAAGCTGCTGTGAGTTCTTGCCAGTTCCTCATGTGGGAATTAACCCACGCGGTATTCGACCTCTACAGGTCTGGCAAATGGATGTTACACATGTTTCTTCCTTTGGAAAACTTCAATTTCTCCATGTGTCCATTGACACATGTTCTGGCATCATGTTTGCTTCTCCGTTAACCGGAGAAAAAGCCTCACATGTGATTCAACATTGTCTTGAGGCATGGAGTGCTTGGGGGAAACCCAAACTCCTTAAGACTGATAATGGACCAGCTTATACGTCTCAAAAATTCCAGCAGTTCTGCCGTCAGATGGACGTGACCCACCTGACTGGACTTCCATACAACCCTCAAGGACAGGGTATTGTTGAGCGTGCGCATCGCACCCTCAAAGCCTATCTTATAAAGCAGAAGAGGGGAATTAAAGAGACTCTACCCCGAGCACCAAGAGTGTCTGTGTCTATGGCACTCTTTACACTCAATTTTTTAAATATTGATGCTCATGGCCATACTGCGGCTGAACGTCATTGTTCAGAGCCAGATAGGTCCAATGAGATGGTTAAATGGAAAAATGTCCTTGATAATAAATGGTATGGCCCGGATCCTATTTTGATAAGATCCAGGGGAGCGGTTTGTGTTTTCCCACAGAATGAAGACAACCCATTTTGGATACCAGAAAGACTCACCCGAAAAATCCAGACTGACCAAGGAAATACTGATGTCCCTCGTCTTGGTGATGTCCAGGGCGTCAATAATAAAGAGAGAGCAGCGTTGGGGGATAATGTCGACATTTCCACTCCTAATGACGGTGATGTATAATGCTCAAGTATTCTCCTGCTTTTTTACCACTAACTAGGAACTGGGTTTGGCCTTAATTCAGACAGCCTTGGCTCTGTCTGGACAGGTCCAGACGACTGACACCATTAACACTTTGTCAGCCTCAGTGACTACAGTCATAGATAAACAGGCCTCAGCTAATGTCATGATACAGGGAGGTCTCATGCTGGTTAATCAACTCATAGATCTTGTCTAGGAACAACTAGATGTATTATGGCAAATAGCTCAGCTGGGGTGTAAACAAAAGTTTCCGGGATTGTGTGTTATTTCCATTCAGTATGAAAAATTTACTAGGGCAGCTAATTTGTCAAAAAGTCTTTTTCAGTATATGTTACAGAATTGGACGGCTGAATTTGAACAGATCCTTCGGGAATTGAGACTTCAGGTCAACTCCACGCGCTTGGACCTGTCCCTGACCAAAGGATTACCCAATTGGATCTCCTCAACATTTTCCTTCTTTAAAGAATGGGTGGGATTGATATTATTTGGAGATACACTTTGCTGTGGATTAGTGTTGCTTCTTTGGTTGGTCTGTAAGCTTAAGGCCTAAACTAGGAGAGACAAGGTGGTTATTGCCCAGGCACTTGCAGTACTAGAACACGGTGCTTCCCCTGATATCTATGCTTAGACAATAGGTCGCTGGCCACTCAGCTCTTACATCTCACGAGGCTAGACTCATTGCACGGGATAGAGTGAGTGTGCTTCAGCAGCCCGAGAGAGTTGCACGGCTAAGCACTGCAGTAGAAGGGCTCTGCGACATATATGAGCCTATTCTAGGGAGACATGTCATCTTTCAAGAAGGTTGAGTGTCCAAGTGTCCTTCTCTCCAGGCAAAACGACACGGGAGCAGGTCAGGGTTGCTCTGGGTAAAAGCCTGTTAGCCTAAGAGCTAATCCTGTACATGGCTCCTTTACCTACACACTGGGGATTTGACCTCTATCTCCACTCTCATTAATATGGGTGGCCTATTGCTCTTATTAAAAGAAAAGGGGGAGATGTTGGGAGCCGCCCCCACATTCGCCGTCACAAGATGGCGCTGACATCCTGTGTTCTAAGTGGTAAACAAATAATCTGCGCATGTGCCAAGGGTATTTTACCACTACTTGTACTCTGCCTTTCCCGTGACGTCAGCTCGGCCATGGGCTGCAGCCAATCAGGGAGTGATGCGTCCTAAGCGAAGGATAACTCCTCCTTAAAGGGGACAGGGTTTCCGCCATTCTCCTCTCTTGCTTGCGCTCTGGCGCGCTTGCTCTAAAAGATGTAAACAATAGCTCTCTTACTTGCGCTTCTTGCGCTTTCACTCTGGCGCGCTGGCGCTCTGGCTCCTAAAGATGTAAGAAGGGGGCTTTCGTTTTTGGGGTTTGGGGTTTTGCGCTCCTGCTCCTGAAGATGTAAGCAATAAAGTTTTGCCGCAGAAGATTCTGGTTTGTTGTGTTCTTTCCTGGCCGGTCGTGAGAACGCGTATAACACCCAGGCAGAGGACTGAGCTGTGACTAAGAGTGAGGCACGATTTAACTCCAACGACTTAGGAGGCAGAGGCAGGTGGGTCTCTGTGAGTTCAAGGCCAGCCTTGTCTAAGCAAAATAAAGTAAAATATATGTCAATGTGTAAAGATGATCATAATATATTTATTAAAAGAAAAAGGCTAGACAGTAAGATACATAGTATGTGTTCATTTGCATTTGTTTTTGAGGGGGAGGTTTTGAGACAGGGTTTCTCTGTGTAATCCTGGCTGTCCTGGAACTCACTCTGTAGACCAGGCTGGCCTTGAACTCAGAAATCTGCCTGTCTCTGCCTTCCAAGTGCTGGGATTAAAGGTGTGTGACACCACTGTCTGGCTTCATTTGCGTTCTTACTGAAGATTTATCTTTATGTTTATAGATGTTTTGCCTGCAGGTATGTGTGTACACCATGTGTGTGCCTGGTGCCCATGTTGGTCAGAAGAGGGATCTAATCCCTGGAACTGCCGCTTTGGGTGGTTATAAACTGCAGAGTGGGTGCTGAGAATTGAACTCGGAGCCTCTGGAAGAGCAGCAAGTGGAGAAACCGTTTTGGCTCCTGGTCTCAAAGGACACAGTTGTAGTGGGGAGGGCATGGCCATGGGAGGGGCTCAGTGCTGGGTCAACAGGAGTGTGAGGCCGCTCACGCTTGGGAACCAGACAGGAAGTGGGTCAAATTATAAAATCTTGACCTTCACCCCAGTGACCTACTTCCCCCAGTGAGATTCCACCCTGTAAAGCCTCAAACACAGCTGAAGACCAAGTATTCAAACATACACATGAAGGGCATGCTATACCCCAACCGAGACATTTCAAGTCCCGACTGCGGCAATCTTCCACTGGTCTCTCCAGTGTGGAGGCTACGTGGTTGCTAGACTTCTTAAATGGCATCCAGAGAGTTGGAATAACTGGTGCAGATACAGAAAACCATGCTGCAGCCAGCTTGCCATTAATGATCTAGCTGTGGAGGGCACGTCGGTCACAGTAGTCAAAAACGTCTGAAAAAACAAAAACAAAAACAAACAAACAAACAAAAAATAACTCTGCCCCAATGCAAATAGATAACATAGGTCCCTCCCTGATGTGCTGTCAAAATTCCTATTATTGGAGTGTGTGTAAGAGTGAACACACAGACAGAAACTTTATGGCAAAATATTATCTGCTACAGCCTATTTTATGTAACTTTGTATTGCTTCAAGTTTTACGATGAGCATTTATTTCAGAATGAGCAACAACAATGTAAAATTACTTCAATTTAAAATTTTATAAAATAAAAAGAAATGAAGTATTTCTTTTTATCCCGCCAACACAAAGAAGCAAAACATCTTGTATCCTGTCCACGTTGTAATGTAATGATTTCAGTAGGAAGCCATTCTACTGAAAGCAGACAGTAATACACCCTATAATTATCACAGAGTCATCTATTTTAACAGAGCCCCAGCAAAACAGTATCACGTGGCCTAATTTAAAATAGGCTCTGCATTAGTGAAATGTTCATTTTTCCCAGGGCCATTAGGAGCTATTTAAAGTTTGAAGTCGAGTAACATTGGAGAGTGACCTCTGTTCCTGGAATAAAGAGTTACTCAGAGTTGTAAATACACAATTCTGTGTATGTACGTGTGTGTGTGTCCTACCAAAAACCTGTTGCCCCAGAGACTCTAAACAACCAAGACCCAACAAACAGGGTAGGAGAAAGGAAATTTACAGGGATGGGGGAAGGAAAATGAGAGCCTTGGCCCAGAGTCGTCTGGCTGAAGCCTCTGGGTAAGAATCAAGAACTGTGATAAAGCTACCATTTGCTGAGGAGGCTGCCCGTGTGCGACAGTGTGTCTTCTATAGAGAGATCCAAGTAAGTATCTAAGGCCACAGTGCACATGACCCCGGAGCACATGTGCTCTGACCCTTTCCCGAATGTGAATCTGCAGTTTTGTAGGAATCTTACAAACAGTAGGTAAGTGTTGCGTTACAGTAAACTCACCCCACCCTTCTGGGTAGCCTGCCAGACAAGGGTCTCACCTTATGAACTATAACCCTATGCAAGGCCCAGCAAACAGTCAATGCTCTCATTGAAGTCCCTTGAAACGAAGTCCTTTGAGACATAACTTTAGTCCCCAACAAACTACACACAAAAATTGTAAAGACACTTAAACACAACCCTTCTACTTATTTACACTTATTTGTGTGCATTTGCTCACAGGTGCACTCACGCACAAATGTGTACATGTATTTGTGTGTGCCATAGGGCATGTGTGGAGGTCAAAGAACATCTTGTGGAAACCAGTTCTCTCTTTTCATCCTAGGGGTCAAACTCAGGCCATTCAACTTGGGAGCAAGCACACTTACCTGTGGAGTCTTCCCACTAGCCCATAGTTCCCTCAATTTTGTGCTTTTAGAAATTATTTATTCATCTGTCCATTTATTTATTTGTTCATTTGGGAGAAGGGCGCATGCAGGTCTTGGTGTGGGAACTCAGAGAGGACAACTTGAAGTGCGTGAAAGGCTCTCTCCTTCTGTCAGGTAGGTTCTAGGACTGACTCTCAGGTCTTCAGACTCTAAGGCAAGCACTTTTACCTTTGGACCCAACACATTGCCTCCACCTAGGACTCTGTTTTGAGACCCATGCCCATGTCCATATATGGTTATGCCATATCTTTTCTTTGTACCTTGCTATTAACATACTCACACGTATGTGCACACTTAAGCATATGTATGCACATATGCATACACATATACACAAATGCACACATGTACACACACACCCACACACACATGCACACCCTCTTCCTAAAAGCCTGAAGTTCTACTTCACAGTGGCTCATCTGGAAAGTCACCACTGTGGTCAAACGAAAACCCTGGTGTCACCCAGTGGAGATCTCTGGAATCCCTCAGGCTGCCACAGGCCACTGTGAAGCTGCATCTTCAGCCCACTTCCCACTGCTGCTGACTCTGTGAGACCTTAAAATTTTCCACTTTCCAAATTAAAAAGGTTTTTTTTTTTCCATGAAAAAGAGCATCACTTTTGGCTTCACTTGGGTATTTACATCTTACAAAAAAGAATGTCTAGCCCTGGGTGTGAAGGTCCTGACCACAGGTGCAACCCTTACCTACCTCATGGGTAATTAAGGCCCACTCTGTTGGGCTTAATGACCAAGTATTATGCTTTCTTGCTAAGTCACCCTGCTTATTATTCCAAGAAGATAAGTTCCCACGCCTTGTCAACAGGCTCCTCCTCTCCACGTTCAGTGGAGCGAATGACTCACAATACTAAAGACCTTTAAATAACTTGAATGTTCAACTATTGGTGATTTGTTGCTGTTCAGTGTGGTATATTGACTCCCTTACAATGGATGATGAAGTAGTTGGCTGCCCTCATCTTCCCTCGTTTCCTCCTGCTCATACGATGACATAACCATTTCAGTCCCCTGTTTGTTTCTTTAGAATTAACTACAAACCACAGTGCTAAGTGCCTCAAGGGAGGAAGATCAGACACGGGGGACCCACAGATTTAGACAACAACAAAGTTAACCTGAAAGTTTAGTTAGGATCCTGTTGTCACTGTCATCTGTGCTGAACTAAAGGCTTCTCTCTGAAATTAACTCTCACGGGAAACTCAAACGCACAGTGCTTCCTCAGTGCTGCTAAAATGAAAGCATGTGATACTATAAATGAGGTGATGTGGACGGAGATGGCTCCTAGGGATATGGAGAAGAGTCCTAGGTTTTAAAATGGCGTAAAGGGGGCTGAAGGGATGGCTTGGCGGTAAGAGCACTTGCAGCATTCTGCTGGCTGCTCTTGCAGAGGAATCAAGCTTGGTTACCAGCACCCTCATGGTGGCTCACAACCATGCCAGTACCATGGGATGATCACCGGCAGTGGAGTGGATCAACCTGAGGTTAGAGTACTACAGATGGCAGAGCTGTAGTACCTTGGGTTGCCTTGGAGACCCCAATTTGTTCCAGATGCCAGAGCCATGGGTTATCTGCTGAGGAAAGCTGCTAACAAGGGAGTGGAAACAGCCCAAGAGAAAAAAAAAGTTTGTTATAGTCAACAAAGATGAAAAAGGCGTTAAGAGATCTGAAGACTGTTTTGACATCAGACATGGAGATGCAGAGTTTGGAGTTTGTCCAGCTGGTTTTCTGCCTTGGTTAAGTGATTAGATGAATCTCAGATGAGACCTTGAACTTTGGACTTTTAACATTGTTGAGACTGCTGTAGATAGACTATGGGGACTTTGAAAATTGGAGTAAGTGTATTCTGTATTATGCTATGTTAGGTATGGCCCCCATAGACTCATATGTTTGAGCAAGTCTGTGGGGACCAAGGAGTGGACTCTGATGGTTTTTATATGCTCTGCCCAGGGAGTGGCACTATTAGAAGGTGTGGCCCTGTTGAAGTAGCTGTGGTTTTATTGGAGTAGGTGTGTTACTGTGGGTGTGGGCTTTAAGACCCTCATCCTAACTGCCTGGAAGCCAGTATTCTGCTAGCAGCCTTCAAGTAAAGATGTAGAACTCTCTCATCTCCGCCTGCACCATGCCTGCCTAGACACTGCCATGCTCCCACCTTGATGATTATGGACTGAACCTCTGAACCTGTAAGCCAGCCCCAATTAAATGTTGTCCTTCAAAAGACTTGTTTTGGTCCTGGTGTCTGCTCACAGCAGTAGAACCCTAAGACAGGGGCTAGACTTTTCGTGGGAACTCTTAAGGCTGCTTTCTCTTTTTTTCTCTTGTTTTTCCTTCTTCTCCTCTTCTTCTTTCTTCACATTTACTCCCATTCAACACCCTGAGACACATCTCAGCGTCCCCCTGGGATCCATTCATTGCTTTATTTGTGGAACGCTTCAGTCCCCCTGGGGTTTTCACACCCTATTCTCTCCCTACAGTTCTTTCTGGTTCAGAAAAACTGACAATGGACGTCATTCTGTCTTCTGCTTCCAACCTCACCCCGGATTATTCTCCCTTCACACTTGCTTTTCTCTAGAACATTCCACTGTGATTCTTGACTTTCAACTGAAGTTCTCTACTTTCAACTAACCCACTCATTGGATTAGTCAGCCAGCAACACAGCAAAAGTCAGATATAAAACATACCTGGAAGACAACTGGGAACTTTGTGTTGATAAGCCTTGATTTGTACCACACACACACACACATACACACACACACACACACAGCATGTCCCTTGGACTTAAGTCCTGGGCTGAATGGAAAGGGGGAATGAGACTGTCACCTGAGCATGGGATTCTGTTCTCTGCTTTCTAACCTGCTGAGACCTGAGCAGGCAGCCTCATACCTGTGTCTACCCCTAGGGAGCTACCCACTGCCAAGCCTGCCTTCCTGGCCATGATGGCCCATGTCCTCTCAAACTGTAGCCTCAACAAACGACTCTTCTGAGGAGGTGCTTCTATCTGGTGTTTGGTCCTAAGAGAAGGAAAATAACTAAAACATATAGCTTGCAGAGATTGTGGGTTTGATTTTGTTTTGTTTTGGTTGGGTTTTTGGTTTTTTGGTTTTTGTTTACTGTTTGTTTAAAGACTTTATTTTACAAACTTTTGAAAATATAATTATTATTAATTGTAACTAACATTAACAAAAGTAGTAATATGACTTTTTAATGTTTTTCATTGAACATGATTTTAATATTTTCTTTTTTTTAAAGATTTATTTATTTTTATTTATATGAGTGCACTGTAGTTGTCTTCAGACACACAAGAAGAGTGCTTCGGATCCCATTACAGATGGTTGTGAGCCACCATGTAGTTGCTGAGAATTGAACTCACAACCCCTGGAAGAACTGTAGGCAATCTCACCCAGAACCTTTTAAACTAGTAATTGATGTGGGAGGGTCCAGCCCAATGTGGGTGGAGCCACCCTTGGGCTGTTGTCCTGGGTTCTATAAGAAAGGAGCCTTAGCAAGCCAGAGGAAGCAAGCCAGTAGACAGCACCCCTCCATAGCCTCTTCATCAGTTCCTGCCTCCTGGTTCCTGGGCCACTTGAGTTCCTGTCCTGACTTCCTTCAGAGACATGCAAGTGTTAGCCAAGTAAACCCTTTCCTCCCCAACTTGTTTTTGGTCATAGTGTTTCTTCACAACAGTAAAAACCCTGACTAGGCTGCTTCCTAAATCTTAAAAAGTGAACCCCCGCCGGGATTGGTGGTGCACGCCTTTAATCCCAGCACTTGGGAGGCAGAGGCAGGCGGATTTCTGAGTTCAAGGCCAGCCTGGTCTACAAAGTGAGTTCCAAAATAGCCAGGGCTACACAGAGAAACCCTGTCTCGAAAAAAAAAAAAGTGAATCCCCCTTTTAATTTCCTAAATATCAATGAGTTTGGGAGAAATTGCTACATAACACTAACATACAAAATGGAAGCAGTGGACACCAGGAAAGGCTACACCTGTATGGCTCCAATCACATGAGAAAGCGGTGCAGGAAAAGTAAGAACACCACCAAAAAGATCAGTGCATGCTGGGATTTCAGGTGGGTTCAGACCACCAGGCAGCACACAGAGGAGTTTAGGTGGGTGGGACCGCTTTGTATGCTTGTGTAGACACAAGTCACTGGGCCCTTTCCAAACCCACTGAAGGCATTACAGAACCATCAGCTGCACTAGTTCAGACTTATCATTGGTAACAAATGTGTCACTGCGGTGCTAGAGGTGGGCAATAGGGTGGGGTGGGGGGACCAAGGGTAGATGGGAATTCCCTGTACTTCCCACTCAACTTTGTTGATAACCTAAAACTGCTCTGAAATGAATTATAAAGTCTATTAGAAATGTATTAACTTGTGGGGTGTAGTGACACTTGGGAGGCAGAGGCAGGCAGATCTCTGAGTTTGAGCCCAGCCCGGTCTACAGTGTGAGTTCCAGGAGAGCCAGAGCTACACAGGGAAACCCTGTTGCCTTCAGGCTTTGCTGCCCTTCCCCTCTCTCCTTGTCCCTAGCTCCCAGGTGATCTGGCTCCAGAACTCTTGGGCTCACACTAAGGTGGACACCCGCCCAAGCCAAGTAGAAATCACCACTCCCGACCTCTGTGTCCACTGCCTTCAACTGCCTTCATTTGTCCCAAACACTCAAAGTGACTGAGGGTGCAGAGAAGAATGCCAGACTTCCTCTCCAACCAGGGTCCACTTTAAAGGGTATATTCATTATTTTCCCCCATTGCTATGATAAAACACCCAACAAAAGCGATGGAAAGGTTTATTTTGGCACTCGGTTTTAGGGTACAGCCCTTCGAGGCAGGGATAAAGTCGTGATGCATTGGGAGTGATTAGACACACTACTTCCACAGGAAAGACAGACAGCAGATAAATGCTTACCTCACCTCCTCCTTTTCGCTAAGTCCAGGACCCCTGCTCACAGGAATGTCACTGTCTATATTTAAGTTGGATCCGCCCACCTTAATCAACCTAATCAAGATAATCCTAGATGATTCTAGATCTTGTCAGGTCACACCCCACCTCAGAGGGATTTGATTGGGAGGAGTTCGGGGGCTGAGGACTGAATCCAGTACCTGGCAGTGTCAGGCAAGCACTCTGTCATTGAACCACACCCTCCTCCCTACTTAAGAGGGCTTTACCAACTGTGGACTGAGTGGTTTCCGCAGCTTTTCAAGCTGGCCCAGTCTTAAGTACAAACACAGATGGCTACTGTTGTAGGCAGGTTCCTTTTTCTGTAAGGTGAAACCTAGAAGCCTGAAAAAAGCTTCCTCTCAAAGGCTGCGATTCCCATCCACCCCACCCAAGGCAGACTCTTCATGGACCCAAATCCTTCTTCCAATGGGGCGAGTCCCCAGCAGGAACAAACGTTCCTTCCAGTCCAATGCAGTCACTGCCCAGTGAAAAAGGCAGGGGAAGAGGCCAAGCCACCACAGGTCCACGGTGTGGGGAGAGGTTTCCCAGAGCAACCACTCCCAAGGCCAAAAGCAGTCGATCCGGCCCCCTCCCCTCCATGAGCCATTTCCTGCCCAAACAAACAGCCCCTCCCAAGCCCTGATTCGAGTTTGCTGCGTGACCTGAAGGTCTGGAACAAAAATATATGGTCCCTAGGGTGTGACTCCATGGCAGTCCCAGAAAGAGCATGGGTTATTTTAATCTGGTAATAAATAGTCCAGTCCTAATAAATGAAACAGTCACTTCTCTACCCTGCTTAAATGTGTGAGCAAACGCACTGAAAACCTAAGACGGCTGGTTCTTGGCCAGATTGGGAGTGTGTATATGTGAGTTTGCCTCTTTAATTCCCCATTTAGGCTGCCCTCTTACCTCTTTCTGGCAGCTTTTTCCTTCCCTGGCAAACCATCACCACACATCTCAGCCCCAACCTTTCATTTGCAGACCATGATCAAGTTTGGAAAGGACTTGGTTAATTTGAACAGGCTTGGAACAAATGAAAATTGAAGTCACGCTGGGAAAGACAAAGACAAGCAAAAATTGTGGGACCAAAGTATGAAATAGAAATTGAAGATTTGGAAAAGAAAACATTCCGCTAAGGGAGAGCCACACCGGGTGAACTCTCCAAGTCGTAGACCCCTAGATATTCAGGCAGTTGATGATTGGTGGGTGCAGAATGGAGGGGGGTTCCTCAGTGTGGTAGCTGCTCACTAGCTCCTGTAAGTGACCCTAATTAAACTTATTGGCTCAACAAGCTAGACTCGAACAGAAGTGTCTTTGGCCTGTTGGTAGTGTCCTGTCTGTCTGACTCCTCGGAAGAAGTTTTCACGATACTTGCATATCTGAAAATACCCTTTACCTGGTTGATAGCAAACCTGAACAGAGAATTCTAAGCTGAAACTCACTTCCCTTCTGAATGTTGACAGCCTTGTCTGTCACTGATAAGGACTCTGGAGCACCTTTGATGATGGCACACATGCAAGTATGCATGTGTGTGTGTGTGTGTGTGTGTGTGTGTGTGTGTGAGAGAGAGAGAGAGAGAGAGAGAGAGAGAGAGAGAGAGAGAGAGAGAGAAAGAGAGAGAGAGAGAGCACTTTGTCTCCAGATTATATTACAGCTCATGATGCCTGCTCTTGATTTGTTGATGTAAGCTTCTGTTGCATTTTGTTTTGTTTCTGTGGAACTAAGGATTGAAGCCAGGGCTTTATGTCCTGTGAGATGACTGACCATGAGATTATTTTGGTATATGTCTGCATAGTATACATGTGTGTACAAGTACATGCTAATGTATAAAAGCCAGAAATGGTTTTTATGTTTGTGTTTGTGTTTTGTTTTGTTTTGTTTTGTTGAGACAGGGTCTTTTACTGAACCCAAAGCTCACTGATTGGTTAGGCTGGCAAGCTAGCAAGCTCCAGGAATGTAGATGTCTTTAATCCTAAAGTCGGGTATGATGGTTTGTATATGCTCAGACCAGGGAGTGGCACTATTAGAAGGTGTGGACTTGTTGGAGTAGATATGTCACTGTGGGCCTGGGCTATAAGACTCTCATCTAGGGCTGGTGAGATGGCTCAGTGGGTAAGAGCACCCGACTGCTCTTCCGAAGGTCCAGAGTTCAAATCCCAGCAACCACATGGTGGCTCACAACCATCTGTAACAAGATCTGACTCCCTCTTCTGGAGTGTCTGAAGACAGCTATAGTGTACTTACATATAATAAATAAAAATAAATCTTTAAAAAAAAAAAAAAAGACTCTCATCTAGCTGCCTGGAAGTGAATATTCTGCTAGCAGCCTTCAGATGAAGGTGTAGAACTCTCATCTCCTCCTGCACCATGTCTGCTTGGATGCTGCCATGTTCCTGCCTTGATGATAATGGACTGAACCTCTGAACCTGTAAGCCAGCCCCAATTAAATGTTGTCCTTATAAAAGTAGCCTTAGTCATGGTGTCTGTTCACAGCAGTAAAACCCTAACTAAGACACTGGGGAAGCAAAGACAGATCTATTTGTGAATTTCAGGCTACCCTGGTCTATATACAGTCCCAGAACACCTAATGTTAGTATATAGTGAGAATTTGTCTTAAAACAAAGCAAAGACTGGAGAGTTGGCTTTTTTTTTTTTTTGGATTTTTGAGACAGGGTTTCTCTGTGTAGCCCTGGCTGTCCTGGAACTCACTTTGTAGTCCAGGCTGGCTTCGAACTCAGAAATCTGCCTGCCTCTGCCTCCCGAATGCTGGGATTAAAGGCGTGTGCCACCACTGCCCAGCACACTGCTGCTCTTAACCAAGGAGCCAAGTTAGATTTCCAGCACCCAGAAGGCAGCTCACAGCTGTGTGTAACTCCAGTTCCAAGGAACTCACTATCTGGCCCCTCAGGCACCAGGCATACATGTGGGGTACAGACATACATTCAGGTGAAAGACTCAACACATACTTTTTAAAAAGTGCATTGTGTCTAAGGGATGACAATCGAAGCTGTCCTCTGGCACACACATGTGTATACAGACTTACTTTGGAATCCTTGGATGGAATCACTAAATGTTTTTAATTAATTACGAGTACACTGTTGCTGTCTTCAAACACAACATAAGAGGGCATCAGACCCCATTACAGAGTACACTGTTGCTGTCTTCAGACACACCATAAGAGGGCATCAGACCCCATTACAGATGGTTGTGAGTCACCATGTGGTTGCTGGGAATTGAACTCAAGACCTCTGGAAGAGCAGTCAGTGCTCTTAACCACTGAGCCAATTCTCCAGCCCTCACTAAGTGTTTATAAAGGTTCTCACTAGCATTCTTCTTGAGTTGGATGCAACAAGATTCAAAACACCTTTCTGACTGAACACAGAAAGCTCACCTTACTATATAGATATCCAGTCCCCGTGAATGCTTAGTATTGTCCCTGTTCTGTGTGGGCATGTACGTGCCATGGCGTGCAAGCACAAGTCAGAAGACAACTTTGCGAAATTGGTCTCTCTAGAACTTGTAAATGGGTTCTGGAGATCAAAGTCAGATCATCAACCATGCAGGGCAAGAGCCTTTTCCCAAAGAGCTACCTTACTGGCCCAACAAACTATTCTTTTGAAAAGTTTGCATCAGGGACTGGAGAAACAGCTGGATGGTTAAGAGCTTGGACTGGGCTGCTCTTCCAGAGGGCCTAGGTTCAGTTCCCAGCATCCATATGGTGGCTCACACCTGCATTTTACTCCAGGTCCAGGGCATCTGATGCCCTCTTTTGGCTTCCATGGGTACTGCACACATATGGTGCACATATGCTCGCTCAGGTGCATACACAGACACATAAACATTTTTTTAAAAAAAAATCTTAAAAATAAAATCACATTATTCACTGACAGATACTAAAGCTCTTCACAGAAAAATTGGGTTTTTGAGATATACTCAAGTAGTACTGTTTAAATGAAATACTTTATTATGTTTTTATATTTAAATATACTGCTGTATGTGTTTTGCGTGTGCATGCTTGTGCACATATTGGGGTATGGTTAAATCCAGGGTCTTGTGCATGTCAAGGCCAGTTGTCTGACAATGAACTATGTTTCCAGCAGTTCCTATTCATGTTTCTACTTGCTAATTGGCACACTCTTACCCTACAGGGAAATCTAGCTGGGAAGTCCTTCTGAAGATGCACTTGATAAAGAGGATGTCTGTGGTTTTATAATTTACCTGTGTTTCCACAACCTTGCAGTACTCAGCCCTGATGAGGCTTACTCCCAGGAGAGCAGATATGCACTTCTGTTCATTAAAGCACTGTTGTCTGAAAAATATAATCGTATATAACTTAATGCTTAAAGCTCACACTCCTGTGGTCTGTTAGTGTCCACGTGGTTCCCCTCAGAGTAGTTCACACTGGCACCAGAGTGTTGACTTAATCACCTCTTTGATTAAAACCTTCAATGGCTGCCCATTGCTATTATGTGAAGCTTTGACCTTCTCCACAGGCCCTGTGTGGTCTAACTAAGGAGAAGGAAGAGGAGTCATTTTCAACTCTTTGGAAGCCCTGTTTGGGTTACTTCATCCAGGAAACCAAATCAGCAGACAGTGCAGGTTACCCTTTGAAGGCAGCAACCCCACTTCTGGGAGGCTGGAGAGGGTAGCAAACAGAGAGTAGATCCCAAAGTGACATTTGCTCTCCATCTCTAGTTTTAGTAAAACAGTCAGCAAAAAGCAATCATCAACACAATAACCACACATCCAAAAACTGCTCATACCTGCCCCAGACCCTTGTAGAAGACTTTATAATTAAAGAAACCACAGGTCTTTTGACTTCTCTTAAAGCCTTGTCTTCAATCTTAGCCCCAGAACTGAAAAAGGAACTTATATTCATGCCTGTGAAGTGAAGTCATTCATACCTTACCTCCTTTAGTTCAATGATAGCTCTGGAAGGAGGGAAGGTCTTCAAGTCCCAGGTAGTTAGAAGACTGTGCAATGAAGCAGAAACCATCAAAACATGAGAATTACAACCAGCAATTGGCTGAACAGGATGACTCTCCACACAGGCTTCCTTTCTGTTCCACTCCAGGTATCCATCCTAGCTGTGACAGTGTCTTCGTCCTTTTTGTCCTATGTTGGGAGCCGCCCCCACATTTGCCGTCATAAGATGGCGCTGACATCCTGTGTTCTAAGTGGTAAACAAATAATCTGCGCATGTGCCAAGGGTATTTTACGACTACTTGTACTCTGCCTTTCCCGTGAACGTCAGCTCGGCCATGGGCTGCAGCCAATCAGGGAGTGATGCGTCCTAGGCGAAATATAACTCTCCTAAAAAGGGGACGGGGTTTCCGCCACTCTCTCTCGCTGGCATCTCTCTGGCTCTGCGCGCCCTGCGCTCTCTCGCTGCCTAAAGATGTAAACAATAGAGCGCGCTCTGCGCTTTGGCACGCCGGAGCTCTGGCTCCTAAAGATGTAAGAATTGAAGGGGCTTTCGCTTTTGGGGCTGGGGGTTTGCGCTCCTAGCTCCTGAAGATTTAAGCAATAAAGTTTTGCCGCAGAAGATTCTGGTCTGTTGTGTTCTTCCTGGCCGGGCGTGAGAACGCTATTAAGAATTGGTGCCGAAACCCGGGACGAGAAATTCCGGGACGAGAAAAAATCCGGGACGAAAAAATACAAGAAAACTCGGGACCGGCGCAAGGAAGATCCCTCATTCCAGAACCAGAACTGCGGGTCGCGGTAATAAAGGTTCCCGTAAAGCAGACTGTTAAGAAGGATTCAACTGCATGAATTCAGAACTTTTCAGCTGGGGGAACAGAGTACCAGTGAGTACAGCTTTACGAGGTAAGTCTGGTCTTAAACTTTCTAACGAAATTCAAGACAGTCTATCAGAAGTAAAGTGGAAAATAGCTTTACAAGGTACGCCTGGCCTTGAACTTTCTAACGAAATTCAAGACAGTCTATCAGAAGTAAAGTGGAAAATGGCTTTGCAAGGTATGTTTGGCCTTGAACTTTCTCTAGTGTTAGAAGCCCTTTTGTTCCTTTTCACATGTTATCAAGTGGTTAAGGCAGGGCGGATTCTGGATGAAGTTCAGGACAATCTATCAGAAGTAAAGCGGGGAGAGAGAATAGGAGCAAAGAGAAAATATGGTTCACAAAATAAGTATACAGGCCTTTCCAAGGGTCTTGAACCCGAGGAAAAGTTTAGGTCAGGTAAGAATACCTGGGGAGAGATTAGAAGGAAGGAGAAGGAAAAAGAAAAGAAAAAAGATCAATTAGAGGAGCCAGTTCTTAGTAGTTCTGAATCAGATGAAAAGGCTATTAGGGCCTGGAAGGCGCTCTCCCGAGCAGGTGAAGCCACTGGACAATAATGACAGAGGCAGGCTCTTGCAGCCTACAAGGTCTTATTGTCCACCCTAGAGTTATAGATCAAGATTATAAAGGGGAACTTCAGGTTCTCTGTTCTTGTCCTCAAGTTGTCTTTTCTATATCACAAAGGGACAGAATAGCTCAACTAATAATTTTGCCAAGCCTACATGGCTGTTTTTTCTTCCTCTGGTATTCCTAGAGCTGCAAGAGGGATTAGTTCTACTAGAAATGATTCTGATTACTTAATAATGCCTTTAGATTGTTGTCAAATTTTATCTACTCACGTAGGGGTAAACCCTCGTGGCGTCAGGCCATTACAGGTCTGACAAATGGATGTCATGCATATTTCCTCCTTTGAGAGAAATCAATATTTACATGTTTAGATAAAAAGAGATCACCTCCATACCTTAAATGATTTTCAAAAGCTGTTGGGAGATATTAATTGGCTCAGACCTTTTTTAAAGATTCCTTCCGCTGAGTTAAGGCCTTTGTTTAGTATTTTAGAAGGAGATCCTCATATCTCCTCCCCTAGGACTCTTACTCTAGCTGCTAACCAGGCCTTACAAAAGGTGGAAAAAGCCTTACAGAATGCACAATTACAACGTATTGAGGATTCGCAGCCTTTCAGTTTGTGTGTCTTTAAGACAGCACAATTGCCAACCGCAGTTTTGTGGCAGAATGGGCCATTGTTGTGGATCCATCCAAACGTATCCCCAGCTAAAATAATAGATTGGTATCCTGATGCAATTGCACAGCTTGCCCTTAAAGGCCTAAAAGCAGCAATCACCCACTTTGGGCGAAGTCCATATCTTTTAATTATACCTTATACCGCTGCACAGGTTCAAACCTTGGCAGCCACATCTAATGATTGGGCAGTTTTAGTTACCTCCTTTTCAGGACAAATAGATAACCATTATCCAAAACATCCAATCTTACAGTTTGCCCAAAATCAATCTGTTGTGTTTCCACAAATAACAGTAAGAAACCCACTTAAAAATGGGATTGTGGTATATACTGATGGATCAAAAACTGGCATAGGTGCCTATGTGGCTAATGGTAAAGTGGTATCCAAACAATATAATGAAAATTCACCTCAAGTGGTAGAATGTTTAGTGGTTTTAGAAGTTTTAAAAACCTTTTTAGAACCCCTTAATATTGTGTCAGATTCCTGTTATGTGGTTAATGCAGTAAATCTTTTAGAAGTGGCTGGAGTGATAAAGCCTTCCAGTAGAGTTGCCAATATTTTTCAGCAGATACAATTAGTTTTGTTATCTAGAAGATTTCCTGTTTATATTACTCATGTTAGAGCCCATTCAGGCCTACCTGGCCCCATGGCTCTGGGAAATGATTTGGCAGATAAGGCCACTAAAGTGGTGGCTGCTGCCCTATCATCCCCGGTAGAGGCTGCAAGAAATTTTCATAACAATTTTCATGTGACGGCTGAAACATTACGCAGTCGTTTCTCCTTGACAAGAAAAGAAGCCCGTGACATTGTTACTCAATGTCAAAGCTGCTGTGAGTTCTTGCCAGTTCCTCATGTGGGAATTAACCCACGCGGTATTCGACCTCTACAGGTCTGGCAAATGGATGTTACACATGTTTCTTCCTTTGGAAAACTTCAATATCTCCATGTGTCCATTGACACATGTTCTGGCATCATGTTTGCTTCTCCGTTAACCGGAGAAAAAGCCTCACATGTGATTCAACATTGCCTTGAGGCATGGAGTGCTTGGGGGAAACCCAAACTCCTTAAGACTGATAATGGACCAGCTTATACGTCTCAAAAATTTCAGCAGTTCTGCCGTCAGATGGACGTAACCCACCTGACTGGACTTCCATACAACCCTCAAGGACAGGGTATTGTTGAGCGTGCGCATCGCACCCTCAAAGCCTATCTTATAAAACAAAAGAGGGGAATTGAAGAGATTTTACCCCGAGCACCAAGAGTGTCTGTGTCTATGGCACTCTTTACACTCAATTTTTTAAATATTGATGCTCATGGCCATACTGCGGCTGAACGTCATTGTACAGAGCCAGATAGGCCCAATGAGATGGTTAAATGGAAAAATGTCCTTGATAATAAATGGTATGGCCCGGATCCTATTTTGATAAGATCCAGGGGAGCTATCTGTGTTTTCCCACAGAATGAAGACAACCCATTTTGGATACCAGAAAGACTCACCCGAAAAATCCAGACTGACCAAGGGAATACTGATGTCCCTCATCTTGGTGATGTCCAGGGCGTCAATAATAAAGAGAGAGCAGCGTTGGGGGATAATGTCGACATTTCCACTCCCAATGACGGTGATGTATAATGCTCAAGTATTCTCCTGCTTTTTTACCACTAACTAGGAACTGGGTTTGGCCTTAATTCAGACAGCCTTGGCTCTGTCTGGACAGGTCCAGACGACTGACACCATTAACACTTTGTCAGCCTCAGTGACTACAGTCATAGATAAACAGGCCTCAGCTAATGTCAAGATACAGGGAGGTCTCATGCTGGTTAATCAACTCATAGATCTTGTCTAGGAACAACTAGATGTATTATGGCAAATAGCTCAGCTGGGGTGTAAACAAAAGTTTCCGGGATTGTGTGTTATTTCCATTCAGTATGTTAAAGTTACTAGGGCAGCTAATTTGTCAAAAAGTCTTTTTCAGTATATGTTACAGAATTGGACGGCTGAATTTGAACAGATCCTTCGGGAATTGAGACTTCAGGTCAACTCCACGCGCTTGGACCTGTCCCTGACCAAAGGATTACCCAATTGGATCTCCTCAGCATTTCCCTTCTTTAAAGAATGGGTGGGATTGATATTATTTGGAGATACACTTTGCTGTGGATTAGTGTTGCTTCTTTGATTGGTCTGTAAGCTTAAGGCCCAAACTAGGAGAGACAAGGTGGTTATTGCCCAGGCGCTTGCAGGACTAGAACATGGAGCTTCCCCTGATATATCTATGCTTAGGCAATAGGTCGCTGGCCACTCAGCTCTTATATCCCATGAGGCTAGTCTCATTGCACGGGATAGAGTGAGTGTGCTTCAGCAGCCCGAGAGAGTTGCACGGCTAAGCACTGCAATAGAAGGGCTCTGCGGCATAAAATGAGCCTATTCTAGGGAGACATGTCATCTTTCAAGAAGGTTGAGTGTTCAAGTGTCCTTCCCCCAGGAAAAACAACACGGGACCAGACCAGGACCCCTCTGGGTGATGAGCCTGGGAGGAGGTTATGTGTACGGCTCCTTTACCTACACACTGGGGATTTGACCTCTATCTCCACTCTCATTAATATGGGTGGCCTATTTGCTCTTATTAAAAGGAAAGGGGGAGATGTTGGGAGCCGCCCCCACATTTGCCGTCATAAGATGGCGCTGACATCCTGTGTTCTAAGTGGTAAACAAATAATCTGCGCATGTGCCAAGGGTATTTTACGACTACTTGTACTCTGCCTTTCCCGTGAACGTCAGCTCGGCCATGGGCTGCAGCCAATCAGGGAGTGATGCGTCCTAGGCGAAATATAACTCTCCTAAAAAGGGGACGGGGTTTCCGCCACTCTCTCTCGCTGGCATCTCTCTGGCTCTGCGCGCCCTGCGCTCTCTCGCTGCCTAAAGATGTAAACAATAGAGCGCGCTCTGCGCTTTGGCACGCCGGAGCTCTGGCTCCTAAAGATGTAAGAATTGAAGGGGCTTTCGCTTTTGGGGCTGGGGGTTTGCGCTCCTAGCTCCTGAAGATGTAAGCAATAAAGTTTTGCCGCAGAAGATTCTGGTCTGTTGTGTTCTTCCTGGCCGGGCGTGAGAACGCTATTAAGAGTCCTTTTTATTTTGTTATTTAGTTTTAAATATGTGTTTGTGTGTCTGTTTGTATATCTGTATGTGTGTGTCTGTGTGTGTGTGTGTGTGTGCGCATATGAATGCAGGGTATGTGCCCTCAGAAGCCAGAGGTTTTGGATCCCCTGCAGCTGTAGGTATAAATGAAACTGCTCGAGGAGGTAGGTGCCGGGAGTCATGCAGTACAGGCTCTTAACCACAGAGCCATCATCACCTCAGCCCCAGTCTTTCCTTCTGTGGGAAAGTTAACAATATGGACAGATGCTGGTGTGAGCAAGCACAAGAAGGAGTGGTTGTGGTGTGTGTTTTGGAGGGTGCTAGAGCTTTGTGCACCCTGAGGTGGTCATTTGGGGAGGGCTTGCCAATGCACAGTGGTTTGTGGTGTGTGGTTTGGAGGGTGCTAGAGCTTTGTGCACCCTGAGGTGGTCATTTGGGGAGGGCTTGCCAATGCACAGTGGTTTGTGGTGTGTGTTTTGGAGGGTGCTAGAGCTTTGTGCACCCTGAGGTGGTCATTTGGGGAGGGCTTGCCAATGCACAGTGGTTTGTGGTGTGTGGTTTGGAGGGTGCTAGAGCTTTGTGCACCCTGAGGTGGTCATTTGGGGAGGGCTTGCCAATGCACAGTGGTTTGTGGTGTGTGGTTTGGAGGGTGCTAGAGCTTTGTGCACCCTGAGGTGGTCATTTGGGGAGGGCTTGCCAATGCACAGTGGTTTGTGGTGTGTGGTTTGGAGGGTGCTAGAGCTTTGTGCACCCTGAGATGGTCATTTGGGGAGGGCTTGCCAATGCACAGTGGTTTGTGGTGTGTGTTTTGGAGGGTGCTAGAGCTTTGTGCACCCTGAGGTGGTCATTTGGGGAGGGCTTGCCAATGCACAGTGGTTTGTGGTGTGTGTTTTGGAGGGTGCTAGAGCTTTGTGCACCCTGAGGTGGTCATTTGGGGAGGGCTTGCCAATGCACAGTGGTTTGTGGTGTGTGGTTTGGAGGGTGCTAGAGCTTTGTGCACCCTGAGGTGGTCATTTGGGGAGGGCTTGCCAATGCACAGTGGTTTGTGGTGTGTGGTTTGGAGGGTGCTAGAGCTTTGTGCACCCTGAGGTGGTCATTTGGGGAGGGCTTGCCAATGCACAGTGGTTTGTGGTGCGTGTTTTGGAGGGTGCTAGAGCTTTGTGCACCCTGAGGTGGTCATTTGGGGAGGGCTTGCCAATGCACAGTGGTTTGTGGTGTGTGTTTTGGAGGGTGCTAGAGCTTTGTGCACCCTGAGGTGGTCATTTGGGGAGGGCTTGCCAATGCACAGTGGTTTGTGGTGTGTGGTTTGGAGGGTGCTAGAGCTTTGTGCACCCTGAGGTGGTCATTTGGGGAGGGCTTGCCAATGCACAGTGGTTTGTGGTGTGTGGTTTGGAGGGTGCTAGAGCTTTGTGCACCCTGAGGTGGTCATTTGGGGAGGGCTTGCCAATGCACAGTGGTTTGTGGTGCGTGTTTTGGAGGGTGCTAGAGCTTTGTGCACCCTGAGGTGGTCATTTGGGGAGGGCTTGCCAATGCACAGTGGTTTGTGGTGTGTGGTTTGGAGGGTGCTAGAGCTTTGTGCACCCTGAGGTGGTCATTTGGGGAGGGCTTGCCAATGCACAGTGGTTTGTGGTGTGTGGTTTGGAGGGTGCTAGAGCTTTGTGCACCCTGAGGTGGTCATTTGGGGAGGGCTTGCCAATGCACAGTGGTTTGTGGTGTGTGTTTTGGAGGGTGCTAGAGCTTTGTGCACCCTGAGGTGGTCATTTGGGGAGGGCTTGCCAATGCACAGTGGTTTGTGGTGTGTGGTTTGGAGGGTGCTAGAGCTTTGTGCACCCTGAGGTGGTCATTTGGGGAGGGCTTGCCAATGCACAGTGGTTTGTGGTGCGTGGTTTGGAGGGTGCTAGAGCTTTGTGCACCCTGAGGTGGTCATTTGGGGAGGGCTTGCCAATGCACAGTGGTTTGTGGTGTGTGTTTTGGAGGGTGCTAGAGCTTTGTGCACCCTGAGGTGGTCATTTGGGGAGGGCTTGCCAATGCACAGTGGTTTGTGGTGTGTGGTTTGGAGGGTGCTAGAGCTTTGTGCACCCTGAGGTGGTCATTTGGGGAGGGCTTGCCAATGCACAGTGGTTTGTGGTGTGTGGTTTGGAGGGTGCTAGAGCTTTGTGCACCCTGAGGTGGTCATTTGGGGAGGGCTTGCCAATGCACAGTGGTTTGTGGTGTGTGGTTTGGAGGGTGCTAGAGCTTTGTGCACCCTGAGGTGGTCATTTGGGGAGGGCTTGCCAATGCACAGTGGTTTGTGGTGTGTGGTTTGGAGGGTGCTAGAGCTTTGTGCACCCTGAGGTGGTCATTTGGGGAGGGCTTGCCAATGCACAGTGGTTTGTGGTGTGTGGTTTGGAGGGTGCTAGAGCTTTGTGCACCCTGAGGTGGTCATTTGGGGAGGGCTTGCCAATGCACAGTGGTTTGTGGTGTGTGGTTTGGAGGGTGCTAGAGCTTTGTGCACCCTGAGGTGGTCATTTGGGGAGGGCTTGCCAATGCACAGTGGTTTGTGGTGTGTGGTTTGGAGGGTGCTAGAGCTTTGTGCACCCTGAGGTGGTCATTTGGGGAGGGCTTGCCAATGCACAGTGGTTTGTGGTGCGTGTTTTGGAGGGTGCTAGAGCTTTGTGCACCCTGAGGTGGTCATTTGGGGAGGGCTTGCCAATGCACAGTGGTTTGTGGTGTGTGGTTTGGAGGGTGCTAGAGCTTTGTGCACCCTGAGGTGGTCATTTGGGGAGGGCTTGCCAATGCACAGTGGTTTGTGGTGCGTGGTTTGGAGGGTGCTAGAGCTTTGTGTACCCTGAGGTGGTCATTTGGGGAGGGCTTGCCAATGCACAGTGGTTTGTGGTGTGTGGTTTGGAGGGTGCTAGAGCTTTGTGCACCCTGAGGTGGTCATTTGGGGAGAGCTTGCCAATGCACAGTGGTTTGTGGTGTGTGTTTTGGAGGGTGCTAGAGCTTTGTGCACCCTGAGGTGGTCATTTGGGGAGGGCTTGCCAATGCACAGTGGTTTGTGGTGTGTGTTTTGGAGGGTGCTAGAGCTTTGTGCACCCTGAGGTGGTCATTTGGGGAGGGCTTGCCAATGCACAGTGGTTTGTGGTGCGTGTTTTGGAGGGTGCTAGAGCTTTGTGCACCCTGAGGTGGTCATTTGGGGAGGGCTTGCCAATGCACAGTGGTTTGTGGTGTGTGGTTTGGAGGGTGCTAGAGCTTTGTGCACCCTGAGGTGGTCATTTGGGGAGGGCTTGCCAATGCACAGTGGTTTGTGGTGCGTGGTTTGGAGGGTGCTAGAGCTTTGTGCACCCTGAGGTGGTCATTTGGGGAGGGCTTGCCAATGCACAGTGGTTTGTGGTGTGTGTTTTGGAGGGTGCTAGAGCTTTGTGCACCCTGAGGTGGTCATTTGGGGAGGGCTTGCCAATGCACAGTGGTTTGTGGTGTGTGGTTTGGAGGGTGCTAGAGCTTTGTGCACCCTGAGGTGGTCATTTGGGGAGGGCTTGCCAATGCACAGTGGTTTGTGGTGCGTGGTTTGGAGGGTGCTAGAGCTTTGTGCACCCTGAGGTGGTCATTTGGGGAGGGCTTGCCAATGCACAGTGGTTTGTGGTGTGTGGTTTGGAGGGTGCTAGAGCTTTGTGCACCCTGAGGTGGTCATTTGGGGAGGGCTTGCCAATGCACAGTGGTTTGTGGTGTGTGGTTTGGAGGGTGCTAGAGCTTTGTGCACCCTGAGGTGGTCATTTGGGGAGGGCTTGCCAATGCACAGTGGTTTGTGGTGCGTGGTTTGGAGGGTGCTAGAGCTTTGTGCACCCTGAGGTGGTCATTTGGGGAGGGCTTGCCAATGCACAGTGGTTTGTGGTGTGTGGTTTGGAGGGTGCTAGAGCTTTGTGCACCCTGAGGTGGTCATTTGGGGAGGGCTTGCCAATGCACAGTGGTTTGTGGTGTGTGGTTTGGAGGGTGCTAGAGCTTTGTGCACCCTGAGGTGGTCATTTGGGGAGGGCTTGCCAATGCACAGTGGTTTGTGGTGCGTGGTTTGGAGGGTGCTAGAGCTTTGTGCACCCTGAGGTGGTCATTTGGGGAGGGCTTGCCAATGCACAGTGGTTTGTGGTGCGTGGTTTGGAGGGTGCTAGAGCTTTGTGCACCCTGAGGTGGTCATTTGGGGAGGGCTTGCCAATGCACAGTGGTTTGTGGTGTGTGGTTTGGAGGGTGCTAGAGCTTTGTGCACCCTGAGGTGGTCATTTGGGGAGGGCTTGCCAATGCACAGTGGTTTGTGGTGTGTGGTTTGGAGGGTGCTAGAGCTTTGTGCACCCTGAGGTGGTCATTTGGGGAGGGCTTGCCAATGCACAGTGGTTTGTGGTGTGTGGTTTGGAGGGTGCTAGAGCTTTGTGCACCCTGAGGTGGTCATTTGGGGAGGGCTTGCCAATGCACAGTGGTTTGTGGTGTGTGGTTTGGAGGGTGCTAGAGCTTTGTGCACCCTGAGGTGGTCATTTGGGGAGGGCTTGCCAATGCAACTGGTCACTGCTTTTGCTTGCTCGTGTCTAGGAACTTGCCAAGACTTTCAGAGTCTTTGCTCTGACTGAGAGTCTGCTGTGAAGAGAGATGCGAGAGGAAGTTCACCTGTTCTCACACAGAGAAGGCTGTGCATTCAATGGCTTAACACAGAAAAACATCAGTATTAGAAGGTTCCAGAAAAACTTTTTAAAAAAAGAACTACTTTCATAAAATGTGAAATTTGAATGAGGGCTTATCACTCTTTAACATCTACAACTGTAGAGAGAAGACCGTGCACAAACTGTGGGTGCACAGAGGACGTTGTACTCAGAGAAGCACTGAGAGACTCGGGAATATTAATCACACTGTGTTTCCTTGATAGAGGAGATAAAATCAAACACCCCCACTTTATCCAGAGGGCCAAGAGCAGAGGTTCTTAACATCCTGGTGACATTTCTGCTATCTGTAGAGACAGACCTCACCCAAATTCCCCAGAATGATTATCCTAGACCCTTCCCTCTCTAGACTGTTACTCATCCTTAGGGTAGACGTCAAATGTTCTTTATGGCTTTCTGACCTCTATGCTACCTGTCAGAGAGTACACAGCTTCTAGGTTTTCTAGGTAGAGAAGTCATGCTTATGGTCACATGTACTTTGTATGGGAGACATTTCACAATCAAACCATAGAAGTGCCTGAGCCCAGGGGTTTGCTGGTCCCTCTAAAGTGGACTCCCATGTGCCTTTCCTTCCCGTATGGGCAGTTGGAACACTTCCCTCGGGTTTCCCCTTGCTCGGTCTGCCTCTAGTCAAGCAGGCTGGCAAACAGTTGCCTCCATTAGACTTTTTCCTGAGGCTCAGGTGGCATTCAATGGGAGCATCTAGTAGCATCTGGGCTACTCCTGGGGTGTAAGTCAGAGATACCCTCCTTCCTATATGTGGGTCTCAAGAACCAGACCTATGTTATCAGGCTTGGTGGCAGGAATCTTTACCTGCTAAACCATTGTGCCAGCCTCTCCAACATTCTCCATCTGCCTCCTTTCTCCACTTCTGAGAATTTCATCAGCTAAACAACTAGAGAAAGGGTTGGAGTTGTGCTTAAAGCCATTGATCAGGGTGGCTATAAGAACAGGAAAGAAACTTCACTTTCCACTAAAGGAAACCATCTCTCCTTAACTTCCTTAGTGTATAGATTTTTAAAAGAGCTGACACATCTCTGAAGAGCTAATTTTAACAATTCAAATAGTCTGCTAAGGCTGAGTCATGTTCGCTTATAAAAACCAACTACTTTACATATTCCATATTAATTTAGCATAGACTTAGAGAAGAGGAAGAACATAAAATCCATATTAAATCACAGGAAAAATGTTAGTAATGGCCACAGCATATATTTCTCACTTGGGGTTATTACCTGAGATCCTGAGATAGATAGATAGATAGATACATAGATAGATAGATAGATAGATAGATAGATAGATAGATAGATAGATAGATACATACATACATACATACATACATACATACATACATACATACATACATAGATGATGGATAAATAGCTAGATAGAGGGATAGATAGATAGATACATAGATAGATAGATGATGGATAAATAGCTAGATAGACAGAGGGATAGATAGATGATGGATAAATAGCTAGATATAGGTAAATGGATGAATGGATAGCTAGCTAGCTAGCTAGCTAGATGACAAATAGATGGAAGGATGGGTAGATAGATAGATAGATAGATAGATAGATAGATAGATAGATAGATAGATAGACAGATAGATGGATGAATAGATAGGATTTTAGAAGTCTTACAAATGAGCTATTATTTAAAACAAGGATTTTAAGAAAAGATGTATTTCCGATGTAATTGTGTGTATACGAGCATGTGAGTGCAGGTCCCCATGAAGGCTTAGGAGGGCATTAGAGCACTTGAGCTGGTGTCAGATGGTTGTGAGCCTCCCAGTGAGGGTACTGGGAACTGAGTGTGAGTCTTCTGCAAGAACTATACATGCTCTTAACTGCTGAACAGTCTCTCCACCTTCAAGAATTTTCTAGAGAATAAGTTTTATGGAATAAAATATGCATATAATTCTGATTAACATACACGCACATGCATTTATATTTCTTTCACTAAATACTAACTGAAAATGATAATTTCTTTCATTCTAATGGGATGCAGGAAATTACAGTCATATTAGAGATATCTGTGACTTTATTGCCAGTCAAAACGCTACACATTGTCTACATCACATTAAAGTCACTTCAGTTGTCTCCAAATATTGCTGATTTGTATTTTAAAATTCCTGTCTGTCTTGATGTTGTTTAATGCATTAACAAAGAATACTGTGTAAGACTGTCTAGTTGTCTACAGCTGTGTAACAAATTGTCCCAAAACTTGTTGTTGAATATTTTTAATCCCAATTCAGGGTTTCTTTTTTTTTTTTTTTTTTCTTGTTTCTTTTTTTGGTTTTTCGAGACAGGATTTCTCTGTATAGCCTTGGCTGTCCTGGCACTCACTTTGTAGACCAGGCTTGGCCTCGAACTCAGCAATCTGCCTGCCTCTGCCTCCCAAGTGCTGGGATTAAAGGCGTGCGCCACCATGCCCGGCTCAATCCAGGGTTTCTAACCTGCCTTTGACCATTTAGTTCCTGGATAAAACGCACACACACAACCTTTATATTTACAGTAAGCCTTAATCAGCACAAGAGCTGGGCAGATCTCTATCCTCTGTGCTATTATGTCTATTTCCCTGCCAATAATCCCATTATATAATTTGTCATATCTTGCCTGAGCTATTCTTAGCTCCAATTAGCCAACCCACATGGCCATTATTTTAAGATTCTTACCCCATAGATAGCATCTTCTTATTTTCTCACCTTCTCTCCCACATGGCCTCCTCAGACCCCAAGCCCAGGAACCCAAGGCTCCTCCTATCTGTCTTCTGCCTTGCTATTGGCTGTAGGCATCTTTATTTACCAATTGGGTAATTTGAGGGGTAAGGTTACATAGGGACACTTGGGTACATGCAGACTCTCCCATCCTTGAGGCAACCAGGCCTTGGGGGCCAGTATTTAGCATTACAATACAAGCAAAAGACCAAACCTCAACAAAATACTTTGTAATTTAAAACAATTTATTGTCTGGCAGTGTGGCTCACACCTTTAAACCCAGCGTTTAGGAAGCAGAGGCAGACAGATCTCTGCACTTAAGGCCAGCTTGGTCTACAGATTGAGTTCCAGAACAGCCAGGGGTACATAGATAAGGGGTATCTTATCTCAAAAACAAACAAACAAACAAACAAAGTCTTCATTATTGCACAGTTGTATGGGATAGGACCTAGCTTGGCTCAGCTAGGTCTGGTGCCACAAGACTGGACTCAAGGCTATGGAAAGGGCTGCAGCCAACACAAACTCTACCTCTAAACTTACTTGCAAGATTGTTGGCAGATTTAGTTCCTCGAGAATTATTAGGTTGAAGGGCTTAACCTTTTGGTGGTATTTTTGTTTTATTTTGGGACAGGGACTTTCTGTGTGGCCTAGACGTTATGACCAGGCTGCAAGGCTAGGCTCTCGACAGCTTCTGACGGTGGTGTGTCTTAGTTCTTGGAGCTCTGACCCTCATTATAATGTAAGCCACAGTAGAGCAGCTAGTTTCCACCCAGGTGAGTGACAACTGGAGAGGGTGAGTGAAATGATGGCTAGAGTCCCTTGTAATCCAGTCATGTAAACAACTAATCACAACTCTCACTATATTCCCTTTTAAAGAACAATATTACAAGGTCCAGCACACACTCAAGAGAGGGGAATTACGTAAGGCAAAAAAGCCGGGCGTGGTGGCGCAAGCCTTTAATCCCAGCACTCGGGAGCAGAGGCAGGCGGATTTCTGTGTTCGAGGCCAGCCTGGTCTACAAAGTGAATTCCAGGACAATCTGGGCTATACAGAGAAACTCTGTTTCGAAAAAACCAAACCAAACAAACAAACAAACAACAACAACAACAAAAATAAGGCAAAAAAATCTTAACTTAAGTGCTACCTACTATACAGTAACATCACAAATTCACTTTTTAGCATTTTGATATGCATATATTGGCATAATTGATTTCCCCTGTAGATGTAGATATTTTTCTAAAATGCATTTCAGAATATTATCCTGAAAAGTCATCCACAGAATTTGCAAAAAGGTTTCAGTTTGGATAACATCAATGACCTCCTAAGGGAAGCTGTTTAGCATGATCTCAAGCTATGCACAGAGGTCAAACTTCTGCTCAAGTCAACATTCTAGATTAGTTCACACTATCACAGTGTTGAGAAAAGGCATACATATTTGGAAACATGAATTTTCTATCAAACAAACAATAAGCTATTTTTGATTCTACACACTCAAGTTGGTATGCATATAATATATACATATAAGTGTATATATAAGATGCATATAGTATAAGGAGTACAGGCCTCTGCCAAGCTTGTTGGATCACAGTTAAACCTGCCATTTGCAATGACTATATGATTATGTAAGTAGAACAAATTTCCTCACAAATACCTGAATATCAAATTCCTTCTTTTCTTAAGCCATGCATGAAAAAAAAACCACAGAATTTAATGTATGTGTGTGTGTGTGTGTGTGTGTGTTTGTGTGTGTGAGAGAGAGAGACAGAGACAGAGACAGAGAGAGGAGACAGAATAATGAAATCATGCTATGATTCCTTTCATATGACAAACTTAGAGATATTAGTTTGTATTTGTGTTTATCTATCTGTGTTTTGTGAGTGTATGTATGCACAGGTAGATGCAAATATACATTCATGTGCAGAAGCAACTTTTTCAATAATGTTCCACCTTATATTTAAGGCAAACTGATTCTGTGCATGGTGTGTCACTATGTTCACGGGAGTGCAGTTGCCGGTGGAAGCCAGAGGGCATCTGCTCCCCTGGAGCCCGAGTTCCTGGTGGTTGTGAGACACACCATGAGGATGCTGGGAAGCAAACTTAGGACCTCTGCAAGAGCAGTAATTACTCTTAATCACTGAGCCACACATCCAGGCCAAAAGGTAAATGTTTTGTATTGTTTCTGATACAGGAGATTGAACTCAGGGCCTTGTACATGCCAGGCAAATGCTCTACCACTAAGCTACACCACGGACTTTCCACCTTATTTATTTTTAAAGATTTATTTATTTATTATATGTAAGTACACTGTCTTCAGACACTCAGAAAAGGGAGTTAGATCTTGTTACGGGTGGTTGTGAGCCAGCATATAGTTGCTGGGATTTGAACTCATGACCTTCAGAAGAGAAGTCAGTGCTCTTACTGCTGAGCTATCTCACAAGTCCTCCACTTTATTTTTTGAGACAGGATCATCCGATGAACTTTGAGCTCTTGGAATGACTGAGCTGTCTGGGAATAAGCTCCAGAATTCTGCGCCCCCCCCCCCAGTCCTCAACTGCTATAAATATTTTAAGTTTAGATACTTTTAAAACTCTCTCTTTTATTTATTTATTTTATTTATTTTATTTTTCGAGACAGGGTATCTCTGTGTAGCCCTGGCTGTCCTGGAACTCACTCTGTAGACCACGCTAGCCTCGAACTCAGAAATCCGCCTGCCTCTGCCTCTCAAGTGCTGGGATTAAAGGTATGCGCCACCACGCCCTGCTCTCTTTTTATTTTTATTTTTTGGTTTTTCAAGACAGGGTTTCTCTGTATAGCTCTGACTGTCCTAGAACTCACTCTGTAGACCAGGCTGGCCTTGAACTCAGAAATGTGCCTGCCTCTGCCTCCCAAATGCTGGGATTAAAGGTGTACGCCACCACTGCCCAAACAGTTTAGGTACTTTTATTTGTTTATGTTGAATTTGTCTTCATTTAAGGACCAGGCCTAATTTCAAAAAAGGCCTTAAGGCTCCAGCTTCAGGAATAGACCATAAGTCCCCAAAACTAAGTTGGGGGACTAAGTCATAAGACAGCAGCTCTAGGAACAGACCATAAAATCCAGAACAAGATCATAAAACCCCCTCCCAAAGAACAGTCTGGGGATAAACACAAAAATGGGAAATATCTTATCTCAGAATGGGCCATCTGCGCTGGGCAGCCCTATTTCATCACGTGGTTGAACGATTGTGATATAGGGATACAGACCACTGGCCACACATGATTGAACATTCATGACATTGGAATGTAGACCACTGATCACCTGTGGCCCCCTAGCACCCACCAATGAGATTATAGATTACCTAATTCTTCTAGAGAGTTCCCTTGGTTTCCTGTAAGAAGGCCTGCCTGCCTTTGTCTGGGATCGTCATTTCAAAGAATGGTTGACCCTTGCATACTGGATGTTTCTGTGGAATAAACACTCTTTGTTTTTGCATACTATCTGAGTCTGGGCTCTTCCTTCAGTGATTTTTGGACCCTTACATTGTATATATGTGTCTCTGTGTAAGTGTGCACATGTACATGTATGTAGGTGCCTCTGGTAGCTGAAAAGGGGCATCCAATTTCCTGAACTGGAGTTACTAAGGTGTGCACCATCTGCTGTGGGTGCTGGGAACCTAACTCTGGCCTTTTGTGAGAGCAGAAGAGGGCCATCCTCTAGCCCTTGCATATATTGTTTTAATAGTGTAAAAGCTAAGGGTATTTCATAAAATCCCACTGTTTGAAGAATGGATTTGTTTTTTTTTGTTGTTTTGTTTTTTTTTTGTTTTTTTTTTTTTTTGTTTTTCGAGACAGGGTTTCTCTGTATAGCCTTGGCTGTCCTGGAACTCACTCTGTAGACCAGGCTGGCCTCGAACTCAGAAATCCACCTGCCTCTGCCTCCCGAGTGCTGGGATCAAAGGCGTGCGCCACCACACCCGGCTCCAAGAATGGATTTGTTAATAGTGATTGGGAATATTGGTTTGTCTTACTCAAAGACCAGTTTTATCTTAAAAAGCAAAACTCTTGTCACTTTCCCAAAACTCTCCCCTGTGTTCTCCATGGGAAAGTGATTTTCTAAATATCACACACTCTTCTCCCTTTATCCACAGATTCACTTTGGCAGTACCCACAGTCAACCATGTTCCAAAATTATGAAGTGGAAAATTCCAGAAATAAATGATTCACCAGTTTTAAACTGAAAATGCCGTTCTAAGTAGCCAATGAAGTCTCTCACTCCCCTCACTGTGTTGCTCCCAGGACGCTAGCAGTTCCTCTGGAGTGTCAATGTTGTGTATGTGAAACTCCTGGCCCCCTGGGAGGCATGGTCCTTGTTCCAATAATCCTCATTTTATTTCATAATAGCCCCAAAGCACAAGAGCAGCTGGCTGTCTACATCAAAGATAAGATTTAGCCTGCTTTTGTATTGTTAAGACTGGGTCTCACTCTGTAGCTCTAGCTGGGCTCAAACTCACTATGTAGCCCAGGCTGGTCTCAAACTTGCCGCAGCTTCTGCCTCAGCCTCCTTGGTGATGGGATTACATGCATGAAACACTGTACCTGGCGTCAAAGTTTGTTTGTTTGTTTGTTTTTTTAAAGTAAATGTTGTTGAGGTTGCTTAAATCTATGGTTCGGTTGTTAATCTCTTACTGTGCTGGATGTATAAATTAAGAGTAGGTGTGTGTAGGACACACAGTGTATAGTGTTTGGCTAGTCCGCGGGTCCTGAAGTTTGCCTGCCTACCTTTGATGCGAAGGGAAGAGACAATGACGACGACAATTTTCTAGCCTAATGCTGTATGTTATGTTGTCAACTGCTCTGGGATTTTTCAGGTAAGTTTAGCAAATTTTCATGTATGCTGGTAAGTTTCTTGTGGTCTTCCTAAATTCTAAATCCTCCTAAGCCTTTCGGGTTCAGTTATAGAGACGTGGAAGTCACAGAGCTGCTACATTGGTGATCTCTCCTCTATGGAGCCATCTTTGCATTGCCTTGAGGAGAGCTCCATCACACCAGGCCTCTCTCAGGGTCAGGCAGAACCAGTTAGAACTGGAGAGGGCCATGAGACAAGAACGTTACAACGCCCAGTAGTGATTAGACTGAGCTCAGGTTCCTGGACCAACCTACACTTCCGCCCGCGAAGGTGGGGGTCGGTACTGGCGCTGACGCCAGAAGGACACTTCCGCCTGGGTGCGTATGACGTCAGGGGCGACCCCTTTAAAAAAAAAAATCTAGGAGATCAAGTCTCGCGAGATTCTGGCGCGGCCGCTTTGGCACCGCCTCACGGGGCGGGACGAGGCGGGGCCTGGCGCGAGAGACGCGCGCCGCGGGCTGCGGTGACTGAGGAGGAGGCTGAGCGGGCGCGGGCGACACCGGCAGGTGAGAGCGGGCGAGGGCACCGGCGCCGGCGCGGGGCAGGGCCGCGGGGCTAGGGCGGCGCTCGCTGCGGGGAGGTGTGAGGGGCTTGGCGCGGTACAGCCCGCGGCGCCCAGCCCAGGTGTCCCTGGCGGAGCGGAGAACCGCGGCCGTGCGCGGCGTCCCCGGGCTGCAGGCGGGGCCGCGCCCCCACCGCCTGTCAGTCACCGGGGCCTTCGCCGAGCCGGGTGCGGCAGCCTGCGTACCGGGAGCGGAGCCGCCAGCCCCGCGCGCGTCCTGCTCCGGGCCCACCTTCCCGTCCCCTCCGGACGCAGAGGGCACGGCTCGCCGGCACAAAGTTGCCGGTGCACAGCGACGGCAAACTGTGCCCGAGCCGCGGCGTCCCTGTCACCGATGCTACTTTCTCTGTTGCGGGGTCGCTCTTGGGTCCCGAAGTTTGGAGAAACGCGGTGAAGAGATGCGAGGTGGGTCTGGAGCAGCGGCTGGTGTAGAGGTGCGCTGCTGCCGCCCCTCGGGACTCACTCGGTGCAGAGCCGGCGCGCTCTCCGGCTCCTCTGCAACTTGGGACGCGTTTCGGTAGAAGCCACTTATGGATTTGGCTCTGGTATTAGCCACACGACTGCCAAGAAGCCAGGCGAACAAAGTTCAATGGTTTTAAGGTGGTGATTACCCCTTATTTGGCAGTCGTGGCTTAAATCGGTCAGGTCTCCCTACTTTAAGTCAATAAGCCTTGCAATTTGCATATCAAGTTGTCTTGATGTCTCACGCACAAGCCTAAATGGAAAGGTTTTTCTCTTACGCCTCAGGATATATAAAACAATTAAGTTTATTATGCTCTTTCCCTCGTGGCCAAGAGGCACTTTATTTGAGTTAGTTGCTCTTGTGTCTATTTGGGGAGATAATTTAGTTAAATATACGATAAATTATGATATTGCGCGAGGTCATAAAAGTACTTTTATTTGGAAAATCCTGGTCTCAGAAGAAGTACAAGGGATAAAAGTTTGGTATTTGCCTTCGCTCTGCTGAGCGTTTTTTCTCCTAGTTAGAGGCCCGATTAGGCATCCCATTTGTTGGGATGTGTTTAGAATGAGAAGCATAGTTCGGTGTAGTTTCCGTGCTCTTTTGAAAGGCCTTGCTGTTAAGTAATGAACAAATTAGACTCAGAAAAACCACATTAAATAGAATACTGGAAGTCTCAGCACTTGTTTTCTTGAGTTTGCTTACAAATAAGCCAAAGAATAGAAACTAAGGCTGTCTAAATAAAAAGGTGTTCTCTGCAGTTTTTATTATTTAAAACAGTTTTAAATTTTAAATATATTTTGATCATAGTCCCTTCTCCCTCAAGCCCTTCCAGATCCTCTCCTCCTCTCTACCCACCCAACTTTAAGTTCTTTCTCAAAAACCAAACTCTGCAGCTTTTTAAATACTAGATTTTAATTTCAAAAAGTGGGACATTAAGAACAAAGGAAAATGATAAAAAACCAAAATGATAAAGCATTAGTCTCAGTTTGGCCATTTTTCTTTAGAAAAGTTCCACTCTCTCAAAGACCAGTGACATCTTGTTAGTAGAATTGGTAACATGCCTTAGCAAGTGCCTTCTCACAGAGCTAGGAAAAGTTGAAGACACCAAAGCCAGGAGGATTTTTGTATCTTGCTGTAATGTTAAATGAGTTTATTTTCCATAAATGTAGGACCAGTTAAGCAAGCATATTGCTGTTTGAGAATCCTAGCATTACTTTCAAATCAACAGATGGGCAAGCTATGACTGGGTTAGACTAGACATATGCAGAAAGCCTGCCCTTGAATTTTTATATGAAAAGCACCATGGTCTCTTTCAGTGAGATGATGAAAGCAAGCTTAAGGCAGCAGAGTTGTGTTTAAACAAGCAGGTATATTCTCCTATCCTTTCTTCTTTGTTCCCCCAACAGTTTCTGTTCAAGTCCCAAGGAAGTATTTAGTGAGGCATGATCAGTGCTGCCATATACAGGCTACAGGGCACTTCAATCTCCAGGTAAAGGTTCTGCTGATTGCCAGGATATTATTGTTTACAAGCATTGGAAGGAGGGATGAAGGGAGAGAAGGGTTAGTTGCCTGCCTTACACAAATGCTGTGGTCTTTGTCCTGAGGGAGAAACATGTGACTCCACTTCCAGTAACTAGAATATAAAATTCCTACTGAAGCCAAGGAAGGAAGGATCAGTCCTACCAGACAACTCAAGGGTTTCAGGAGGAAAAGGCATCTGTGCAGATGATTTGGATGACCTGGTGGATGGTAAGACTGTAAGAGAACACTTTATACAGGGCCTCTGTTGCCAAACCCTTCGCTTATATATCTTGTTTACCAGAGGGAGCGTTTCTATTACTCCCACCTTGCTGAGGGAGTAAATGAGGTGTCAAAGTCAGGTAGACAGTAAGTAGTAGAGTTGCTTTGGCCTAGACACCATGGGTTTACACACTACCTCCCATTGTCATTCAGGAAGGTCTTGCTCAGGTCTGTAGTTGCAAAGAGTGGATTTCGGAAAATGCATCTAAATTTTGGGAATGCCAACGAAGTGAAAACCTAGGTAAATGAGTTGTGGTTTTTGTTTGTTTTTGAGACAGAGTTTCACTGTGTAGCTGTATAGTTCCAGGGTGTTCTGAAACTTAGTCCAGGCTGGCTGTAACTCACACAAATCATTTGCTTCTGTCTCCACAGTGCTGGGACTAAAGGTATGCACCACCACACTCAGCAAAGGAAATATTATTTTTGGCATGTAAAATTTAGTCACTTTGAAAGTTACTTTTCATGCTAATTAGTTGTAGCCATCAAGTGAGACCCATGTAGATTCAAAATGAGAAATTAGGAATACCCCTTCCCTGCTGCAACATTTCAGTTGTTGTATTATATCTTGTGTGTCTAAAGGCTACTTGGCATTAGATATTGTTTGGATTGAATTATGAAGTTGAAATTGAGTTGATGTCAGTCTCAGACCTTTCAGTTTTTATTTCCATAAATAGCTATTCCGATAATGTCTGAAGCAAGGTTTGGAATAGAGTTTTGTACATGTGTAAAATGAGAGAAGTTCAGCCATGGATACTCAATATTGGAGTGTCATTTAATGTCTCGGAGAATGTGAAGTCACAGGTGTTAATATCAGACACTGTGCTTCATACAGGTCTGCTAGATAAATGGATGTTGAAAAAATTGTCTGTCAGGTTCTAGTTATGAATTTTCAGGCTTAATGTTTGGTACTGGTTAACTGAAAACTGGAATCAGTAAATTCACTTAAACGTAAATGGTGTATATGTGAGCATTGGTGGGTCCCTGCCTATCCTTACCAACCATACTGTGAGATCTAGGCTCTTACCTTCTTCATCTTTGCTCAGATGATGTCTACTTGTTAAAGATCAGGGGCCAGTCTCTCAGAGTGTAAAAAGTGATCTCTCCTTGGCTGAATGTGATAGGTTCTAGGATCCTTCTCTCTAAGTCAACAGTTTATGATTGATAAGCTTTAATGGGGAAAGTAGCTGCTGTCAGTATTTAAAGTTCATGAAATAAGACAAAGATAGTAAAAAGAAGATATCAGCACATCTTAAATCTCTGTTTCCACTTATCATCCTGTTGGTTTCTGCATCTGCAATTAATTCTCTGTCACATATGTGCAGATAGCATTCATGGTTGTCTTACTGTTTTCAGTTATTTGTACGTTTGACAGTACCTTCCAGATCTGCAGCCCAAAATTTTGTAGATGCTTTTTAAGTTTGTTTTAATAGTTAAAAAGGTTTACAGCACCGGGAGTGGTGGTGCACACCTTTAATCCCAGCACTCGGGAGGCAGAAGCAGGCAGATTTCTGAGTTCGTGGCCAGCCTGGTCTACAAAGTGAGTTCCAGGACAGCCAGGGCTACACAGAGAAACCCTGTCTTTAAAAAAACAAACCAAACCAAAACCAAAACAAAAAGGTTTACAGCAGTGCTTTTCAACCTTCCTAATGCTGTGACCCTTTAATACAGTTCCTCATGTTGTGGTGCCCCTCAACCTTAAAATTATTTTTGTAGCTATAACTGTAATTTTGCTCCTGTTACCATTCATAATATAAATATCTAGTATGCAGGATATATGATATGCAACCCTTGTGAAGGGTCATTGGATTCCTAAAAAGGTCACAATCCACAGGTTGAGGACTCTGGTTTACAGGGTTCTCTTAAGTACAGGTTTGCTTTTGAAAGGTTCTTTATCCTAAGAGATATCATGTGTTCCATCAAAGCGAAAGCAAGCACCCTTCTTGGGGAATGGAAATTTGGAGAACATCTTTTTCCCATGTGGAATAGTTTTGTCTGTATTGAAAAGTATTGAGGCATGATGCCTCCCTCCTAGAGGCCTCTGCACAGATCTTAGGGAAAACCTTGACTGTTACAGGTCATGTGGTGTTGTGACAATATACATTCATGTTGTGTGAATCTAAACAAAACTCAAGCCTTGCTAGTAGCCTATGGGAACTTGTACTTGTTTGAAACTTAGCTTATGTATTTATTTTTTACGAATATTAGTTGTACAGAATAAGAAATCTCATAGTGACATTTTCATAGGATGTGCAATGTACATTGACCCCACATCAACCTTCTATTGTCTGTTGTCACCTCACTTTTAAATTCCTGAGCCGGCTCCTGCCTTCCCTGTAGTGAATGAATACTGGATGATTTGCCAACCCAAGTTGCAGTTGATTCTCTGTGCATACACACAGGTTCATTGTTTTCCTGGTCTTTGTTGGGTCTTATTCCGCATGTACAGTGTTTGCATTTATGCAAATCTCTGATGGAGTATATGAAGGTAGCACTTATTCTTATTACCATCCTTATTGTTTACTACCTTTGTATTTGATTCACGAAGCAAATTTATTCCCCCTCTCCTGGTTTCTGGAGCATCTTTACTGTGGTTCCTGAGCTGGTGGAATTAGTAATGTTTAGCCCCTCAGATCCATTGCAAATCAACACTTCCAACGAGAATCAAGATGGCAGCACCGGATGACTACTAATTGCTGGTGCCATCTGTTTTTTGCATGCTAAATCACAGGCCCTTTGCTGTGGGTCATGGCTTTGATTGTCTCTATCAAAGTTTATAGACAGTTGAGTCTGGGCAGAGAAATGCTTGTAGACATTAACACTCACTTTCTTGGTATGGTTTCACACTCTGTTATACATGTCCATGAGCTGCTGTGCCTGGTGTTTTTGTGACTTGGAATTTTGACTGTGGTTCTCTCAACAATTCTCAGTTGTCCAGCGAAGCTGCTTTATATTGATCAAACGTCATCTCCCAATTTGATTCATAGATTTGATTCAGAGCTGTTCTCTCCCTCTTACACAGGCTTCACTCTGTTCTCACCAGGGATACATCTAATTTCTCAATAACTGTTTAATTTATTACTTAATATATACTGGCACAGTCCTCACTAGCATAAATACATTGTATATAGATAATCTGATTGGATATCCAGGGGAGCTTTATGGATTATTATCTGAGGAAACTGGAGCTTAGAGAGCTGAGGTGACCTGACCAGGAATATGGGGAGATAGAGGTAGAGTTTGATAGTGACCCTTAAGACCCAGAATTTCTCTCTCTCTCCGGTTACTTTATTGCAAAAGCTTTTTTTTTTCTCCTGTCTGTTTATCCAGTTTCCAGTCTCACCTGACTTTTCATTTTTCCCTTCTACCTCTTGGATAATTCCCCTTAGGAGCTCTTTAGAGTTTTGCATGTCAAATATAAATTTTTCTGGGAAAAATGTACAACTGTGCTCAGAATTATAGCAAGGAGAGGCTTGCTCCTGGAGAAAACTTATTTTAAGACTACTAGTTGTATGTTGTGCTATGTCTTACAGTTTTGTGAAGGACTTTTATACATTCTTAACTCATTCGTGGGTATGTAGTGAGGATACCACTGTTAGATCCATACAGGGAGAGAAAGAAAAACTCAGATTTAATTAATTTACCTGGAATCTTATAGAGAGAACTACCCTTAAACTTGAGTGCATGAGTTTAACCCAAGTATGTACATGGTAGTTGTCTTAATAGATTAAAAGTCACTATAGGCAGGGTGTTGAGAACTCTACAAACTTAGTTAATGAGACCTGGTTCTTGGTCTCAACAAATAAGCCAAGGTAAACAATACTGTCAACCATCTGATATAATTAAAACCAGTTAGAGTTGGCTAAATATTACAACACAGCATTTTCTTTAACTGTGTCATAGTTTTGAGCCTTGGGCATTGTTCTTGAATTTGTCAAATCGTGAGGCTGGATTTCAGTTTTTCATTTTTAATCCTGAAACTCCCAGTCTTCAATTCTTAGTTATGTTCCTCCCTGCTCATCCTGAGCTCAGCTGCTCTCTTCTGTGCTGAAGGAAGGGTAAGGCAGAACAGATAGAAATTAAATAAAAGAACAGAGGATCTGAGCCAGGCTTGGTGAACAAGAACAATCTCTCTCAATCTCAACTCCCCCCTCCTCCTCGCACGCTTTTGTGTGTGTGTGTGTGTGTGTGTGTGTGTGTGTGTGTGTGTGTGTGTGTGTGTGTGTTTGAAATGTGTCTGCCTCCTAACTGCTGTAATTAAAGGTATGCTCTTCTAGGCTTGGATATGAGGTACCTTACTTACAGTGCTAGTGTTATAGGAAATTCAGTATACACTTCATAGCATGGGAAGATGGATTCTTTGAGAGATCAGAGAACTTTTTAATGGTCTATTTTTGGAAATATCATCTTGTACCAGTATCTTGCTTCGTGCCATTTAATTTATACTAGCCAGGAGCATTGTAGCTAAGCACTGGCCTGCTGACAGGCCTCCATTATGGAAACTCCATGCAGTGTTTGCCCTGTGGGGCTGGCTGTTCCGTGTTTGTCAGCAGGGGCTGGTTGCCTGGTTTATAGTACTCAGAGTTGCCCTTTGCTGTGTTTGTACAACAGAGATCCATTTCATTCATTTGGACACATCTTTCACATCTGGTGAGGAGAATCTCCATATGTCAGCCATTATCAAGCCAAACAGAAAAGACTTTTCCTCTTTCAGTGACTGGAGTGGGAAGATGTTAGTACTGAACTGCACATATTGCCCCATTGGTGTTCTTAATATGGGTTAGCACTCAAGGCGTGCCAGACTCCTGATGCATCTAAGGCAGGTAATTTTAATTCAGCTTCTTGCCCAGTTCTGTGTTAGGTACCTAGAAAATCTGACAGTATGATGTATTATCGTTCTGTGTGGCTGGATTCTGACTTATATGTATTACTGTGAATATACAAATAACTGCAGTACAAACACAGTGAAGCCGCTAGAGAGCAGAGGAAGTAGAGATTGCTAGTGGGCAGATTAGGAAAGTTCCTTGTGTGAAGTCTATTGTGAGTTGATCGTTTAAGAGTGAAGGACATGCCAGGCAAAGGGATTAGCATAATTTGGGTGTGTCCCTATAACACCTGATAAGTTACATGCTAATTATGTGAATCTTATCTATCTGTTCTGCCAGTTTAATCTGAGGCTGTTGAGCTTAGAGAGAGATGGTTTTCAGCATCCCAGCCTTTGCTTCAACAGCCACACAGCTTGGTACATTTAATTAAAGTTGTGCTTTAGGAAGATTGCAGTGGTAGGACTACACAGGGGGCAATCTTAGAGAAGGGAGACCAGAACTGGGAAGACCACTAACAGGATTGCACTATTCATTCAGTCATGTTGTTTTCAACTAGACAGGATGGGAGATACTGGAGTGGTGGGCATTGCCTTCCAGTTTAGACCTGGGGTGATCCTTTGTGCTGAGTGCCTGCCTGTGCTCCAGGTGCTGTAGGGCTGGAAAGTCATGGTGCTCCCCTCTCTGGGCAGGCAGCCAGGCATCAACTCTGTAATGGTATTTCTATGTGGGGCACTGCAGTAGGGCACTGCTGCAGAAGCAGTGAGATGACAAAGAAAAGGAGCACCTGTTTAGGAACCACATGGTCTTTCCCAGGAAGGGGTCGTGTTTGAGCTGCCATTTGAAGGATAAGCAGTTCTTAAGGCCAACTAACAACAAGAAGACAACATTAAGTGATGTAACAGACTGAAACATTTGGGGGCCACGAGCCCTGGGTTGTTTTACTGTTGGGACCTGAGGCTAGGTAGGATAAATGAGCCTTTTATTTTCAGTGCTTTTTGGTGTTATTTTATCTGGCTTGAACACCCTGACCTTTTGAAAGTGCTTTTGTTTCTTCATATAGGCCTGCTGGAAGCATCTTTGCTTCTATTTTGTGAAATTAGATAGAGAAGGTGACATTACTATCAGCTAGGGAAGAAAGGTCTATTGAACGCCTTTAATTACTGCAAGGCCCTACTCGGGTTCTTCTAGAGAAATTGTTGTAGCAAAGCATAGCTTCAAGTCCAGTTGTCCTGGGAAGTGGCATTCTGGTAGGAAATCAGCATTTGTCTTTTCTGTAAGGTTGATGAAACACTTTCTGTGGGATACCTTCAAGTACTGTCAGGCATTGTTGGCCCACCCTGCTGCTCAGTGTACTATGTTCTGATGCACATTCCACTATTGCAGCTAGAAGCTCATCAATGTACTTTCTGTGGTGTGGTTCTTCTGTTCTGTGGACAGATTTCTGCATTTCTCTGAGAACAACTGAAAAGTTAATAGCAGACTGCAAGTAGGAAGTGGCCATTGTGTTTCCAGGACCTGGGTAGACAGCTGTGTTAGTTTTAGTACCATAACTGGGTATAATAAACATTTATGAGCAATAGGCAGGGCTAGGGGAAGTGAAAGACAAAAGGACAGAAGGAGAAGGCCTACAGCATTGTGGAGGCCCTGGGTGGAGAGGGGCAAGTTCATATGCTTAGAAAAGACCAGGTGGTCTGGGGGGGGGGAGTGCATTCTTTCAGAGGCAACGGGGAGAATAGAATGTCTGCAGGGAGGCTATAAGGAATTATATGTTTTTATTGAGGGGGGCACATTGATGTTCTGTAGAAACCAGAGGATAATTTGTGGATGTTGGTTCTGACTCACCTACAACTCCTAGGGATCCAATTTGGGTTGTCAGGCTTGGCAGCAGGTGCCTTCAGCAACCAAGTCATCTCATTGGCCCTTCTGTGCCCTTTCCCCATCTTTGTGGTAATCCTGTGTTTTCTGCTTAGGTTTCTCCTCTCTAAAGGACACCTTCGATGTCCTCTTCCTTTCAGGCAGTTAGGTGCTGCTTCTTGGCCTTCCAAAGTGTCTTTATACATCCTTTTTATGGTGTTTTCCATTCCAGTCTTGTCTCTCAGAAATTGAATCTTTCTCAGTGCAGGTTCCACAGCCACATCTTAGAATTACTTGCTGTTGATGACTGGTTTCACCCACTCCTTGTGGTCCAAGTGGGTGTTAACTAAATTTTTAAGTCATGAGAACACTTATTCTATGTATGCCTGACTATGGGGGCTGGCAGAGTGGTGAGTACTTCCTCAAGTGTAAATTGACCTATTACAATGTGGTTCCCAGGTGTGAACTTTGTAGATGTTGTATGGAAAGGTTGGACACATACTAGGTATGATACTCTCCTTATTTCTGCCTGAGGTTTAAGAATGTGGAAATGTGTGTATCAGGGTAGCTGTCTCACACTTAACATTTGCTTTTCTTTGCATGTGTGTGTACAAGCTTGTGTAGGTGAGTGTGTATGTGTGTGTGTGTGTGTGTGTGTGTGTGTGTGTGTGTGTGTGTGTGTAGGTCCTGGTTTTCCCTAAACCTGTAGCTCACCAGGTCAGCTGTCCTGGCTTGCCTCCTCTAGAAATCTGTCTATCTACCTCCCCATGATACATGTGTATGCCACCATGACCCAAACTCAGGCCCCTCATACTAATTCAGCAGGCACTTTATAGATCTTCCCAGTCCTGTGTTTGATTAAAAACTTTTAACTCAAATATAATTTGTATTTTCTGTATTAAATTTAAGTTAATCTTCTGTTAAATTGTTTGAATTTTGATGCTGGTTTCCTACTTTGGCTTATTCTTCCCAGATTTTGGTGAGTCGCCCACAATTGCTTGGTAAGGATGTTGTCTAAAATTCTTTCCCAGTTTACTTGTAGTGGTAAGTCAAGTGAGTCTTACAAAATTTATGAACAATTTTAGGTTTGTTTAGTTTGTTTTTGTAACATAGGGTCTCACTATGTAGCCTAAGTTGGCTTTGAGCTGGCCTTTCCTGTGTCTTGGTCTCAGTACCAACTACTAGGATGGTGTACCAGGATGGCGACAGGTATTCGCCACCAAGTTTACTTTGCATTGAGCCATTGTGTTTAATCAGTCTCCAAATATATCTAATTCTGAGCGCATTTCCCCCTCCTGTCGTGGAATGTAACTTGTAAAATCCATCTAGGGAAGTTGTAGAGGTTTGTTTGTCCCAGATCTTTGCTGTCAAGAGAAACAGCAGCATAGTAGTAAGTACCCTCCTCTCCCAGAATTCCAATTCATCCTTTCCTACCTCCTGTAAACTCCCATAGTGAAATCTTCCCCACGACTGTCCATACTTTTTGGATGTGTCTCTGAGCACCTAGGCTTTGCATCTCCCCTCCCCCCATTGAACCATAAGAACCCTTCATATCAATGACCTGTATCCCAGGAGCAGTGCTGGCACACAGTGATGCTTAGTGCTTGTTTGGGCTAATTAATCAAAGCCAGTTTCACTTGAGTTCTGTTCTTGAGAGCTTCCTAAACATGACTCACACTCCCTTAGCATCTCAAGCAGGATTGACTTTGCTTTGTTCTGAACATTTTGTAATTTGTGTTCCCTGATTTGTTCCATATTCCTATTTCTAGCTAGCATACTAAATTTCAGAATTCTGTGCTTAATTGCCCTCCATTCAGTCAGCTCACTTCCTCCCAGTGGTCACGTTCATGTCTATATTTCTTTCACTATATGAGACATAATGGACTATTTTAGCAATGCACTCCTATATTTTAGAGAATTCTAGCAGATATCCTCAAAGTCGAGGTCCTTGTAACCTCAGCTCATTTCTGCATCAGCTCCTGTCTCTAGAGTATCAGTGCCTTTGATGCCTCTGCTCTCCTGCCATTGCTGCATCCAATCCAGAGCCCTGCCTCACCCTCCTCTGTGATGCTTGCTGGTGAAGGGTCAAGTGCTTTCTTTGTTGAGTACCCAGCTTCCAGTCATGGTCTCATGGGCTTGCTGGGTTTGCAAGGGAGATGGACCTAAGCCATATTGTTGCTAACATCCTTTCCGTTTGTTCTTGCAGCACATAGTTTACAGGTTGCTGTTCTGAAGTCATGTTCCTCAGAAATTAAGTGCCAGGCAGGTGTTATGTAGGGTATCTGCCATCAAAGCACGTTCTTTATGCTCTTTAATGAGATGTTCTCACCATCAGGGTCCCTTCCTGTATGCTGAGGTTCAGACCAGTCAGGCTCCATTTCTGCCTTCTCTATGTCACCCACTCAGTATAAGAACACTCATACAGTTAAAAAAACAAAACAAAACAAAACAAAACTCACAAGTTAAAGACTTGTCTACTAGAATTTGAGTCCAGGCAATAGTGATGCCTGTATTGAGAACCTAATCACTGTACATTGGAATGGAATTCAAGTATGTCTTTAAATTTAAAGGAAAATGTCAACTTTGCAAAACAGAAATGTCAACTGAGGCTGTTTTCTGTACTTCAGTATTTTCCTAATATGTTTGAAGGTCTTTATTTGAGCCCCAAACTGTACAAAACAAGTTTTGTAGTTTACATTTGATAAGTTCCATGTGTTTTAACTGATTTGATATGAAATAAACAAATTAAAATGCTTCCTTAGGAAGAGAGAAAGCACTTTAAAATTTTTGCTAGGTATTGGTAAGTTGAACATTCTAAAACATTTCATTTTGAAATTTTTATTTGTTTGTTTATTGAGACAGGCTAGCCTGGAACTCAGGTCCTCTTGTCTCAGCCTCCCAAGTGGGATGACAGGCGTGCACTACCACGATCAGCATTTCTCTTGTGAAAATGCATATGATCACCGACTTTCTGCAGTGGCTCTGAGTAATAGGAGGAGGCATGTGTTTAGTACACTTAGAATGAAACAAGTATTTGCTGTATAGGCTGATTTAATAAGGCACTTCATGTCCTTCTCATCCCATGTTTACAGTCAGTCAGTGAGGGAAGGATAGCCTATGTAGAAACCTAAAGCATGGGGTAAATGCAGGTTAGTGCGACTCTGTGTGAAAACTGCCTCTTCCCAAAAGACCTGCAGCAGGCCAACCCAGAGAGATTCATGGCTTAGGTGGCAGCATCTTTGAAGCAGGATTCTCTTGGGCAGTTCTGACTTTCTCGGCAGTTTAAAAGTCTAAGCTCCTTTTAAACCCTACTGCCTTTTTTTTTTTTTCTGGAGATGAGAAACATTTGAGATTCTCAGTCACTGTCTCCTTGGAAGATACCCAGAGCCAGCTCTGTTGTCCTTGGTGTAGGGTTTAGCATCTCTGCTGTCACTGCACTTGAAGGGCCTCCCACAGAGCAGTGCATTTCAGCAGTCTTCGCTTGCACTCTAGGACCACACTTGACCGCCCAAGTTGCTCTGTGTGTGTTAACAAGAGGTTGGGCTGAAGCTTGATTGGACTTTTTGCTAGCTCAGTCAGCAAGATTTGAGCATTTCTATACATTTAGCATTATCTTGAGTATCATGGGGAGTGAATATAGGAAGGCTCTGGGGATCAAGAAGTATGGAACTTTGTGGTTGCAGTACACATGACTTAAATCTGCCTTCTTGGACTTGTGTTATTTAACACCTTATTGTGAGATTGGTGATAAGTGCCACAAAAGTTCTGGCACTTGAAATTGGAGATATGAATATTCTAGCAAAGGAGGGAAAATTCATTATTTTCTTTAAATGCAAATAGCAGGAAAAAGAAGGAACTTTTTTGTATGTCACATCTATTTTCTTTTTCTTTAATTTTTATTAGATATTTTATTTATTTACATTTCAAATGTTACCCCTTTCCTTGTTTCCCCATCAAAAACTCCCTATCCCATCCCCCCTTCCCCTGCTCACCAACCCATCCATTCCTGCTTCCCTGTCCTGGCATTCCCCTACACTGGGGCATAGAGCCTTCACAGGACCAAGGGCCTCTCCTCCCATTGATGTCCGTCAAGGCCATCCTCTGCTACATATGCAGCTGGAGCCATGGGTCCCTCAATGTGTACTCTTTGATTGGTGGTTTAGTCCCTGAGAGTTCTGGGGGTACTGGTTGGTTCATATTGTTGTTCCTCCTATGGTGCTACAAACCCCTTCAGCTCTTTTGGTCCTTTCTCTAGCTAGGAAGGAGCATTTTTGTATCTATGTATGTATGTCCTTGTAGACACCAAAGGTCAACCTTGTTTCTCAGGGATGCTGCCTACTTTGTGTTAGAGTAGTTTTTTGTTTTAATATTTTTATGTGTATATGTATGTGTCTGTATGTAAGAGTGTGCTTGTCTAAGTGCAGGGCCCTTTGGAGTTCAAAAGAAGGTATCAGATCCTCTGGAGTATAATTAGAGACAGTTGTGAGCCATCTCATGTAGGTACTGAGAACTAGACTCCAGTCCTCTGGAAGAGCAGGAGTCACTCCTAACCAATGAGCTGTCTTTTCAGGCTGGTGCCTGGATTTTCTACATAAGTTCTTAGGGTGGAACTCAGGTCCTCGTGATTGCTTGGCTCATACTGTGTAGACTGATCTAGTTCCCTACCACAGGTTTTTTGTTTGTTTATTTTTTGTTCCTAGTTCAGGAGATGGAATTTGGCTCTGTACTTGCTAAACACATACTCTGCCCCTGATCTATACCTCTGAATCCTAAGGAAGGTCCATTTTAAAATTTAGATAGTCATGGCTTGGTAGTAAGATTGATTATAGCACACCATTTGGTTGTTGAGGGAGGGGACTAATGAATGGTAGGAAATAAAAATATTTAGGGTGGGTCACAGTACAGGATTTAGTAAAAACTGAGCCTAGAAGTTTAGATTGGAATGACTTTAAGAGGTTTTGTGCCAAGCGTGGCATCATTCCAGTTCTAAATTAGGAGCAGTAGCTTAGAGATGAGAGGCTGGCATCTGTAAGCTTGCCCTCATGCTGCTTCAGTAGACAGAGGTCCTGCAGCATGATCACAGATGGAGGGATGAAGGATTTAAGAATTTATGAATGAATTTAATGTGGGTAAAGGGGAGACAAAAGACCAGCTGCTTTCTAGGCTTCTTGCCTGTGTAGCAGAGGGGACACCACCATTGTCAGATATGACAAATATGAGTTAACTCTTAGGTGTTTAAGCTGAAATGTATACAGAGAGTAGAAACGGGAGATTGGGTGATAGAGCCAGAAGATTTAGATGAGTCCCTCAGCCTTGTTGAGGATGCTTAACCCAGAGAAAGGTGCTCCCCCAGAGTCAGACACAGGGTCAAGGACACTTTTACAATCACTCTAATACAAAGCTGAATAGCTCTTCTTACACATGCAGACTGAAATTACTTTGTAATTTATTCCAGGAGTAATGCATATAATGCTCTTTAGAAACTTAGAAAATGCCAAAAGGTATGAAGGAGAAAAGAGGATTCATGTACTGCAGCCTTCCTCCTGGCCCTGCTTTTAGAAGGGGATAGGAAATCTATGTGCACATGCACATATGTGTGTAAGATCACATCGCTTTTTGGTTTTTGTTGAGTCAAGCTCTTCCTATATGGGCTGGCCTGGAATTCATGAGCCTCCACTTCTGCTCAGTTACTTCTACCAAAGGAAATTTTTGGTTAAAACAGACAAGCCAAAACCAGAAAATTCTTTTGTTAGTTTTACTACTGAAGTACTAGTTAAAAAACAAACAAACAACTTTTTTAATTCAGAGGTTTGATTCGAAATATAAGTAGAAGACTTTTGTGGAGTTCTTCCCATATTAAGTGGCTCTTTAGTCTCAGCCTGTCATAATCGTGAAAGTTTAGAATTCTTATACTTACAAGTTTTCTCACTTTGTACATATTCTCTTTCTTTTTTCAGTTGACAGTAGAATCACAAAGGGAAAGAGTAAAAAAAAAATGCATGCATGATTTTACAACACAAAATAGCCCTTTGGTTCTAAGAATGGTGGTGGCTCTGAGGCAGGTGGTCATGCTGCACAGTCAGCCACTAGGATCAGGATGCCTGGCCTCTTCCCTTACTCGCTGCTGCCTCTTACTGGGTCCATCTGGGTGGCTCTGTAGTTTAAAATGCTTCCCAGATTATATTTAATAAAACACAAGCCTTAGAATAATCTCAGTTAAAATCTCATGTTAAAATTTCCCAGGGACATGGGTCAGCACTTAGATCAGTGCCTAAAGCAGAGAGCTACCAAAAACGATCATAATGTCACTAGTGTGGTCAGTCTTTCCTTCTGTGTCATATAGATCTTCTGCTTCCTTATGTGATCTTTATTGTATGGTGACATTTTTTTTTGTTTTTTTTGTTTTTTTTTCCATTTTTTATTAGGTATTTAGCTCATTTACATTTCCAATGCTATGCCAAAAGTCCCCCATATCCACCCACCCCCACTCCCCTGCCCACCCACTCCCCCTTTTTGGCCCTGGTGTTCCCCTGTACTGGGGCATATAAAGTTTGCAAGTCCAATGGGCCTCTCTTTCCAGTGATGGCCGACTAGGCCATCTTGTATGGTGACATTTTAAAGACTTTGATTATATGGAAGTGAACCTTCTACACAGTCCTGAATATTCTGCACATCTGTGGCAATGAGCTATTCATGGCACATACATTTTATTACCCATAATATCCAATTCTTAGTACCATTGTTTGCTATGATTTTTTTCCCCTCTCTTCCCTAAGGGAGAAAATAGTCTATTTAATTACCTGTTCAGATCACTTTGTTCTAGTTAGGGTTAATATTGCTGTGATGAAACAGCATGACCAAAGTGACTTGGGGAGATAAGAGCTTATCTCAGTTTACTTCCCATGTAACAGTCCATCATGAGGGAAGTCAGGACCAGATCTCAAAGGGGACTAGAACCAGGAGGCAGAAACTGAGGCAGAGGCCATGAAGGAGTGCTGCTTCCTTGCTTGCTACCAGAACCACCAGCACAAGAGTGACAATGGGCTGGGCCCTCCCACATCAGTCAGTAATTATGAGAATAACCTATAGGCTTGCCTACAGCCCTATCTTATGGGGGCATTTTCTTAATTGAGGTACCCTTTACTCCAGTAACTCTAGTTTGTGTCAAGTCGACATAAAACTAGCCAGTACATTATTGTTTTATTCCATGTTGTAATGTAGTTGAAGACCTCCCTGTCTCACCAGATGTATGATCTGTAGTAGTAGCCAGGGAGATTAAATGTATCTTGTTTATTTGTTGTATTTGATATAACAAGGTCTCTTATAACTCAGGCTGTCCTTGAACTCCTGTATAGCCAAGGATGAGCATGAACTTGCTTCTGTGTCTGCCCCAAGCCCTGAGAGGATAGCCAACTCAGATGAGTCTTAAACTGATATTGCCTTGGGTCTTGTGGTGTGGTCAGACTGAAGTTACTTGGAGTATGTAACTTGTTTGCCTGTTCATGTGTTATTTTCCTTAGCATATAGTTCAGAGATCCTGGTTATCGTCTGCTGATGGACTTCCCTCTTATCAGTAGGATGGTGACAGGGAAGGTAACAGAGTAACCACCACAGGAATGATGCTCTGACATTGACAGTGGCCATTTCTTTTTTCAGATTGGTCATCACTTTGTGTCTAGTATCTCATAGGTATCCTTTTTTTTATCCACAAGAACACAAGACCTAGACAGATGGAGTGACTTGCCTAAGAACACACAGCTGTAAGGATGGGATGCGACTCTAACTCAGCAGTGTCCTTGTGAAATGTTAGAAGTAGGCACATTTATCAAATTTGAGCTCTAAAGAAATATTTATTTATAGTTTTAAAAGACTTTACCTAAAAATTTGATAGCCAGAAATTGGAAAAACACATATTAGTGTGGTGCATAGAACTGTCGAGACAAGAGCAAAGTTTAGTACTGAGTTGCTGGAGAGTTCCATATGAACACTTCGTGGGTCTTAGTGAGTTGACAAAGATCTGAAAAATGTTAGATGATGGTGCCTTTAATTCAGTCCTGCATAGGCTCTGTGCCATAGAGAGAGCCAGTAGTGACAGAATAGGCAACATCCCAGAGGCCTTTACCAGCTCTTAGGCTTAAAGTTACTGTCGACTTGGATGTAGTCATCCTGAGAGAGACAGCCAGACACAGATTCTCTCTCCCTCCCCTGATCCCAGTGTGTGTGTGTGTGTGTGTCTGTGTGTCTGTCTCTCTGTGTTTCTGCATTTCTCACAGTCATTATCCTGAGAAACATTTTTGAAACAAAATCTCTCACTGGTATGGAACATATTAAGAAGTCTAGGCTGGCTGGCTAGCAAACCCCATGGGTCTGTCATTGTGGGGCTTCTCACCCCTTCAGTTCCAAGGAGAATGGAAGAGCCGGGAGGACCTTGGTTAAGAAGGCCAGGACTGAGGTGACCCACGAGGGCTTAGGCGTGTGACTCAGCTGGGTGTGCACCTTTGTGGAAAGTTTTTAAATTGTGCCATCAGCTTTAAATATTACATTTTCCTCTCTTGCATCCTCAAGGAAGGAGAGGAAAAGTCTCCTCTTTCCCAACTTTCTATAGTCAAATAAGGACTAAAAATGAACTCTCTGTATGGAAGGCATCTCACTGACTGAATTCCATATTTGTCGTAGAAGGAAATCCAGATTTCTGTATCTGATGACTGGACTGTGCCTCTGTGTATTCTAGGGTGGGTTCTCTTGTCATTCTCCTTGAGATACAAAATTGCTCCTGTGCTTTGTTTTTTGTTTTCTGACAGCCCCATCCCAGGGTGTCAGAGCTGTTGAACCTGCTTGCTTTGGAAGAACTTAATTGTAGACATTCTGAGAGCTAACACAGCAGAAAGTTTGACAGTTTCTCTGTGTGTGAAATGGATACTAGGAAAACAAACACAGTCCAGCTTCCTTGTCTTCATAGCCGGCCTTGTTTTCCTAGTACTCATTTCATCACGCATGGTACCTATCAGATTTTCTGCAGTACTAGGATTCATGACTCTGGGAACCTGACTTTGGAGCTGGGCATGGTGTTGTACATCCATGAGCCCAGCACAAGGGAGCCTGACGCAGAAGGATGCAGAATTTGAAGCCAGCATGAACTGCAGAGATACCCTGTCTCCATTTTTTAAAAGGAAGAAAGAGATTTATTTTCTGAGGAAAGAGCTAGTGCCATTACTATACAGGGACAGACAACAATTAACAGTAGTTCACTCTTGTGGGCTTGGGCATGAAAGGAAGCTTCACGTTTAAAGATCCTCAGTATCTTGACTTGATGCTAGGCTGACAGAGCCATTGTGTGTGATTTTCTTATCTTCTTTACTTTGTGAGTTTATCTGTTTACTTCAAACAAGGGTAGGGACTGTCTTCTCTGCTGATACCCAGGGAACAGGTGATTTGCTTCTTAGAGTAAAGCTCAGTCTTGCAGGGGGAGTGAGAGGGGCCTGAGCTATCCACTCAGAGTAGCTTCTTTTTTACTTGTGTATCTCTAAATGTCATCAGCTTTTCAAGTCTGAAACTTCTTTATCCTTAAATCAGGAATAATAAGTGCCTTCCCAGGTAAACAACTTCATTCGGGAGGGACAGAACTGCATAGTGCAAGGGAAGCCTTGGCTGGAGTCAGGCTGGTGTTGACTATGAGACTTGGAGTAAGATATATATCTTTTCATAGCACCAGTGTCTTCTGCAAAGTGAAGTGACGTCTTAGGATGAGTAGAGCATCCATACAAGAAGAGATAATATGTGTCAAGTATTAAGTATATTAATTACCTGGTACACAGATAAAGTTCATGAATTTTGAATTATACTCTTATTGTTAGTAACTTTGGAATAGTGCTAATATTTTTTAAACTTAGGAATATGGGATAGACTAATCAGATTTTAAGGTTTTGATGTTTGTTATACAGAGCTGATCCTAATAGGCATGGTGGCACACTCTGTAACCCTAGCACTTGGGTGGCTAAGGTAGGAGGGCAAGAGTATAAAGCTAACCTAAGCTGTGTAGTAAGACCTTGTCTCAATAGACAAGGAGAATAAATAATGGAAGAAATAAATAGAAGAGGCAGAAATTTCAGAACAGCAGTCATCAGAAATGGGGCATGTCTAGAAGAGGTGCCCTGTGGTTTTGTGGTTAACTTTTAAATCTGTTAAATGTTTCTTTTTTTTTTTAATCTTTTTTTGTTTTGTTTTGTTTTTGAAACAGGGTTTCTCTGTATAGCCCTGGCTGTCCTGGAGCTCACTTTGCAGACCAGGCTGGCCTCGAACTCAGAAATCCGCCTGCCTCTGCCTCCCGAGTGCTGGGATTAAAGGCGTGCGCCACCACACCCGGCTGTTCAATGTTTCTTTTCAGTGCTCTGTCTCTAACTTACTTAGAGTCTCTTGCCTGTCAGTCAGGTGTTCCACAACAAAATCTCATGTAGCCCAGGCCGGCCACAAACTTCTGTGTAGCTGAGAACTGCTGTTCTTCCTGTCTCTACTTCTCAAGTGTTAGGATTTTAGGTATACACCACCAAGTCTGGCCACAAATAGCATGGGGGAAAAATGCTGTTGTATTGTAAAAGTTGAATCAAAAGTCTATGTAGTTTGAGTCATTTAGACTGCTTTTCTCTGATGGTGTTTTTGATGTACCTTTCTGTGAGGCACAGATATAAGACAAGACACCTGTTAGGAAAAAAGCCTACTATGTCAGCACATGGAGGGTATTTTACATAGTTATTGGAGTTGCGAAGATGACAGAAGTATATTTAGCCATCAGAAATGAATTATCTTCATTTGTATGTACTCCATTATGACACTAAGATCTATCTGCCAGACAGCAAGGCTGTCTGTACAGCTAGGCTGTCCTGTTGTCATTGTGACAGAATACCTAGTTAAAACAGTGTTGGGAAGGAGGGGTTCATTTCGATCCAATTTGAGGGTACAGTCTACCATGGTGGGGAAAGCATGGAAGCAGGAGCCTGAAGCAGCTGGCCACATCTTACTTGCAGCCAGGGAGCAGAGAGGTGAATACTGGCCCTCAGTTTGTTTTTTTCTTGTTATTCAGACCAAGAAGACTTCAGTCTGTGGAGTGGCACTACCCACATCTAGGTGGTGTGCTACCTCAGCCTAATTCAGAAACTCGCATGACAACTTGTCTTCAAGGTGATTCTAAATTCTGTCAAGTTGATATTACACCCATCTAGGATTTCCCTCCCAAACTCTACAGAAAAAGTAAATGGAGGAGCATGGTGTTTGCTTGAGTCCATTACTAGTTTAAACAGAGTGGAGCCATGATGGATCTGATTCATTCACACTGTGTTTACTTCTGTTTCCTCTTTTCTTCTTCCTGGTATTTTAAGATAGGGTCTCACTATCACCTAGAGTGCTTTTCTGCTGCTGCTGTGGATTGGATATGAATTGTCTCTCTGAAAAGAGCCCCATGTGTTGAAAGCTTGTTCACTAGCCACTGGATCCAGCTTTCATTGAGAGGTGCTTGCATTGTGCTGGCCTCTGTGTACCAGAGCTCTGCCTTACTGCAGGCCCACAGTGTTTGTCACAGCAGTGGAAAGTTCACTAACACATTTACCTCTGAGAAAGACAGACCGACTACATTCACCCTACTGTGCAATAAAAGATACCTGCTCTCTCCAAACATAACTTGGTACCCTGCTCTTCCCTTCAATCTTTGACCTCAACCACTCTTGAGGTACGTAGGGAACTATATGCAACATTTCTTCTGTTTTTACTTTTTTATTTTTAAATTTCATCACTTTTAAAAAAAGATTTATTTATTATGTATACAGTCTGCTTACATGTATGCCTGCAGGCCAGAAGAAGGCACGGGATCTCATTATAGATGGTTATGAGCCACCATGTGGTTGCTGGGAAGTGAACCCAGGGCCTCTGGAAGAGTAGCCAGTGCTCTTATCCTCTGAGCCATCTCTCCAGCACTTGTTTTTACTTTTTAAAAATGTGTGCTGCATTGGGTGTGAAGCATAGTGTTGTGTAACCACGATTGTGTTTTATTACAAAGTGCCCAGAGACCTGTGTGAAGCCTGCACATCCTGCTGTGTGCTGTGATTAAGTCAAATCACCAGCAATTACTTTAAACAATTATACATGAAGAAACAACAGGAAGGAAACTCAGAGGGTTACATAGTCTTATTTTAGTGAAATTGATGTGAAATCTACTTAAAGGTGAGTTTTCTGTTTGCACAGAAAAATACCTGAAGAAGGCTGTAGTGTGTTCCTTGCTAGAAAACAAATGGGTAGAGAAACATGATCTCATAGGCTTTGTAAATCAGATAACTATAATGATTGGAGCATTACATGTTATGTACAGGTGTCCAGCATCATATGATACTCCATAAATTAGCATATTTTTATGTCAATTAAATGAGTAAAACGTAAAAAGGCAAAATAACTGTAGAATTTGCATATAATTAAATACTTTTTGTAATTTAAATTTTTATAAAGCAAGGTCTGTCCCAGTCCTTCTGGAGTAATTTCCCAGCTGTGTCACATACGCTACTGTAGCTTTAGCTTTTGCTTCTTGGAACGAGACAGAATTTCCATTCTGTTTATTTAACTAAAAATAAACTTCTCCCCCTTTTTAACCAAACCTAGTGCTGGTAAAAGTTCTGACGCAGTAATTTTGGAAAGAACTACCTCTTTCCAGAAATAGACGAGCTCACACGTTGGGTCTTCTGCATGTATTAGTAAGTTTCCATCAAATCAGGAAACTGGGTGGACTGGGTGGATGCAGGTCTCATGAAAGAGGGACTTGTCAGGATCAGACCATGGTAAGGACCTCACTTAGGTTAGTCTAGAGGGGTGGGTTCTGGCCAGGCAAAGGCTTTTAGATCACTGTCCTGTGACTGCAGTGTCCTTCCAGCAGCCCCAGCCTTCATGAGCTTCTAAAGAACTGTGACACTTGGCATTTAATTATAAGGCTAAACTGAGCTACCTACTCTAGTAGTTTGTACCTGGCACAGTAGCTTATGTGACTGATTCCTAGTCTAAAGCCCTGCTTTTATCAGAGATTCCCCACCCAGGCCATTGTGCTTTTGCACCCACTGTTGGTATGGGTTAGTCTTACTTCATTTCAGTGGTATTGTAGACTCAGCAACACTGGGTACTTTTCCATACCATTTATTCTTCTAGTCCCTGGCACACCCACAGTCTTATGGTGTGGTTATTGGGTCAGTCTTACCTGCTGTTAGCTTACCTGCTTGATTTTACTACTGTTGCCCTAGAAACCCACATGACATGCAAATACAAATAGATTGGGCTGTTTGTTATCTACCTATAGGCTAGCTTCAAACACAGTCTTCCTGGAGTATTGGGATTTCAGCTGTGCACAATCACCCCTGTTCACTAGGGGGTTTTAAAATATCCTATTTTGCTTTCTATAATTATAACATATTGTTGGTTTATATGCAACTTTTAGAAAGGGTCTTTCATTTGTATCCTTGTCTCCATGGTAGTAGAAATGCCTTGGCAAAGGAACCAGAGTCAGCCTGAGGCTGGGATGGTAAACCACATTCTTTCCAAGTAAAGACCCTAGAGGGAAGAGTCTACATTTTTTGTAGGAAGGTACAGCTGAGGACAGAGGTGAGAGGATTCCTAACTAAATGTCAGAATCTAGCATACAGCTATGAAAATGAAAGCTTGGTTTCATGTGGTAACACTGAAGAGAGGTTGCTAGAGTCAGCCACGTTTTGCAGTTGCTTATACCATCTACTCTTATAGGTCATGGATTTTTTTTTTTTTTTAAGACAGAGTCTCACTCATGTAACCCTTGCTGGCCTGGAACTTGCTATGTAGACCAGGCTGACCTTGAACTTACAGGTTCCAAAATGCAGGGATTAAAGTCATATGCCACCATATAGAACTTCTCATCTAATTTTTAAGAATGTTGTTACTTTTTTTAAAAAAATCTTTCAGATTTATTTATTTTATGTGTATGAATATTTTTCCTGTGTATACGTGTGTATACTGTGTGTGTGCCTGGTGCCTATGGAAGACAGAGGAGGATATCAGATATCCCGGAACTGGAATTGTAGATGGTTGTGAGCCATGCTATAGGTACTAGGAACTGAACCCAGGTCTTCTGCATGATCAACTAATGTTCTTAACTATGATCCTTCCTTCTAGCCCCTTTGTTCATAATCTTAGGATGTTTCAATTTGTGAACGCTTAGATTTCTTGCTTTGCCATAAGTTTTAAAGTGGAAAGAAGTGAGAAAAGTAAAATTGGCTACAAAGAAATTGGCCTTAAGAATAGCATTCTTTGTTTAGTGAGGTGGAGCTCAGGGGAAGACTGCCTGCTTTGCTCACCCAAGGCCTCAGTGGATCCCCAGCACCTTGAGGCTCACTGAAGTGAAAGTGCTGATAACAGATGACTGAATACCTTCAGCACACAGCTCTGGTTGCATTTGGTAGTTCTGTAATTGGTGATGTAACTCGGCCTGTCCCTGAATTTGAAAGGCACCTATTTCATATAGCATAGATAAAAAGGATACTTTGCACACTGCACACTGAGCACTGTGCCTGACAAGGCCACCTTACAGTTGCTGTCACTGTTTTATCTTAAGACCTATCAGTGCTGGAAAGGACTCCTTTTAAATTCTCAAATAGCAATTTCAGATATATGCACATTTCAAAAGTTGGCATTACTTACAAATTAGCTTCTTGACTAACGGAACAGTTCTTCCATTAGCAAAATGCATGAAAGTTTAAGAACTTATGATTGTGCAGTGAAAGGTAATCAAAACCTGTGTGTCCTCCAGCTCCCCCCATGCCCCACTCTAAGCATTTAATGCAGTGAAGGTCTTCGTATTTATGGAATATATGAGAAAAACAAATGAATTTGAGTTTGAGTGGAAGAGAATTAGGTTAGCTATAAAAAGAACTTTCTGACTACTGGCTGCCAAACAGATAAGAGGAGCTACTCTTTCAGTGGTAGGAGACAGCACCTGCCGGAATGTTCCTTTTGGGCCCAAGACTGTTGGGCTCATAGGAGTACATCTAAAGGCAGCTCAGTCCTGAATTTTACCCCCAGCTCATGGGCAGTGGCATCTTTGCCGAGATTCTATCTGCCCTTCAGTGATGACTACTCTCCCTGCTCAGACAGTGAGCATTCAGTGTCCTTTCCCTTATTTGATGAACAGATGAGGCAGCAGAGCACAGGCAGATTCTATTTTAAAACTCAGAAATAGTTGCAGGGATCCTGACATGAGAGTCCTTTAAAAATGGCCCTTGAATGTGCTAAGAAAGCCTGCAGCCCCCAGATGATAACAGTGAGAAGGGGGATGCTTGGGTGATGGTCAGCATAGCACAATCCAAACTGGGGTGTGGCCATTACTTTAATAAAAACTGCCTGAAGAGACAGCACAGTGGGTGAAGCGTCATGCAACTATGAGAGCCTGAGGTCAGATCCTAAGCACCCATATAAAGCTAGACATGGTAGGTTGAACACCTGTAATCCTAGCTCTCCTACAGTGAGGTGGGATCTAGAGAGAGACAGAATTCTCAGAAGGTTGCAACCAGCTAGCCTGGCATATTCAGTAGTGTATCTACAAGTAGTAGTATCTACAAGGAGATCCTGCCTCAGACAAAGTGGAAGGGAAGGACTGACTTTCACATCTACCCACACCCACACAGACAAATACATACATGTGTATACACACATAAGTTACATATGCTGGCTCAAATAAGTGAATAATAAACTTTAAATATCTGGGTACACATATCTTAGTTTGCAACTATTTTTACTTAAATTTCTAAGTCTTTGAATTGTTGAAGTAGTTTTGATGTGAGCCTGTGTGGGTTTGTAGGAAAGTCCCATTCTTTTAACATAAGTTCCTCTGTGAGCTCAGACATTGTGAGCCTTTTCCCATTTTCAGAACTTTGGAGTTACTTAACTGTTAGCATTATGATGTGATATCAGCTACTAAAATAGAATGTGATTGTTACAGCGTCCAGATGTGCTCCAGTCTCTTAGATGAGTGAGCTTTTCCATAGATAAGTAGAACAAAGACTAAAATCAGGTGGGTAGGCATGGTGGTGCACACCTTTAATCCCAACACTCTGGATACAAAGACAGGCAGATTTTTTCCTGTGAGTTAGAGGTAAGCCTGGTCTGCATGGAGAGTTCCAGGGCCCCTAGATCATAGTAAGACCCTATCTTGAAGAAGAAGAAGAAGAAGAAGAAGAAGGAGGAGGATGAGGAGGAGAAGAGAGGAGGTTAATAGTAGGAGGAGAAGGGGCAGGGGAAGGAAACGTAAATAAAACCAAGATTCTTCTGTAGGTAGTATCTTCACCTTGGCTTTCAAGAAGCCTATGGTTATTTTTTTTTCTTTGACCATCTGGACAAAGTAGGTAGAACCCAGATCATAAGGCAAGATGGGAAACAGTGGCTGGGTTATTGGGGTCTATGTTAGAGTAGACTGAGACGACAGAGTCTATGGGCTAGTCCTCAGTCAGTGCTGGCACTGAGCTGCTCTGCAGGGTGGTGCAGTGTCCTGGGATTGCCATTGCCCTGTGAATTTACCAGCCGCAGTGGGAGCTTCGCTATAGGCTACTACATAGCCTGTTGCACCACCTCTTGTCTGTGGACCACTTAGCTTGTTCTCCCCATGTCTGTGCTTCACTTCCATACAGTGAGGGGAATGGGGGAATGACCCCGTCACTTAACAACAGATAAGAAAATCCTCACGTCACTTAAGTATCAGCTTTCTGTAAGCAAAATTGCCTTTGGAAGGTCTTACCCTGTGTTCAGCTGTATTTTCCATAGTGTTACCTGTAGTTGACTTTAGAAAATTGTGCATGGCTTTAAATGCCAATGTTGCTTTAATGGAGAGTTTCCTGAGTTCTTATGTTGTATGGAAGGTTTCCTTGATGACAGCCAGGACACAGTTTTTAAAATTTCACCCTACATTTTTTTTTCTTATTGTGTGTGTATGTGATTTTTTTTTTCCCTAAAAAATCTAGGTTATATTCTGAAGACCATGAATCACTAAATTGCTGCAATGTTCAGGGTTCAGTAATAAAGTGGTCAGAAGTCAGTTGAAGAGCTCCTTAGCATTTTTTTAAGTCTTAAAATTTTTTGTGTTCTGATGTGTTGGGACAGGTACCTTCTGGATCATGTCAGAGTAGCTGGAATTGAGTGGTCCGTATGCTCAGGACAGTGCCAGTCAGAAGTCACATGTGTCTGTTTTTAGCTGGGAGCAGTTTCTTTGGTCACTTGTGATGACCAAAAAAGTCTCTTGGGAGAGTTAAAATGACTCAAAATTAGTAAAAATCACTCATGGCTATTTAGGTTTTAAGTTATACTCTTGACTATACTGTGGTTTAATTTTGGTGCTAATTTCTTGCTTCCATAAAGTATTACTTGTAGTTCAGAATTGTTCAGGTAGTTTTATCACTTTTGAGTTTAGTTGAAAAGGACTCCTCCGCAACATACACACATATACATGCACAAATGTGTGCACACACAAATTCATGCCCACTCTCTGAATATGAATGACGTGTGTGTGTGTGTGTGTGTGTGTGTGTGTGTGTGTGTGTGTGTGTATGTGTGTGTGTGTGTGTGTGAGAGAGAGAGAGAGAGAGAGAGAGAGAGAGAGAGAGAGAGAGAGAGAGAAAGAGAAAGAGAAAGAGAAATGCATGTGTAGTCTATTCCTATTAGAAGTTCACTTTTAGGAAAGTAAACAGCAAGTATCCCCAGACATGCAAGCTTTACCACTTGTCCAGACTGCTTCCCCAGCTGGCTCCTCCCCTCACCAGGATGTCACACCACCTCTCACCACTCAGCCCTTTCCCTGCCAGTTCACTCATTGGTGGTTCTCACATCACACCAAGCCCTCACTGTTGGCACAGTACCTGCATCTGGTCTGTCTACGCTTCCTTGGAATATAGAGGACACAAAGGGAGCAGGCTCCTCCTCAAATCTAGAACATTCTTTTGTTTCTCTTCTCTTCATGTTTCCCTTACCATAAATACTGTTTGAAGGTAGTTGAGCTCGGGCTTGTGCTGCCCTGGTTTGTGACTTTAAGCCTTTGAGTCATGGGCAGGAAAGGCACTTAAAAAGACAGTGATAATTTGAGCCCCTTAAATAATGCAGTTTTGCAGCTACCTGTAAAATCCTGCTTCCCTGAAAGGAAGTCTAAGCTATGCTGAAGAACTCACTGGGGTTTTCCTCAGTAGTCATCCTCCTCATCTTTAGTTTTGTTCCATGACACACTCTTGTCATAATTTTTTGGTTCATAGGACAAAATCCAGGTCCACTGTGGTACAGGGCACTGGCTCTGTGGCATGGTACAGGTTGACTCCCTGTCTCTGCCTCACTGCCAACATCTGAAGGAGCACTCTCCTCCACTGCAAAGAGCATCCTGTATCCTGTGGTATCTCTGTGCTTTGATTGGCGAGTAACATTGAACATTTCTATCCTTTTTTGTTTATTGTCCTTATTAAGGTCCTTGTTTACAGATTTAGTGTTAAAAAGTTTCATACGACATCTACATACATATTATATTTTGAGTTTTTAAATATATAGTGTTGAACTTGAGCCTACTGGCTTTCTGGCTTCCTCATATATGCCTATGAAAAGAGGCAGTGACTGGCACTCTTCATTAGGGACCCAGCATCTGGGGCTGCAGTCTGAGGACCTGCAGCCTCAGGCATCGGTACCACAAGTCAGGATGGATTAAGAGACTTCACACTGCTGGGCATTACAAGTAGCATCAAAGATACTGAGATGAAATTGAAAAGCTTTCTGCCTTTGAAGTTTGCTGGTAATGGGGACACATTTCTATTTATAGATATGCATGCATGTGTGTGAGTGTGTGTGTGTGTCTGTATCTGTGTGTGAATCCCACCAGCTCAGCTAACAAGTGCTGTACTTCACTGTTGGTAATATTTCTCTGATGAATTGGGGATCACTTGTTTAAATGAATAAGAAATTAAAGAACACTAGCATTATGTTTCTCAATCGGGGAATTCTAGGCTTACAGATTGTATCCTTTCTTTTTTTCTGGCTAGAAAAAGAGCTTTAATAAAAGACAAAAGCCAGTGTTGAGTCAGTTAAAGATGTGGGCTTACAGTGTAAAACAACTGATTATCCAGATCATTCTTTGAACTTTGAACACTTGTTAGTTTTTATATAATTAAAAATATATAAAGACAGTCTGTATCTGGTTAGAACAAAAAGTTCTTCGTTGTTAAAGCTAATCACTGAGACCTGGGGACCCAGCTTTACTGTGCATGCATCTTAGGAGGAAGTTTTCCTTTTGAAGGCAAACATTGCACCAGGTGTTTTGTAGCTTTGAACCTATGAAATGATTATATATGGGGCATAGGCACAGACTGAACTTCATTATATCCGAGTAGATTGTTTGCATGGCATGCAGGATCCCTATCTAGTGCTGCATGCATTGGTTACAGAGGTGATGATGGATAGCATTTGCTTTGACCTGGTTTTCAATCAAGCCATATGAACTTTCAGGTGTGTCTAACAAGAATGTAACGAATATGCTAATGACAGTTATAAAGTACCTAAGAATAGATTTTCATCAACATCTGTTTTTGGTTTTGGAGTAAAGTTTATTACATCATCTTCTGGGGGAGGAAAGAGACCTTGTCTGCTTATTCTATATATAGATCCAGATTTACAATGTGTATCTCAGGACCGTGTTTGTCTATATTTTCAATGCAGTCATGCTCCAGGGCTTGAGAATTGTTTTACATTCCCACACATGTTTGTGTAACACAAAACATCTTCAAAGATTTTTACCAGCCATTTTTCTTTCTCCTCTGGCCCACAGACCTGCTCCCAGAAGGAATTTTATTCAGCTTTGGAAGTTAGTGTGTCCTCTCCTCCAGCACTTGGCAGTGTCTGGGGCCCCAGGGAGACAGGCATTCATCAATCTTTGGCCATGCCCCTCCATCCTAAAGTCACTGAATGTTTCCATTGTTCTCTCCACATCAACCTGGTTTCCTGACAGCAGTCTGTCCCTTGCAGGAATGGAGTGAGTTGTGACAAATGCAGGTCCTGTTCCTCCTTTGTTCACCTCTTGCTGTGTAAGTCAGCACACTGCTGTTCTTTCTGTATACCAGTCTCCTGTAAGCTTGGGTAGGATAGAGTAGTTCAGAAATGGATTGGAGACTAGATTTCACACGTCATCAAACTGAGCAGGAGTATATTCTGCACCTCCCGGTTGCAGCTCGCCTGCTCCCTCCAAGGCTGTGTCTCCTCCACCTTCCTCTTTCCTTTCCCTTCTCCATCTTTCTTTCTGATTCATGCAGGCATTACTTACAAGTCATGTAACTCTATGATCTGTGTCACTTTGTGTTTTTTATTAAAGAGCCTTTATGAAAAGCTTGTTTCTTCCTTAGCTTTGTGAAAGGTTTGTGTTGGCCTGGAGTAGTACCGTTTTCTCTTGCCTGGTTTTCCCTTTGGGTGTTATCTTCTCAGCCACCTATCTTCTGGACATTTTCCTGTTTGTTTGCTTGTTGCCAAAAGAAGAGGCACAGAAAGTGTCCTGAATCCTTAGGAATTGTACTTGGTTGGAGCTTTTAAAGACCCTTGCCCCCAGAGTAGTGTTTATTGAGAAAAGTAGCTGACACTTGCTTCCTTAAGCTTTGACGGTCTGTGAACCTGGACATCATGTGTCTTGAAGAAGCTCTCTAGGATACTCATGCAGATGGTGTGCCTGTTGCTATTGAGGGTGAGCACATGCTGACATAAGGAAGCTGGCAAGTTCTGCCCTGAGCAACTTTCTTACCTGTAATCTAGATTTCTTAAATTTACTGGAAAGCTTTGATTCTGGTCTATTCTTTCTCCTTCAAATCCTGACAGCAGACATGATTTGGGATATGCTGGCTATGTGATAGCTGTTTCTCTTTCCCTACTTTTGCCATTTCCATATATGATCTCAAAACAGAATTTGAACTCTGGGATTGTGGGGTTTTATTTGATGTCTGTGGTCTGAGCTGTCATCAGAGACTATGCTAAGGTTTACATATGCTGATAACAAAGGCCATATGGATGTCCATGTTCTGTGCTGCCACCTGAAGCCATGTTGATCTCCATGGGTACACTGCTACCATAGTGATGTCCATGGCCAGTGCCCCAGAGGCCATGTTGATTTCCATGGGCTTTGCTGCCACCAAGGGCCACGATAGTTTCTGTGGTTCATGGCCCCTGCTATCACCAAGGACCATGATAGTTTCTGTGGTTCATGCTGTGACAGAGGGCAGTGTTGATAGCTATGGTCTGCACTGCCACCAGAAACCATGATGAGACCTGTGGTCTGTGCTGATGCCAGAGGCCATGTGGATGTCTGTGGTCCATGCTATCACCAGAAACTGTAAGCCATGTTCTCACTAACTGTAAAGAGCGAGAAAGCTGCTTTTGCAGTGGTATCTATGACTGTAGATTCACAGTTGAGAAAGAGAACCATAGAAGGCTTCTGTGACAGTGCCTACCCCTCCTCCCTAAAAAGGGAAAAAAAGTTGCCGACTCCTTGCTGGCAGGTCCAGGTAAGAGGTCCTGGTCCTGCCAGGATCTCTCCGGGGCTCAGTGGGATGGCAAGTGTCAATGGCCCAAAAGAAACACACCCAGGGCCGTGAGTCTGTCAAAGCAGGAACTCAACTTTATGGCATCAGCTCTTGCTTATAGAAGTTCGGAACATAGGGAGGGGGATTTTTGGTGGGGTAAGATGCTGTAAGAGGCGGGGAAGGGTGATGGAGTGACTGATAGGGCCAATGGCAAAGCTCTACATCAGCAACAGCGGGGCAGAGGCAGAGCCAAATAGTTCTTGCTGAGTCACCCCAATACAAAAGTGACTGAGACAGTCTCAAAACTCAAGTCAGGCTTGGGCTTGTCCTCAAGGCCCAAACCAGGGCCAAAATGGGGTCCAACAAAAAATAACAGTCCAGACATGAAACTGTTGAAGAGAACTCTTAAAAGTTGTGATAGGAATACTGAAGTGTAGCTTTTCATAATTGATGGCTTCTGATGGGTGTGAGTGGGGAAGGACTCAATTTTCTTTAAGGTGTTGGACACTGAAAGTTTGACCATGTTCCAGTGACTATATGGACAACACAAATTAGACTTGTGGTTTTTTGTTGGGGGATCATAAGGGTGAGGGTGGATCTGGGAGGACTGGGAAGTAAGACGAGTGCTTTATGTGAAATTCTCTAATAACCAATAAAAATATTATGTTGGAAAAAATAGTTTTGTATAGTGTTTAGTTAAAGCAGTGAAGTTTTTACAGGTCTGTGGCCATGACAGTTCTTGAGGCACTCCTCCTTCTCCTCCTCTTCTTCCTCTTCTTCCTCCTCATTATTATCTTTTAAAGGAATACTGTTAGTCGATCATGCAGCAGATTATTTTTAAATAAAGGTATGTACTACAGTGCTTACAGAGGTACCTTAACTTGGTATGAGCAACCCTGACTTTCCATGGATTTCCCATGCATTAACCTCACATGGCCTCAGAAAGGCCTGGGAAATCAGCAGAGTACACATTGCAGTCGCCTCTGGGGAAAAGGTGGCTGGGGTCAGATGTCATGATCTCAAGGGTCAGAGAACCTTCTTCTTTTCCAACTTTATCTCTTCCTGATGTTCTCACTTATAAAGTGGTCTCCATCGTTCATTACTGTTTGCTCTGTGTCAGGTATGTTATGGTGGTGAATGTTCAAAGGGGAGTTGGGGAGACAGTGCCTAGAGAAGTTGTAATTTAGAGCAGTGTGAAATGTTTGGCAGTGATACACACCAGTGTGAGATGTGCAGATTCATAGGCCACCCACCAAGAATGAGCAGTGTCTTGTCATAGAGAAGGTTAGGGGCAGGCTAGAGCCACAGAGGATCAGAAGATTCCTGCACATCGATGTGGTTTAAGGGAAGTCATGTGAGGGATTGTCAGCACGAGGGAAGCCGTGGGTAATGCTCAAAAGCAAGTTGGAGTTCAGTCCTGTCTCCCATTGCTGTCTGAGCTGCCCCAAGCTCTAGTTCCCTGTTCTAAGGATGAGGTGAGAGCTGCTGTTGTAAGTCCTCCATCAGTGAATAAAACAGTTATCCTGAGATGCCCATCTCTGGAATCGACCAGCTACACTTTATAAGCTAATTTGATGTGGTATGTGCAGGGGAAGTCATGAAAGGATTTAAACAAGGGCTAGGGTCAAGCCTCTCATTATGGAGAGTTAACCAGTCAAAGAATAGCTTTGTACTGGGTTTGAGGCTAATGTAGTACACTGTCTGCTTAAGTTCATGAGACAAGGGAAACAAAAGTTCACCACAGTTAAATTACACATTTCCAATCTGTGCTTGTTGAACAGGAGTTCTTTGTTTCTTCAATATCCTGGCCTCCAGCTATGCTCAGGTCTGCAGGCAGAGCCCCATGTCTTCCTGTGTTTGAAGTGGTGGGTGGTGGAAGGTTTGCTGGCTGTGGGAACGTGGGATGTTCACCTAGCAAGCTCTTTCTGTTGTCCAGAATGGTCTGTTAGGACCCCCTTCTAGGTATTAAAACTCCTTTAATGTATACGCTACTCTCGTCTTTTTGGCTTATTAAAGCCTATAGTAGGCAGGTGTTTCAGAAACAGTACCATAGTGGCCTGTAAAGCTGTCCTTGTGAAATGGCTATTTCACCAATTCCTTGTTTTCCTAAGGTCTCTAATAAGTAATTCCTCAAACTTGGCATTTGCTTGCCTCTGAGTGGATATATACTATCCAGGCATTTAAACTTCATTTGAAAATGAAATGTGCCTCAGAGTCTGGAAATTTATGCTACATCTGTGCTGTCTCAGTAACAATTCAGAATGTAAAGAGCATTCATGACTCTATCCCTAAAACTTAGACCTGCATGCACATATGCCTGCATGAATGTCTGACAGGGCATGGCAAGTTTCACAGGATTTATGCAGCAGAGACTGCTTACCATCAAAACTACATTCTAGCTTAAGAGACATATTTATTGGGAATGTAACTATTGGCAAAATCTTATAAAGTTTGAAAAGTGATCAATAAATCAACAAAATGGATTAATACTTCCTTGTTTTAAGCACTGCCACATATGGCCTTTTGTGAGCAGTGTGCCTGTTAATATGTAGACTGCCACCAATACATCTTTCTATAATTAATTCCTGGTTTTTCCCAGACAGAGTTAATTTCTTTGACTTTGGGACCAGTGCATCTTTTGGGAGTTCTTAGTGCTGGTGTAAGCCACCATACCTGGCATGCACCTGTTTCGTATTAGTTTTGAATTATTTATAATAAGAAACCTGGGTGGTTAACTAATAGTAGAATTATTCTTAATAGAAGTTAAACATTTTAAAAGTTTGATAAAACTAGAAGTTTTGTTTTTAAAAAACTGCTAAAGAACTCGGTTTTAATGTCATTTCAGTTCCAGTTACTATGGCAATGACGGCAGGGGCAACAACTACCTTTCCTATGAGCAACCATACCCGGGAAAGAGTAACTGTGGCCAAGCTCACACTGGAGAATTTTTACAGCAACCTAATTTTACAGCATGAAGAGAGAGAAACCAGGTACAGTAAAGGCTAAAACTTTAGTTTTCTGTGACTAGATGGGAGTCCTGCTCTTTGTCTTAAGTTTCCCACACCGACAGGACACCTGGATACTTGTTTCATTTCCTGGGTTTCCAGAGTCTTGTGCACATGTGCACACATGTCACTTGTATTTCAAACAGATCTTTCCAGCTGTGGCATTATGGCATGTCTTTGTGCTGTCCTTTACCAAGATGCTTTAGAAATTGCTAATGCGGGGCTGGTGAGATGGCTCAGTGGGTAAGAGCACCCGACTGCTCTTCCAAAGGTCTGGAGTTCAAATCCCAGCAACCACATGGTGGCTCACAACCATCTGTAACGAGATCTGACACCCTCTTCTGGAGTGTCTGAAGACAGCTACAGTGTATTTACATATAATAAATAAATAAATAAATAAATAAATAAATAAATAAATAAATAAATAAATCTATCTTTAGAAAAAAGAAAAGAAAAAAAAGAAGTTGCTAATGCATAACATTGGAGGTGCTGCGCTGTGTTAGTGAAAAAAATAGGAAGAAAGAACTGCATGCCATTTGCCTCAGTGAAACTTGAAGTGTGGTGAGGGAGTGGTATACACAGAAGCTCCAAGAGGAAGTGGCGAAGCAGTGAGGGACCAAAGAGCACTGACTAGGGCAGTGGGAGAACTTCCCAGATGACAGTGACTTTGAAACAGGGCTCTAAAGGAAGAACACAGTTCACACATATAAGAAGGAGGAGATACAGAGAAGGACATAGCAAGTGCTGAATATCTTGAGCTATAGCTGCTCTGCCATGTGGCAGTGTCACAGGCCAAGCTGGCCTCAGACTTTTTGTGATCCTCCTGCCTCTGCCTCTGCTTCTCAAGTGCTGGGATAGGTGGATAAATGGCAAGGGTGGTCCATATCACTCTGGTAGTTGAAGTCTTCCATCTTTGACATGTTGGTTTTCTGGCATAATGCAAAGATAATTCAGATGAGTTGTCTAGACACATAGTAGGGAAACCAAGACTATAGACATGAAATAGTACTCACTTAAGAGTGAGTGGCAAAATGTGTTCCACAGTCCTCATTTCCATCTGCAGCCCCATCAGAAATGCTTAGCCTAACTAACTCAGTGTTAAGGAAAAAAGACCAAGGAGCCAAACTTGGCTCTTGCTAGAAAAGCAAATGTTATGATCGATGGTTATTTCTACATGTATATGACTTTTCAGTTTCCAAAGAATTTTAATAATTACATACACTTGACACCAGGGTCCTTACTGAGTTGGGAGGTTGAGCTTAAGACTCAAACAAAGTCATCTTGTGCTGGGAGAGAAAGCAGTGAAGTTGGTCAGCAAAGAATGCTAAATTCTAGTGTCTCTGAGAAGGAATACTGATCATAGTAAAGAGTCGAATCTTGGTCCAGTTTGAAAGATTTCCTTAGCATAGCATGCCCAGTGGTTGCCTTCAATAAATAACTTATATCTTAAATGGAAATAGAAATGTATTTTAAAAGTCTAATTATTTTTTCTTTGGAAAGGCAGAAGAAGTTAGAAGTGGCTATGGAAGAAGAAGGATTGGCAGATGAGGAGGTAATGTAACCAACGATACTAAACGGAAGTGTCCCAGTGAGTTCCCTTATCAGTGTTAGCTGATGTGTGGGTTGGCTATGGTTGGCTTTTCCATCTGAGTATGGCTTCTTACTGTATTGCTGTCATAGGCACCTTAGGAAATGGCCTTGGCCCTCAAGAACATACAGTTGCTGAACACCATCCACAGCATTATGGGAGATGGGAAAGGGTCCAGTGCTGGACACCATCCATCCATCCACACTACTCTGGACGAGCAGGACAGGGTCCAGTGCTGGACACCATCCATCCATCCACGCTACTCTGGACGAGCAGGACAGGGTCAGGTGGTGGGCACTATCCATTGATTCCTTCTTCTCACATTTATTTCTGAATATTTTAAAACTGTTTACTCTCTAATTAAGGTTCCCTTGTACCTCACTGATGAATGACTGTCTTGAAATGGTTTCTTCCTTATGCTGCCCAGTTTTTCTGCACTCTGAAAACAAGTCTGGTGTATCTCCTGCATGTATTGTTTTTGGTGAGATGTACCCTGCTCCCTGAAGTCTAGGGTGTTCATTGAATGCTTGCTTCCCAGTTGGTGGCGCTGTTTGGGAAGGCTCTGGAGATGTGGTCTTGCTGAGAAAGTTTGTTACTAGAGATGGGCTGTGAGAGTTTAAAGACTTCAGCATTTCACGTTTGCTCTTTGCTTCCTGCTTATGGCTCAAACTGTCCTCTGCTTGCTGCTTCTCTTGCCACACCTTTCCCATCATCGTGGACTGACCTCTGGAACTGAAAGCCCTAGTGCACTCTTTCACAAGTTGCCTTGGCTATGGTGTTTATCACAGTAGAAAAGTAGCTAAGGACTGCAATGCAGGCTTCCTTCCCAGTGGCTGTTTCTCTCTAGCCTTAGCTCCTGGCACCCCATCCAACCGTGGCCAGTACTGAGTTGCTGTGATTTTTCCCTGCTTATTGATGGCCCCTTTCACATGCTATTTCTGCCATTTGAAACTTTCTCCTCTGAACTCCAGTGATTCTTCAAGGAGCTTAGGTCTTACTTCACTGGGAAATCCTAATTGCTTAGCTACTCGTCCTACATTCTATACTAACAGTGTTTCTGTCCTTGTGATAGCCTTTAAATAAAGGGCATCTTCCCAGAGACTAGAAGCTGTGTGTGTTAATCAGTTTCACATCCTGGAGCAGACGAAGGGCTTTTGCAGGGGGCACACACATGCACGAAAACTTGTATACGTTACAGGGGCTGCTAGTATAGTTCAGGATAGAGTTCTTGCATAGCCCTGGTTTGAGTTCCAGCAGCCACCACCCAGTAAGTCAAAAATGTGTAAACATTACAGAATATAGCAAACTTTGAAAATACATAGACTCTTTCCCAATACAGGAGCTCAGAAAAGACTTATGGGAGTTGTAGCAATTGCTTTGAATCGTTCTTGATGGAAAGAAGTTACTTCATAAACAGCACTGTAGTCAGCAATAGTGGCCATGCATGCTTAAGTGGCAAGGGAAGCTGAAGGCATGGAAAGCTAGCGTCAGGTCAGTTACTAAAAAGAGCTTTATTTTCCAGATGAGAATGAGTTATAACCTAGGCTTACTGACTGTTCAGTGGTCAGAAAGGAGCTTGAAGACGCTGACCAAGTGAGTTAATCTGCCCTGCAGCTAGCTGCCTTAGCTGTGTGCCATCCGTCTAGCTGGGCTCTTAGGAAGGCAAACACACACTTAAAGTTACTGTTTATATATAAATTTAATGCATATCTTAAAGCCCCATCTTGTTAAATTTTATTGTGAGGCAGTAATTTAAGGGCTTCATCCTAGCTCATAGAGAAAGGTGAGCAGATCTTTCCTTATTTGTCTCACTAATATTAAAACTTTTTTTCTAGCTAGTAATAATGGTGCTGATGCAGAAGTCTTTTTTGTTTTGTGTTGTTTGTGTTGTCCTGGAACTCACTGTTAGAAATGTTAAACACAGGATCTTGAAGTCTAGGGAAAGGTACCAAAACAGATGTCCATGCCGAGCACAGTGGAGACTCCATTGAAAGATAGCATGCACTGTATAAAGGACCAGGTCTCAGGGGAAAAAAGGAAAGGAAAGAAAAAGGAGGATGAAGAAACAGGTTTTTTAATGTTTGTTCCTCACTTTATGTTAATGAAGACCTGCCTATTTGTTAGCTATCAAGAGCTCAGGATTACCCATGTCAGGTGACAGGTTAGCCCAGTGTGGCTAGGTTCCTGTTGTGCAAGAAGATCTGGAAGCCTGGACTTTTATATAAATTGGCTTACTTTTAAAATTATTGCCAAGTGATGAGAAGGTTTCTTGGGAGTCAGGAACTGTCTGGGAAGGCCTGGCTTTGTAGTGCCCCCTGGTGGGCATTAGTGATTTTTTTTTCTTTTTTTCTTTTTTTTTTTTTCCTCGAGACAGGGTTTCTCTGTGTAGCTCTGGCTGTCCTGGAACTCACTCTGTAGACCAGGCTGGCCTTGAACTCAGAAATACGCCTGCCTCTGCCTCCCAAGTGCTGGAATTAATGGCGTGCGCCACCACCACCCGGCTTTTTTCTTAATTCTTGTAAATAGCTTGTAGAAAATGTTAACTCATTTTGCTTCTAAAAATCAACAGCTCATAATGTCTGTTTTTAAACATCCCTTTTTTTTTTTTCTGTAGAGGTACTTTAAAGTGCCTGTGTTTATTGTTAGGCCCTGTGCTAGGGCCTTGAAGATGTTGTGGAGAAGAGAACAAATTCTCTCAACCTTGATGTTGAAACTATCAGTATAAGGGATTGGAATTTCTTAAAAACAAAACAAAAAAACTTTAAGATTTCTTAAACAATGTGAATGTGGAGTGCATGTGGCACCCATAGGACAGCCTGGGGTGTCAGTCCTTAACAGTACTGTCTGCTGTCTACTGTGTACTGTGAAATAGTTCATGAGTGAGCTGTGAAACCATTAAATTGTGACCATTTACAACAAAACAGTGGCCAAGACGAAGTTGTTAGTGTTAATATCTCAGAACTTTGAAATACCCTTTCTGTTTTAAAAACACCTTGGCATCTTGCAGATTGAGACTCTTACCCATTTGAAAAGGAATGGAGTCTGTAATCTTGGCACTAGGGAGTGAGAGATAAAAGATTCTCAGTTTCAGAATGAGACTGATTCAAAACATGGGGAGAATATATATTAATTAACAAGAATCATCAAAAATGGATGTTTATTAATGGAAAACTGAAATGAGTGATTTAAGCTGCAGAAGAGAGCCATGAAGCAGCAGGAGGGAAGGGGGGAACACAGAGACCTTGGCTTTTAGTACACACTGAGCAGATGCAGCAAGGGCTCTTCATGGGCTTTAAAACGCCGATGTTGCTTCATTTACCCCCAGACTGCAATACTGACTGAAGGGCTAAAGTCACTGAGTAGGTTTTCCTGAGGCCAGTGGTTTAATGCACACTGTGGTTTCCCTTTTGTTGTTGAGGGGCTATGCTCTGGTAGACAGGAGCACCTATCAGATACTCAGTGACTAATTTTTGTTGTTGTTTTGGTTTTTGGTAGACTCTTGTCTAGACTGTAAGCACATTTTATGAAACTGGACAGCCAGGTCTCTTCTGTTTAGATGAGACAGGTTTCTGTAGCTAAACAGAACTGTGCTGTTCTGTAACCATGAAAAAGGAAAAATTTTAAACCATCTTTCACATTCTTATGTTCATCTATCACATGTAATTAAATTAAAACAAGCTCTTGTATTACCATGAGAGACACAGTGCTAGAGTACCACCAAGTAGCTTCTAAAGAGAACTCCAGTTCAGGAACTTAAAGCCAGCTCTTTGTCAGAACTGCCACCCCCAAGCACAGAACAACTGGTGGTGGGTTCCTGTAAGAGAAGAATACACGGACCACATTGTGCTGTGAGGCCCACCTTTGCCTTTATAATGATATAGATGTGATTTCAGCTGTATTAAACTATTTAAAGGTAAAGTTTTCCCAACTCCAAGATAAGTGCAGTTTACTTTTTAAACTAGCATGTAACTGCTAGATATGGGTAGTTTTGATAAAGCATTGTTTGCTGTATTCTTCATTTCCTTTATTGTGTTGTTGCTACCCAGACACATGCATGCACATGAGTGTGTGTGTGCGTGCGTGCGTGCGTGCGTGCGTGCGTGCGTGCATGCGTGCGTGCGTGCGTGCGTGCGTGCGTGCCAGCCACATAAATGAAATTGTGGGCTAGAGAGATAGTTCAGCAGTTAAGCACACTGGCTGCTCTTGGAGAGGGCTCAAGTTAATTCATAACACTTATATAGCAGCTTAAAACCATTGTAACTTGACATTATAACAGACATTGATGTAGACAAAATACCCAGATGCATAAAATATATTTAAAATAAAATGTTTTAATGTACTTTCAGTGAGCTGTGTGAATTCCTGACATAATTTCTTGCTTGCCGCTTCCTCTGTTACATGTGTTAGAATTCTGTTTTAATGATACCCAGACTTCTAATTAGACACCTAATTAGACATCTAAAGTTAGACAGATGAGCAGGACAGGGAGTGGCTCAGCTGTGAGCTGTATTGGGAGCCGTGTGTCTGAGGTGACAGCAGTGCTGTAATTTGTCACCTGAGCTAGTCTGTGAGAGGCTGATGGGGCCACTGTACTTGAGTTGGAGTTGAATACCTTCAGTGACTTCCTTATTCCACTGTGTGCTGCCTCTCTCGGGAACTATCCCTGTATCATGAACTTAAATTTTATGAGATGAGAGGTCAGTGAGGTTAGGACAAGAAAATTAATGATTTGCAAATGCAGCCTTCAGGTATTTAAAAGTGTTGCTAATTAATAGTTCTTATTTTGTTATCTTTGTTGACTCAGTATTGCTGTGGGGGTTCTGACTTGGAGGGAGGGTTTAGGGAGTTGACTTGCTTGTTTGTTTTGTTGGTTTTGGTTTGTTTTTGACCTGGAAATCATAGAGATCTATCTGCCTCCCTTCCTGAGTGCTAGGATTGAAGATGTGGGCCACCAGGCCCAATTATTTTGCAATTTTATATCTTTAGAAAGTTGTATGATATTTTAAGCTGTTTGCTGAGGTTTATCCAAGAGTCAGTTTTACTCTAAGTAAATCTCCAATGGGAGTGCTGCTGTTTCCATGTGACTTTTGAATCACGGGTTTCAGTAGCTGTGAGGGCACCCGGAAAGTAAAGAGTTGGAGATTTTCTGACAAATTAACAGTGAATGACAGAAGAATCGGAGCCTGGTGCTGTAATCTCAGCACTCAATGGCTGAGACAGGAGGCAAGCCTGAGCTACTCAGTGAGGTTTGTCTCAAAAATCAATCAATCAATCAATAAGCCTATGTCAGAGTAAATACACACACGTCAGAGTGCTCCTCATTTGTGCTTTCTAGGACTTATTTCTGTGAGTTCAGTCACACTCAGAAGGCAGTGATTTACATGTATAGTAAACTGCTGAAGACATTGTCCATAAAGTCTACTTCTAAGGGTACATATTTGACAGTTGTTTAAAGAACATTTTCTTGGAGGCTGGTGAGATGGCTCAGAGATTAAGAGCACTGACTGCTCTTCCGAAGGTCCTGAGTTCAAATCCCAGCCACCACATGGTGGCTCCCAACCATCTGTAATGAGATCTGACTCCCTCTTCTGGAGTGTCTGAAGATAGCTACAGTGTACTTATATATAAAATGAATGAATGAATGAATGAATCTTTTAAAAAAAAAGAATTTTTTTAAGACTTTCAAATTCTTCCCTTGCTTAATAAATACTTGCTTTAGAAAAATAGATTATTGACAAACATATAAGATATGCCTCTGTTTATTTGTTTAAAGTTATATGTGTGTGGGTGTGGATTTGTGCATGAGAGTGCAATGCCTGAGGGGGCCAGAGTGTGCTGGAGGCGAATGTGTACGCTGGAAGCTGAGCTTGTGTGCTCTGCAAGAACACCACATATCTTAGCCTCCAAGCCATCTCCAGCCACCAGCATTACACATGCCTTTGAAACAGCCTGTTTAAAAATCATCTTTTCAATTCTTGTTTAATAGAAAAAGTTACGTCGATCGCAGCATGCTCGTAAAGAAACAGAGTTCTTACGCCTTAAGAGGACCAGACTTGGCCTAGATGACTTTGAGTCTCTGAAGGTTATAGGAAGAGGAGCTTTCGGAGAGGTAAGCTGCTTTGTTCAGGTCACCACTGTGAAAGTCGATGTTGTGAGTTGTTTAAATGTAGTTACTAGGCTCTGAGGTCATAAGTCAGTTGGTAAGAATACTTGTCTAGTATCCACAAAGCCCTGCATCTGACTCAGCACCATAGGAGCCAGGTGTAATGGCTACCTCTATATTCCCAGCACTTGGGAGATGGAGGCAGGAGGATCAGAGGTTCAGGCTCATCCTCAACTACATAACAATAAGCTCAAGACTAGCTGGGAATACACGAGACCCCCCACCTCCCATAATGTGTGTGTGTGTGTGTGTGTGTGTGTGTGTGTGTAGGTGTAGGTGTAGGTGTAATTTCTTTGATATTGTAAATTCCAGGGTTCAGCAAAGGAAGCTCCTTCCGCTGTTCCAGCGTTTATGTTTGTGCTCTAGGTGCGGCTGGTCCAGAAGAAAGACACGGGGCACATCTATGCCATGAAGATCCTGAGGAAAGCTGACATGCTTGAGAAAGAGCAGGTGTGTCTCACCACGTATGCAGCACCAAGGGCCTCGGGTGACAAGGGCTCAGAGTAGTGTTAATGTTGAGAATGATAAAAAGAAGTCCAGTGTGCTAGGTAATTTCTAAATTTGATAGTCTATTTTAATGTTTTCAATTCTTAGATTTAAATCTCAGTATCTTCAGTTTTATAATTTCTGTGTTAGTTTGCTCAGTTGCTATTAGAGAACAACACAGGGTAGAGGCTATAAGCATAGAAGCCTTTGCCTAGTTGTGGTTCTATTCAGGATCAGAAAGTTCCCATAGGTTTTAGCTTCTGATGATTGCTTTCTTCTTTGGTGACTGCAGGAAGGGCAGGCACAGGAACACTCCTGATGCCTCTTCTAGAAGAACACTAGTCATGTTACATAGCAAATAAGAATCTGCTGCCTTTACAGAGTTACCCTTGAGGCTTAAAGAGATAAGCTAAAACAAACTGCTCCTTGGCTTTGCATATTTAATGAGAACATGAACATCTGTATGTTTCAGTACTTTATAAAACTACAGATTTCCTGCATGACTGTTAGACATGGATAATTGGAAGAGGTCTATTATCTTTTCAAAATATATTCACCTAGGTGGCTCATATCCGAGCAGAAAGGGACATTTTGGTGGAAGCAGATGGAGCCTGGGTGGTGAAGATGTTCTACAGTTTTCAGGACAAACGGAATCTCTATCTCATCATGGAATTTCTTCCTGGAGGTAAATAGGAACAGACAGACATGAGTTCATCTGCATATGTAGCAATAATGTCAGCTAGTCTGACTACCGAATTTTATACCTAACCATTGTTTTTCAGTATTTACTTTCAGAATAATGGCAGGTGATTTGGCCCCAAATCATGTGAGTTTGAAGGACTATTAACTGACATGTTAAATACTGTGTCATTCTGTGTTCATGGTAGCCCACTGTAAAGTTAAGTACAGTAAGCCTGAATATAGAACAGAAAGACAAGATGCTGGTCTCTAGGCGTGCTTGTTCCCTCTTCGCGTTTCTGAACTGCAGCTCTGCTCCTGATAGCTCTGCATGCTCCCCACTGTACCATGGCATGCATTTTTCAGGGTGTTTGCAGGTACTGGGCAAGTCATAAAACTGAAAATCCGACATAGTTTGTACATACAAAGAAAGTGTAGAACATTCCCTTTAAGCTGGGTGTGTGCTACTGCATGCCCATTATAGCAGTACCAGGGTTCCATGCACAGTTACTAAAATCATAAAAGATGGATCTGAGACTGAGGCTTCAGGGTTCACTGTTGAGCTCCAGTGAAGGTTAAAGCTGCAGGCAGCATCCTGTGAGCAACACAGAGGCAGCTTTGTTAAGGAGGACATTGGGAAAGTGAGTCAGTGGGGTGGGTTCAGGAGGATGAGATGGCCAAGGTCGTTCTTAGCTGCTTTGTGAGTTCTAAGCCAGCCTAGGCTACCCAAGACCCTAGCTCAAAAACAAACAACAGGAGTAGTCTGTTTTCATAAGTTGGTACTTTGTCTTTCTCAGGTGACATGATGACATTGCTGATGAAGAAGGACACCTTAACAGAAGAAGAGACACAGTTCTACATCTCAGAGACTGTCTTGGCGATAGATGCAATTCACCAGCTGGGCTTCATCCACCGGGACGTCAAACCAGACAACCTTTTACTGGATGCCAAGGCACGTGAGGAGGAGAGAGTCCTGGGCTTTGGCTGTGCCGTGAAGTGCAGCGTGTCCTGGCTGCAGATAGCAGCTGTGGCTTAGGTTCTTGTGGGTTAATGAAGTTTTCTCTTAGACAGTACAGAAAGTGACCTCTGGAGTAAGATCATGGAGAAATGGCTTTAAAAACTCCCTGTTTTCCCTTTGTTTAAAAAAAAAACCTCAAACATACATAATCTCACATATCATCTATATATGGTGTTCTAAGTTTGAGTTTTTGTAATAACTGCATTAAAAGTTTATAAGAATTTTTTGTTGTTTTGAGAGTTAACATAATTTGACTTACTAGAATTTGTTGTTGTTTTAGGGACATGTAAAATTATCTGATTTTGGTTTGTGCACGGGGTTAAAGAAAGCTCACAGGACTGAATTCTACAGAAACCTCACACATAACCCGCCAAGCGACTTCTGTAAGTTTGCATTTTTCTTTGGTTGAAACTTTGTACTTTTGAAACTTTGGTTATATGTGGAAGGGAGGTTCCCTCCTCCCCCTCCTGAGCTTCGGAGTTTTACATGTAGCTGTGGTCAGTTTCCCCCTCCAGTTACACTTATGTCTTGTTGAAATTAGCATTTCAGAACATGAATTCAAAGCGGAAAGCAGAGACATGGAAGAAGAACAGGAGACAGCTGGTGAGTCGGTCGCTTTCTGAAGAGTGTTGTACCCTGACCCAGAGGACACAGCATGTCTCCGTTTCAGTACACTGACTGGTGCAGGCGGAGTGGTGTGGCCCTGCTTGACTTAAGGACCTAGATCCCTGAAGGTCCATGGGACAGTGACTCCAGATTGCACTTTCTCCCACTCAGACATCTGGGGGACTTAGCAGAGCGGCATGTTTTGTTAAGTGAGAAACTGAGGGAAAGTGAGAGAAACTTGGTAGGAGTTGGGAGGAGGTGCTGGTGGTGGTAGAGGAGGAAAAGAAGGAGGTGGTTCTGGTAGTGGTGGTATCGTCCTTAGAAAAAGCTGTTGAAATTCCTCATTTAAGGATCTTTTATGGCTTTGGCAGAAACTGAAAAAAGGCTGAAGAGGTTGCTGAGAAGGCCCAGTTCTCTAGCTGTCATGGGCTGAGCCACTGAGGACACACACTACGTATTTCCCCTCAACACCAGGCAGATGATCATGAGTTCTTCACATGCTGTCCACCACTTAGTTATGGTTGAAGCCTTCTCACTGTGTCTGACTCCAGCTTTCTTAGTTCTGCCCATGGTTGTCTGTCAGCTGTTAGGCACTTGCCCACCTGCTATCCTCTACCTTGCAGAGCTGTCCTCACAACCACAGGAAAGAAACTGTAGCTACATGTGATTAACTGTCAGTGGAATGGTCTGGGTCTCTTCTGAGATAGGAGGGGATTTTCTTGGAAGCAGTCTCTGTGAGTTAGCAACCTTAGAAGCAGACATAGAAGAGCAGTCGAGCCTAACAGACATCTCCCAAGGAGAATGTCTCATGGAGCTGCAGCTACCCCAGCACTGGCCTTTTCATTCAGATCCTAAGTCTCTGTTACCAGGTCCTCTTGGTATCTTAGCCAGCTGCAAGCTGTGATTCAGCTGGTTTAACTCAAACCTTCCTTTGACTCCTATTTCCACTGTGGCCCTTCCCCTTACTTCCTACAGAGGCCCACAGAGGAACGTCTCTGCTTCTGTAGCCAGTGTTTTCCTTGCCCTGCTGGCGCACTTACTCCTCTTCCTACAGCCACCAGTCTTACAGCTAACCAAGGGAACAGGAAGCTTGGGGTGTGGAACAGTGTGTTAATAGGCAAGCCAGTCCTTCAGTGTTGAGTTTCAGGGCTTTTTCTCGCCCTATACTATTTCCCTCTGGGTTTTAATGAATATAAGAACTGCTTCCTTCCTCTTTGCATTTCTATCGTTAGCCGGGATGTAAACATTTATGATTAGGAAAGTGGCTATGACTTGTTTTCCTAGTTTCTTATACAGTGTCCAACATAAGCAGACACCTTTGTCAGTGTTTGTTCAGTTCAAGTAAACAATGCAGAAGCCATTGACTTCCCATCCCCTGGGACATGCTAGACTGAGAGGTAGCAGCAGTCTGGCGCCTCCAGCACAATTAAATGACCTTTTGCATTTTTGAGCTCATTTGCCAAGTAGTGACAACCTTCATATTCTAGTAAACTTTCAAAGATTTGGAAATGTGCTCAGCTGTGCATTAAGGAGAAAAACATTCTATTTTTAAGTCAGATTTTACATTTGAGAAAAATATTACAGACTTACTATTTTTAAAGGGGAAGAAGTGAATACTGTTTAAAAACGTGGTACTCACCTGTAATCCCACGAGACTGAGTCAGGGGCATCCCGAGTTTTGAGACCTCGTTTTAAAAGTAAATTAAATCATAGCAGAGGATTTCTCCAACTCTGAGTGTTCCCATGCATCAGCTTCTACCTGTGCACAGGGACTCTTCTGTTGGCCGAGAGCCGTGAGCTCCCAAGGGAGAAGCACAGGTGAGGTCATTGATGTTTGGAGCATGCAATTTCTTCAGCCCATCAACTGCCAGTCTGGGGTTCCCCAGGTTCTTGAAATGACAGTCTGCAGTCACAGGTGTCCACTGGTTCCTAGAGTGGTGCCCCTCCTTTAAGAAGTCATTTTTGTAGGATTTGATGTGGATCAAGGAGCATTCAGACAGCTCCTGCTGAGATGCCTGGAACTAAGTTACAAGGAAGGTGCCTCTAGCTTACAGAGCCTGTTCCTTTTCTTATTTTATCCTCAGATCAAGCTGTTGCAGGTTCTCTTACCTGGATCTTTGGTAAGCAGAGCTGGAGTTCAGAGATCCCAAAAGCACGAGTAGTGAGCAGGAAAGTCAGGCCTACTAGACTCAGCCTTTTATTTCCTTTTGAAGTGGACTCAAGCCTCTCCTGGAGCCAAAGTCCCGTGTTGTATGCATAGTGCCTGACTCAGCCTCTGTCAGTCAGCTTTACATGGGACACACAGAGTCACCTATAACTGAAAACTTGTCTCCTCTGTCTAGTGTGTCCTCCTGTAATAAGCCATACTCAGATGTTTTATAAGTGGTTCAGAATGCCAGTTTGATACTCTGCTTCTTTGTAGGCTTACTCCACAGTTGGAACACCAGACTACATTGCTCCAGAAGTATTCATGCAGACTGGCTACAACAAATTGTGTGACTGGTGGTCCTTGGGAGTGATTATGTACGAGATGCTAATAGGTAGGTTCTGTTTGTGTGATGATACACATCTTTTGGTGCCATTGTTTGAACATACTACAGCTATTAAAGACAAATAGAGCACAGTCATTTTGAACCTATTTCTCAGGTGTATCAGAGTTAAATACATATTGATAAATACCCAATAAACTGCCCTGGGATCTTGTGGTAGGAGGTAGTTAATTATCTTGGCTTCCTTTATCAAGTTGGAGATGCAGGGCTCAGATAAAATGAAGTGGGGTTTTAAATCCATGTGGACTTTATTAGTAATTTTATAGTAAGTTGATGCATGAGATATTGCTGTAGAGCACTCAGGGCTGTTTCATTTCTTGTGGCACATATGTTAGGTCTGCTTGAATTGATCACAAAAACTGATAAATTATTGATTCTCTGATGCCCAGGCTTTCCACCTTTCTGCTCTGAAACACCACAAGAAACATACAGAAAAGTTATGAGCTGGAAGGAGACTCTGGCATTTCCTCCGGAAGTGCCCGTCTCTGAGAAAGCCAAGGACTTGATTCTCAGGTCAGTGTCTCTGAGGCAGGGAAGGTCTTGGGAGGAAAAATACCACTGATTTCATTAGTCAAGGAGGTCAGTATAAAGAAAAGTTTTACAAAATTCAAACTTTAAAAAAGATTTTATTTATTTTTATGTGTAAGTGTGTGGTTACCACTTGCCCATGGAGGCTAGAAGATCCCTTGGAGCTGGAGTTACAAATAGTTGTGAGCCACCCAGCATGGATGCTAGGAATTGAACCCAGGCCTTCCACAAGAGCAGCAAGTGCTCTTGACTTCCTATTTCCCCAGACCCTCAAAATGCAAACACTTTAAAAGAATTTTGTGGGAAGATGGTGTTCAGAAGAGAGAAGAGATCTTGTTGGACATCCTGGTGACATTATTAGCAAAGTGTCACTCCTGTCAGACTGCAAGAGCTCAGTGCACAGAGAGGAAGGAGAAAAAAATGGATCAGGAGCTCTTGCCTCAGAAGGGCACAGGGCCTCAAGCAGAAGACTGCCGTGCCAGTGCCTGACGGAGCGATGACCCTTGTGAATGGCCAGCTGGCAGTATGTTGTATGAAATTGTTAAGCTGGACGTGACCTTTGACCCAGCAGTCTCATTTTAAGGAATTTAATTGGGCCTATAACCATGTAGGTGTAAAGGGTTAAGTGTGTTTCTTATGTTATTTTAGTTGTGAAAAATTGAAGCATAATATATAAGTCTTCAGCAGTGGCAGTGGATAGAACAGTCTGATATCTCTGTATGCAGATCTCAAAAAGTTACCTCACAGGAAAATACTGATCAACATTAAAAAATGTTCTTTGTATAGTCAGTGAAGGAAAGGTCTTAAAATAATTATTATTGTGTTAACACAATATCATTACATTTTATTACTGTATTATTAATTGTACTATTACGTTAATATTATTATAAGTTGAAAAGTAGCTTTGGAATGTTTGCCGGTTATCTCTAAAGGATAGGTTTATGGGTAATTTGTACTTTCTCTGTATTTCCCACAGTAGCTTCAATATCTAAATTAAAATGCTTTCTAAAAAACATTCAATGTAATAACAATTAGAGTGTTTGAGGTGAAAATGTGGCTGATGATTGGTTTTCCTTTCTAGATTTTGTACTGATTCTGAAAACAGAATTGGGAATGGTGGTGTGGAAGAAATCAAAGGTCATCCGTTCTTTGAGGGTGTAGACTGGGGGCACATAAGGTATGTTCTGCACCCGGAGCTGACAAACACCAATTTCTGCATTTGGTGGTTAGTGCACTTCTGTTTCTTCTAGACTTGTGGTTCTCAATCTGATGGTTGTGACCCTTTCACAGCTGTCACCTATGACCATCGTAAACACAGATGTTTCCATTATGATTCCTAACAGTAGCAAAATTACAGTTATGAAGTAGCAATGAAAATGATGTTATGGTTGAGGGGTCAGCAGCCATGAGGAACTGAATGCAAGGGTCGCAGCATTGGGAAGGTGAGAACCACACTTAGACTAAGCACAAGAGGTAGGGCTGCCGCCTCTGAGAAGTCACTGCCTCTGCAGCTTCTCAGGGTCTTCTCTGGAGGTCACGCTGTGTGCAGCTGTGATCATCGTCTTGAACGCGTAACTGTCCAACAAACCACTCTAGAAAAGTCTTGCCCACTGTACTGTATGTAGCACAGGACAGGAAACCCAAGGGTGTCTGTCTGCTGTGGCTCTGAACACAGCTAAGTGGATGTCAATGTTTTCATTTACTTGGAAGTTTTACGTGAAGACTTTCTCATGCTTTTCCCCTCCAGCACTGGGGACTGAACAGAGCTAGGCAAGCACTCTACCGCTGAGCTCCAGTCCCAGCCCTTCTTCATGCCTGTTTTGTTTTGTTTAGGTGAAAAGAAAGTTAAAAGAGAAGGTATTTTACTGAAAAGTGGGAGACAGGGAGATCAGATCTATCTAAGTGAATTAGGGCTAGAATTCTAGTGAAGATTAATAAATACAAAGACATCTTCGAAAAAAGAGGGGCACACGTATTTGTGATAAAATCTGAACACAAAGCTTGTCAGTCATATACACTTTAAGAGGACCAGAGAGGTTAGGTTAAAAAAAAAAATCTATTCACAAAAATGCCTTCTTATGCTAAAAACGTTTAACTATAGAAATAGTTAAAATGTCATTTAAAACTTTTAAATTGGCCGGGCTGTGGTGGTATACCTTTAGTCCCAGCACTCAGGGACAGAGGCAGGAGGATCTCTGAGTTTGAGGCCAGCCTGGTCTACAGAGTGAGTTTCTAAGATAGCCTGGGCTACACAGTGAAACCCAAACAACAATAGAAACAAAAACAAAAGCCAACAACTCCTTCAAAACATGACAAAACCCTTTTTATATTTATGTATTTACTTATTAAGTGTGCACCCACACCCCATACCATATCACAAGTGTAGAGGTCAGAGGACCACATTCAGGAGTTGGTTCTCTTCTTCTACCTTGAAGGACCCAGGAATTGAACTCAGATTATCTGTCTTTTCCTGCTGAGCCACTCCAACATCCCCTTTATCAGCCTTTTTAAATTTTTCAATATTTCTTTTAAGAAAAGATTTATTTAGTATGTATAGAGTGTTCTGCCTACGTGTATGTCTACACACCAGAAAAGAGCAACCAGATCTCATTATAAGCCACTAAGCAGTTGCTGGGAATTGAACTCAGGACCTCAAGAAAAGCAGCCAGTTTTCTTAACCTCTAAGTCATCTCTCCAGCCCTGAGGTTTTTATTTTTTCAACAAAAAACCCTGTAATGTCCATGCCTGTACAAGAAGACTCAGTTGAATGGAGAGAATGGGAGGCCCTGGGCTTCTGTGACCCAACTTTTTGGTCCTTACTAGCAGTGTGAGTTTAGGCAGCCACACTCTGCTCTGTGACTGCTTCCATAATCAGTATGCTCTGTCTAGAAACTCTAGCTCAGACCCCATGAGCCAGACACTAACAGTGCCTCAGGGTAAGATGAGAGATGTACAGGACAGGCTCATGCCAGTACTGGGCACACAGTGGGAAGTACTAGGCACACAGCGTGACCTCCAGAGAAGACCCTGAGAAGCTGCAGAGGCAGTGACTTCTCAGAGGCGGCAGCCCTACCTCTTGTGCTTAGTCAAGTGTGGTTCTCACCTTCCCAATGCTGCGACCCTTGCATACAGTTCCTCATGGCTGCTGAATTGCCTTTTGCAGGGAAAGACCAGCAGCTATTCCTATAGAAATCCGGAGTATAGATGACACCTCAAACTTTGATGACTTCCCTGAGTCTGATATCTTACAGCCAGGTAAGAAGTTCACAAGCATACCCACACTGCAGTCACCCGTGAGGTGATGGGCGCGTCACCAGTGAAACCCTTTGCCCTTAGTTGCCTTTTTTCTCTTTCTAGTGCCGAATACCACAGAGCCCGACTACAAATCCAAAGACTGGGTTTTTCTCAATTACACCTACAAAAGGTTTGAAGGGCTGACCCAGAGAGGCTCCATTCCTACATACATGAAAGCTGGGAAGTTATGATGATCACAGTCGCCCATAGCCAGGAGAACTCAGGTAGCTGCATCCGCAGGCTGGCTCGGCATCAGCACCAGGAGCTCTGGGACAGTGCTGCTCTCCAGCCAGAGGAACGACTACAGCTTGGGAATCTGAGGCTGCTATGGCTATGGGAATTGCTCAGCTTTTTTTTTTCTTTTTCTTTTTTTTTGTATTAACTTTATTATACAAAGGTACTGGAACAAAAGAAACAGACATTCCCTCCTAACTGCACTGCCTACGTGCATGTTGAGAGGTCCATCCTGCCCATGTGCTGCGCTTCCGATTGCAACACTAATCCAGCCAGAACTGCATTGCACTGACGGCACCATGACAGCCTGAGGTTGCTCTCAGTGTCCCTGCTTCACTGCAGAGCCCGTGGGTCTAGAATCAGTGAAAAGCCATCTTCTGTAGCTGCTGTTAGTAGAACATTTGCCCTGTTGGTTTGGACATTGTGGGCTCTACATGAAGACAGTTTCTGTACCGGCTCCAAGGAACTTAAGGACGCTGACTTCAACGACATTAGAATTTCCTGTCAGGCTCTCACGCAGACCCTGTGATAGGGAAGATGAGCTTCTGTTAGGGTGAGGGCATTTCTCACCTTCGCTCCGGCATCTCCAAGGCTGACGGTGCTGAGAGATTGTGACTTGACGACTGATGTGCACACATGGAGATGGACCTGAATGATTGTCAGCTACTCACTTTTAACAATGCTGTAGCATTGTTTTAGTTTGAGGATGGTGAGCTGAGTTTCAGAAATGACCATGAAAGCTGCTTGTAGAACCTAGTATGTTTTTATTAAACTATTTTTTTTAATGTCAAACTTCTGATCAGTCAATGGACACTGTGGAGAGCAGAGTGTGGCTCACTGTGGCTTTCTGCAGAGGTGGTACTTGTCCAGCTGGTGACCCTTTGTTCCCTTGATTGCACTAGTGCCATTGTTTTCCAATGAACCAAAGATCCTGAACAGTGGCTGTCAGCAGGGAGTGGAGCTCCGGCTTTACAGGGGAGCTGCGCTCCCTTGACAGAGGCCAGCCCTGTTCACTGTTAGCTCATCACTGTGGTTAAAGCCCATTATGAAATACAGGAAGTGGGTGCTGGCTGGGAGGGTGTGACTGGAGACTGGGCAGAAAAGTCAGCATCAGATTCTTGGGGTGTTTCCCTAAGGATTACATCATCTTTTCTTGCTTAGCATTTTGATTCTGAAACAACTTTCTGAGGAGATGTAGTTTTGTGAGTTGTAGTTGTAGTAACTTCTCAGGGAATGGCTAATGTTTATCATCTATGATTGATATAGTGAGACTTTATGGGAGGAATGCTTCTCCTGAGGGCACTGAGCAATGCCTTGTGACCCCTCTTTCATCAAGGCCATCAGCTCCTGATTTATTTTGGTGAGTCCTTTAAGGCCCCCCCCATTTTGCTGTTGAGTCTGGTAATCAACACCACTTGTTATCTACTGGCTCAGCTGTAGCCTGATCAATCCTATGCCAAGTATTTGGAGAAAGCACTGAAAATGGTAGATAAGCCTCCCTGACTTTAGCTGCCTTAATATCTGCAGGGTATATGAGCTTCTCCAAGTAGTCTGTCTCAAGGGTACTTAAGCAGCAGAGACCCCTGAATATAGGGATTCTACCTTTTCTTTTAGAATGGGACTTTTCTAGTGTGAGTGTCTAGGTTGGATAGGAGACCTTGCCAAATTCTCTAGCTCAGGTGTGATAACTACCTAACTATCGTAGGGTGGGTGTTGTCAATCCAGGTAACTGGGGTAGTTTGAGATTAGTGTACAGGAGAATTACCAAACTTATGTTTCCATGATGTAGGGACAGAGCACTTTGTCTGATCTCTCTGTTGTGGTTGTAAAAGCTGTGAGAGGCAGGTTTCCTGGTGGTGGAGAGGCATTTTGGGAAGTTTGCTTTGCAGCATTAACATGGCTGCCCACTTTTCAGGAATTTCTTGTGGAAGCGTTCCCTAAGCTAGTGTAAGGCCCCTAAAGACTGTCTGCCTGTTGAAGCAAAAATACGAGGCATGGTGCAAATTGTGCAAATAATTTGCAGAGATCCTCTGATACTGACTTTTTCCCATTATACACTTCCCATATTTTAGGTAAATAATGTAATTTAAGTGATAAAACCCTATCTTAATCAACTGGGCATAGTGACATTTTCTCTTAATCTCTATTTTGAGTCTAGGAAGTTTTATTATAAACGGTGGTTTGGGTTTTTCTAAAGATACAGAAAATGTGTATAATCCAGATGTATTGGTTTCCTGATTGAGTAGAGACTTGTACTTTTTCATTAAAACCTTTGTGTTGAAGCAGTTGTTCACAGCTAAGTCTGGAGATGTATGAAACCTGGGCTGTCCAAAGTAAGTTGTGACCACTTAACCACCGATCAGCTGTGTGGTGAAAGTGCCAGCTATGGAATATTAAATGCGTTCTTTGGCTGCTAAGGCTTAAGATAGGGCTCCTTTATTTCCGTATCAGCATAGCTCTTAAACACATGCATAGCTCTGTACAAGCTGTACATTTTAAAATATCTTGAAGCACAGTTTGTTTTGGTGTTGAGAATCTAGTCCACCAGTCAGTCTCTGACAGCAGGAGAGATAGCTAGCCACCTACCTATCTTTTGGCAGTCTACAAGTAAGTTACTTGAGGGTCAGAAAAGGGTCCTGGCACATCCTCTCTTTGAATTGTTAAAATTTGGAAAATTCAAAAGCAACTGTTTTGCTATGATCATGATTATTTCTCATTTTATTTCAAAATTATTTTCTCTGTAGAAGTGCACTTATTTCTGAAAAATCTTAAGCCAACACTTAATAAATATGAGACACTTGAGACTACTAGAAATATTTTAGATTTTTATTACAAAATGTGAGGAGATGAAGGAATAAAGTAATAGAAGTGTATTGTAGTTTTTGGGGGGGTTTTGTTTGTTTTTTTTTTTAAGCAATATAATCCAGCAGTTGTCCAGAACCATCAGGCTTCTGAGCCCATCCAGCGTTTCGAAGACTGTTGGGCAGGGGCATTGAGGGCCTCTTCATTCACGGCACAACGAGAATAAAGCCACGTTTACAAAGCTCTGTTGGTGGGGTGTTTGTTTTGTTTGTTGTTGGGTTTCAGGTTGGTGTTATCCAAAACTTAAGTGCTATATTGTTAGTAAAATTACCAAATAGCTATTACACCTGAAGATCACATCACAAAAAGATTAAAGTATTTGAAGTTTTGAATTAAGATAGTTGAACCAAGTTTAGGTTTAAAATTATTTGGATCCATAACTGGAAACATACACCCTTGTAAGTTGTCATTTTAGGTAATTGCTGGTCTTAGGTCTTATGCAGCCCCTCCAGTGAGTCAGAACATGAAAGCATCTGTAAACTAAAGGAACTCATAAGGGTTCAGAGATAGGATTGACTCAGCTACCACCCACTGTGTCCCTTCCTTTGGAGGCCACAACCAGGACTTGGCAGAGAGAGCCAGGCAAAATCCCCTGGACCTCAACAGCACCCCCCCAGCCTAGTTATACTCTGGTGTCCCCAGCATGTATCAATGATGCTGTGATAAGAACAGTGGGAACACAAGGTTGGAATTTGAAGAGAGCAAACTTGGAAGCTCTTAAATCCAACTCTCAGAAATGTCTAGTGAAGCAACTTACATTCACAAGCATATTTTTACTTACACGATGTAGTGTCTTAAAACTGTTCTGTAAAGAAATGGAGTCTCCAGAACACAGCTTGTTGCCCTGGCGCTCCACACCAGTACCTCTCCCCAAAGCATGGAGCATCATACTCCATCAGATCATCTCCTTATGCTTCCAGAACCTCATAGGGATACAAGAGTGAGATGACAGAATTGTCATGTGGGATAATAATGAGTGCAGGTGACACAGGAAGGTAAAAGTGGTTTCACACGGTCTCTTTCAGGGTAGTCAGTTTAGCCGCACAAAAACATGAAGTATGGGAATCCTTCCGTTGTATTAACTTCTGTCATTCATGTTGCTTTGTCCTTGGTCAGAGAGGGAGAGAGCATGAGCTAGCAAGCTAGATGGCTATAGAGACTGAAGTTGTTTAGAGAACCTTGCTCAGCTGAAGAGAACTGAGCAGTTAAGAGTGACTACTGCTCCTATAGAGGACTTGAATTTGGGTCTTAGTACCCATGCCAGGTGGCTCACAATCACCTGGAAACTCTAGCTCCAGGGGGATCAGGTGACTCCGATAGGCACATGTACAAATATAGATACAATAAAAATAAAATTGAGAGTAAAGAAAATAATGAGCCGGGCATGGTGGCGCAGGCCTTTAATCCCAGCACTCGGGAGGCAGAGGCAGGCAGATTTCTGAGTTCAAGGCCAGCCTGGTTTACAAAGTGAGTTCCAGGACAGCCAGGGCTACACAGAGAAACCCTGTCTCAAAAAACCAAAATAAATAAAATAATAAAACATGAGTCAGAAAGTACGCCCTCCCCTCACCCTGTTACTGGCTGTGATTGTATCAACTTCTAATTAAATGGTATCTAGCCAGTGGTTGACTTAAATCAGGATTTAGGTCTGTAGTACCAGGGTCGATCTCACTGTACGTCTGTGGATACCTAAAACCAAATAAGTGTTCTTCCAAGAATCTTCAGTTAATCAAAAGGCCCTAGAAACAAGTGTGCTCTAGACACTTGCAAGCGTGGTCTGGGCTATACAGTGAGACCCCCATCTCGAAGAAGGAGAAAAAAACCCTGCCTTTAAGTCTGTCTTGATTGGTGAGCTGCAGGCTATTTCTTATCCTTCCTGACCCACCTTTAAGATGAACATTGAGACCCACTGTGCAGGGTGCTAGACCTCAGGTTCCTTGTGCTCTGAGAAGTTCCCAGAGCTAATCATATCTGTTGTGCTTCTGGCTGCCAGCTGCTGCTCTTTAGGGCTCATGCCCTCTAAAACGGTTATAAGGAACTAGAGTCCCCCACTTCATTCTTCAACCCAGCCAAGGGTGGGTGGTCCAACTACTGTGGACTCAGGTCCTCTGTCTAAAGAGAGGGTACTCCTAACCTTTGAAAAAAATTAACTGTGTCTTAATCAGGAGCTGTGGTTAGATTTGGAGACTTTTGAGAGGCCACTGGTAGACTCACCAAAAGTATGTGACATGTTTCTTTTTTTCTTTTCTTTTTTTTTTTTTTTTTTTGTTTGTTTTTTGAGACAGGGTTTCTCTGTATAGCTCTGGCTGTTCTAGAACTCACTCTGTAGACCAGGCTGGCCTCGAACTCAGAAATCCGCCTGCCTCTACCTCCCAAGTGGTGGAATTAAAGGCGTGCGCCACCACGCCCGGCTATGTGACATGTTTCTTATTGGTTATTGCGGGAACAACTTGAATAACGTAATGGGCCACGTGCAATAGGAGCAGAACAGAGCTTCACTGAGCAGAGTGCACAGGAAGTGCTGGGTGGCCTTACTCTGTAACCAAGACCACTTTCAAAACATGTTTGGCTTTTAGTAAAAACAATTCCAAAAACATTGAAGATAGAATGAAGCTTTGCTGAAGTTGTTTAGGTTAGCAAGCAATGCAGGGCTCGCACTAACCAGAACACCCTAAATACCCATTTTAAAAGGACCCTACTCCAGTTCCTCTACGTCCCTCAGAGTCTCTCCCTCTCCCATGAACATACTTTGCTCCCAGTGTCTTCTCTGCCTCACCTCCCTGTCTTAGGCAAACTCAAACCCATCTTTTTATTCCAGAAGCCCATAGTGGGTCCGTCTATCTAGATCCTCTGAGGATTTGTGCTTTTATCTCCACACAACTCTATCCTTCACAAACCCACTGCGCAAGTCCAGGAGTCTTCCCCAGAATTTCTCTCCTGAACTTTTTCTGGAGGCAAAAGGCAAAGGTCATTTGAAGCATCATTAGTATAATCATTTGTATTCAACCTCTTGTGTTGGGAATTGGTTCTAATGCTTTGTTTAAATTTGGCTCCCAAAATCACACTTCCAGACCCGAGGGTCCCCGCCCGCAGCTGGCTTCAACTGAGAATAAAGAATTGCCCTATAGCTAGTGGCTGGACAGAAAGACAGGAGGGACTTTTAGATTTTTGGGGCAAGGGACAGAGAGGGAGGGGAGGAAGACTATTGCCATGACTTGAGGGAGAGGGATCAGATTTAAGAGCTGCAGGAGAGAAGTCATCCAGTGATGTAGGTGGAAAGGGAAAGTGGGCCACTGGGGTGGGGGGTGGGGGGGCTTCCCAGAAGGTAACAGGGCAGCAAAGATAAAACAGGTTTATACGATATTAAGCCAGTAATACAGGATGCTAGCTGTAGGGAGATTTAGAAATGTCCAGCCATTGAACTAGTCAAGGCATATCAAAATTAGCTGGCATATGTGTGTCTTTCATTCGCAAATCCAGAGAGCTCTTGGGCAGGTGCAGTGCTTGTTAGTGGTAGGCAAGAGCTCACTTTTTAAAATTAATTGGAGACTCCCAAATGAAATACATACACACCGTGATATAAGATTAGGATTTGGAGAGAATTGGCTTTTTAGCAGGCTACATATTTTGCCCAAGCCTCATGGGGATTTCTCCCCACAGAATGATACAAAGAGTTTGGGCTCAGAGGCTCTGGGATTCCTTGCTATGCAAAGAAAGAGGCTGGCTGCTCAGAGGCAGAGAGAGTCAGACACTGCCTGCTAATCAAAGGCTAGAGACAAATCTAATTTGATTTGTTTTTAAGGATAAAAGGGAATATAGCTTCTTCTTCAGGAAAACACCAAATGGCAGATGACGCCGCCGGTGCAGCGGGAGGACCCGGGGGCCCAGAATTAGGAGGCCGTGGCCGTGGTCGAGGTCGTGGGGCTCGTGGAGGTAAAGCTGAAGACAAGGAGTGGATCCCCGTCACCAAGCTGGGCCGCCTGGTTAAGGACATGAAGATCAAGTCCTTGGAGGAGATCTACCTGTTCTCCCTGCCCATTAAGGGGTCTGAGATCATTGACTTCTTCCTGGGAGCGTCCCTAAAGGATAGGTTCTGAAAATCATGCCAGTGCAGAAGCAGACTCGGGCTGGTCAGCGGACCAGGTTCAAGGCTTTCATCGCTATTGGGGACTACAGTGGTCTTGGTGTTAAGTGCTCCAAGGAGGTTGCCACTGCCATCCGAGGGGCCATCATCTTGGCCAAGCTTTCCATCGTCCATGTGCGGAGAGGCTACTGGGGGAACAAGATTGGCAAGCCCCACACTGTTCCATGCAAGGTGACAGGCCGCCGTGGCTCTGTGCTGGTGCGTCTCATCCCTGCCCCCAGAGGCACTGGCATTGTCTCTGCTCCTGTGCCCAAGAAGCTCCTGATGATGGCCGGTATAGATGACTGCTACACTTCAGCCAGAGGCTGCAATGCCACCCTGGGCAACTTTGTCAAGGCCACCTTTGATGCCATCTCCAATACTTACAGCTACCTGACCCCCGACCTCTGGAAAGAGACTGTCTTCACCAAGTCTCCTTATCAGGAATTCACTGATCATCTTGTGAAAACCCACACCAGAGTCTCTGTTCAGGGGACCCAGGCTCCAGCTGTGGCTACCACATAAGGGTTTTTATACAAGAAAAATAAACGAATTAAGTCTGCTAAAAAAAAAAAAGGGAATATAATGGTAATTGCTTAAATGTTCTTAAATATACATGGCATAAAGAATACTTTGAGGCTTTTGATCTTAAATTGTAAGTCAGAAGTCGAAGGTAAGTAGAATACACTTAGACAAGTAATAGAAACTTATGTTAATTCAAGTTTGTAGCCTCCCCCAGCCTTGAAGCAGGCTGATTCAGACCTTGCTGCCACTGAGAATGAGACCACCTGGGGTGGAGCCTTCGACCTAGATGGCACCTGCCACTGCTCTTCTCCAAGACAGTTGCTACCGCTGAGAGGCTGAACCTGTCTTCCTGGGATATTCCTGAGATAGCTGACAACCTGTGGACTTGGCGACCTAATGCTAACAGCTCTGACAGACTAGTGCTAACAACTTAGCAACAAAGCATCAAGAAGCCTGGTGTGGCAGGGGATGGGCTTTATAAGCACAGACTCTTAGTAAACATTGGGCCTTGATCAGAAATCTGTCTTGGTCTCTTCTCTCGGGGTTCTCTCCCATACAGCTCTGGCCTCCCACTCAGGAACCCAGTTAGTGTGGCCACAGGCAGCTACACAAGTTACATAAAGAGAATGGGGCACTTGTACCTATAGAGATAGTAATCTCTAGTAATTACTAGAGATAGTAATGGTGGCACATGCCTTTAATCCCAGCACTTGGGAGGCAGAGGCAGACAGATTTCTGAGTTCGAGGCCAGCCTGGTCTACAGAGTGAGTTCCAGGACAGCCAGGGCTACACAGAGAAACCCTGTCTCAAAAAAAAAAAAAAAAAAAGAGAGATAGTAATCTCTGTAGAAGGGAGGATTTAAGTATACTTACATAAATAAATGTTTGAGACTTTTGATCTTAAATTAGACGTTGAAAAGCAGGTGATAGGGAACCTAATCTATCTCAGACAGTAGAAATTTAGGCCTTGATCTCACTATTAAAAATTAATTGTGTAAGAACAAAACAGGAGATAGTGGAAGAACATTATCCCAACAGATAATATTTGTTTAGATTGTTTTAATTGCTTTGTTTTAACTATCAAAATGAAGATCATTATAAGCTCAATAGTATTTAAGATATTAAAAACCCTCTGGGAGAGAGGTTGAGCTACTAAATTCTATACCTTTAATGATTTCTGGCTACTGGACCAAGGTCATGCTATTTTGGGAGAGAGACTCTGTGTTGACAGGAAAGGAGAAAAAGCTTTGGACCCCTTCCAAAGTAATATGTATCAGATATGATAGGGGAAGACCCCCTGAAGATCTTAGCCACAGACAGAAAAGAAAATTTGAGAAAATCAAACAGCACAGGTAACTTGATCTGCTGATTCCTGGATAAGGAAACAGCCCAGTAACTAGCTTAGACATAAAAATATCTCTAGCCAAAACTTCAGCTAAATTTAGACAATAAATCTTGTTGATTATGGAACCCTTAAGATTCTTTGTGCCCTCCTTCATATGGCATGAATGAAGATTTATTGTAATTAGTTACTGATCAGATTAACTCATGAAAAGTCAGTTGTCTTTCACCTACTCAAACAAGGAGCAAAAATTCATCCTTAACTCATCTGTGCATCTTGCACAATCCATATGAATATTTAATAGTACTAATATTTTGGTTGTAAAATTCATATGTTACAGAATGTACAGCTTTGACAAGACTCATCCTCAGAGATGCTGAACTGACCTGCAGTTCCAAACCCCCTACCTCCTGAAGCTTTTTCCAAAGACATGCTTCCAAAACAGCTTCAGGAATAACTGACGATTCCAGATGGCCTCGTTTCATCTAACTTTTCAGATGGATCCAGTCAGAACTTCAGTCAAACCCTGAGCCTTCTAAGCATACAGAGACTGGTTAACAGATGCTAAAGCTGGCTTTCTTAAGTCTAAGCCAATTTTCTAATTTTCCTATCCCTCCCCACCCCTTTAAAGAATTTCTCATCACCCCTATTTAGCAGGGAGAAGTTGTGGAGGGCAGTCATCCGGATCCCTTAGGTGTGGGTGTCTGGTTATGGTTATTTTTACAAATTATAGATAGATTGTCATTTTAAGGGATAATTTGGGAATGGTCATAATTTTGAACAGAGAGAAAATAGATGGGATGGATTACTAAATTTATTCTTGAGCAAAGCACTATATAGCCATAATCTTACATTGGTAGAAATCTTTATAATTGATGAAAAATTATAAATTTATAATTTCTTACATTGGTACAGAATTTATATATTGATATAGAATTAATAAATTAATTTCTTATATTAATACAAAATTTGAAATTAATATTGTTACTCTTAGATAGACATTGTGCCTATGCAACTCATTTAAGAATACAAGGCTTAGACCCAGTCCTTCTAATAACTGCTATTACAAACTCTTTAGGATGATTAAGTAAGGCAAATTAAGGACCAAATAGTAAACTCATGGTTACATTAGATTCTGATCTAATTATATTAAGGTGCTTTCTACAATATTCAAATAGAAATAGCTAAGAATAGTCAACAGTTCAGATATATGTTATATAGGCAGACAGTCTCAAAAAACATCAGGAATCCACAGAATATGACATTTAATATTAATTCATTATTAAAGATCATTTGACTACAGACATTTCTGCTCCTGACAGTCCCCACTTCTTGGTTCAAAGAAGAAACTAGCATTAAAATCTCCACATGGAGTTGCTCCAAGCATGGCAGGATATCCACTGGACAAAAATTACCCTATCCATCTACAGTCAAAAAATACTGTACACAATGCAGGATAGTTGACAGCTCTGCCAAGACAGAGTAAACAAGTCTTTCATAATCCCTGCTTCATTTCAAGATGGTTCTGGGCCAGAAGGCTGAAGACAGATGCTCCGATGTTTTGAGGAATGGGGGACTGTCCAAGTAGTCAGCTGTATCTAACAGCTGAATAAGTTTTGAAAGCGATGTTTTGTGCTTCCTATATATTCAGGTAATAATTTGTTTTTGGATTTCTGATTGGGTTGAAGCTAATTATAGTTTCATAATCAAACTCAAGTTGCTTGCCATTGAGGAAGGTGATATAGAAAGGATGGTGTAGTCTCCCCTCCCCTAGCCTGAAACCTGCTTGCTCAGGGGTGGAGCTTCCTGCTCATTCGTTCTGCCACGCCCACTGCTGGAACCTGCGGAGCCACACACGTGCACCTTTCTACTGGACCAGAGATTATTCGGCGGGAATCGGGTCCCCTCCCCTTTCCTTCATAACTAGTGTCGTCGCAACAATAAAATTTGAGCCTTGATCAGAGTAACTGTCTTGGCTACATTCTTTTCTCTTGCCACCTAGCCCCTCTTCTCTTCCAGGTTTCCAAAATGCCTTTCCAGGCTAGAACCCAGGTTGTGGTCTGCTGGCCGGACACAACAATTGGCGCCCAACGTGGGGCTGAGAAACGGCAAAGGATTTTTGGAAGAGACGCTGCTGGTTCGGAGCTCCATAAAATAAAGGATAAGGGAAATTCATACCGGAGAAGGTATGGGCTAAGCTGAGACAGCGTTAAACCCGAGCGCTGGTTCACTTAGGTTCAGCAGTGAGGAGCTGGGTATCAGGCGGTAGGCCGGAGCTCTCCGAAGCTACATGAGGTGTGAGAAAAGAAAGGGTTTATTAAAAGGAATAGGCGGATTGCCCCAGTTAATAAAAGATGCATCATAAGGGAGGAAAATGTCCCAAAAAGCAGAGAGAAATATCTCTCTGGGCCTTATAGCAGGAGTACTCTGTTCCCTTTTGTGTCTTGTCTAATGTCCGGTGCACCAATCTGTTCTTGTGTTCAATTCATGTATGTTCGTGTCCAGTCTGTATGAATGAATGTTCTATGTTTTGTGTTGGATAATAAAGATGGTATAAAAAACTTTATCTGCAAAGCCGAGAGCTGCCACGTGTTTCATCCAGAAATCAGACACGTGGCGGGAGGGCCCCTGCTGGAAAAACTGTTCCTTTTAGGAAATAAAGGCGAGTGCACAGCCTCTTAAGTTTCAGAGTAAAAAAGCTAATAAATGGTTCATGATTAATGTGTTTGACAATGGTAAAGTGTTTTTTATTTTTATGGTTGTAGCTACAAAAATTATTATTCTCTGATTGGTCTAAATGTAACTGCTTCATTTGGTTCTTTTTTATTGGTAATGTGCTCTGAGTGTTTTCACAATCAGCTCATAAGTTGTTGGTTAAGATTAATAATTGTTACATTGCTACAGATGGTTAGTGTTAAATTTGATAACTCAAGTTTAGAGTCCTTCCGACACATGGCATAAGGCAGCCCAAGAGGCTGGGTCTCTAAAGATATTTCTAGTTTAGGTAATAATTAATGTGGTTCGTATCCTAAATAGTAAAATTTAAAATAAGATTTAAAGCAATGTCTCTTTATTAAAGCATTAAAGCTTGCTTTAATAGGTATTCATAGGTATTAATTGACATCCAAACTTCGTAATATGATAGTAATGCTTCTAATATTGATTTTAAAGATAATAAATTGTTTTAAACTTGGGTTTTGCTTTCCCAAGGTTACAGGTATTATCCTAACCTTGCACAAAAAACTTAAAAATTATGGTTAAAACTGCTATTGTTCCATTGACTGCAGCTTGCAGTTTGATTTCAAATTTAAGATCTTTAATTCACCTGTATACTGTAATTAAGATAATTACAAGAGTAATCATCTTATGAGAGCGCTCATACAGCTCACTTCATACAAAACTGTGACAGAGTTATCTAGTTATGTTTGTCTTTGTGAATAGATTAGACAAACAGTTTCGTTATAGTTGCTGCCTGGCAGGAAACTGCAGTACGGGCAATTTTTTCACAACACTAAAGTTGTGAAGAACGTTTTAACTGTAAGTCATCTTAAGAAAGAGTATCATAATTTAGAGGCGTAGACAGTTATATTGTTTCTCTAGAATCGGTCCTTATTACAGGAGGGCCAGGATGCTCAGATTAAAAAGTATTTTACGTTTGAGTCAATGCAGGGCTCTGGGCAGCCCCAGAGCGGCTTGTGGCCTTTCTTTTGTTTTGCAAACAGTGCCTGAGAAAGATTTTTCCCTGTGTTCAAGAGAAATTCTTTTTAACAATGTTGCAGATCTATTCAGATGTTTAAAATAATGCTTAAATTCAAAGAGTTTTGCTTCTAGTGAACTGTAATCACTAGAAAATTTTGCCTCTAGGTATGGCTAATGTAACTTTACATTATGTAAAAAAAAATCTTATTGTTTCTGCTTCTATACAAGAAGCCAAGAGTTTTAATCTTTCAGTGTATATTGTTTCCTAAGTGAAAAGTATTTTATTAACTAATGCTTCTTAAAGTTTACCTTAAATCCTTGCTCTCACCCAAAAGATTCAGAGACAATATCCTTTTATTACTTAGGGTTTTAGTTTACTACAAAAGTTTCTACAAAAAATAAAGCTTTTATAATTGTTATTAATTGGTAATTAAAAATTGGTTGTGCCCAAAACAATTCTTTGGCCAAAAAGAAAACATTATTGTAAAGTCATTTTTCTCATCCTCCCAGCCAATCGTTGGCCCACGTGGGCCCAACTAGCTTCTGTGGGGCGGAGTCTTAAGACACAGTTTTCCCTGTTCCAGCACAGATGATCTAGTTGTGTGCTGTAGATGGTGTTTTAAAATGCTAAACAATCAAACCTTAATTTGTATATTAATAGTCAATGCCATATCTCTAAACTCGCAATTGCTTAAATTGTTCATCCCTCAGATACTATTAATTCTCAAATTTACAATTGCTTATGCATATTTCTAGTTAATAAATAAATTATGCTCATGTGACTCTTAATAACTTTGCAAGCCTTCTAGTTACAACTGCTCCTTAAGAAAATTGATTAAAAGTGCAATTAGTCACTGCCCCTTTACAGCCATGTATTTAAAATATTTTGTCAACTAGTTATTAATTCAAAAGTTTAGGTATTATAAAATTTTAAAACTTTAACTTCTTAAAAGACAAAAAGAGAAAAATTGTATCCCCGTGCATACTATTTAGTGCATTCCCATGCACACTATTAAAGTCTTACCTTTATTTTCAAAATCTAATATTTTAATGTCAAAGAGTTTAATAAATGCTTTATAGTATCTTAAAGGGATCTACTTATTGGCTTATAGATTAATCCTAAAACAACTACCTTATTAGAAAAGGGAAAAACAGGTTTTCTCCACAAAACGCTGCAAAAACATATTAATTCGTGTGACGAGCTGGTAGGTAAGTTGACTCATGTCCTGATTAAATTGACTAAAAAACTAAATTAAATTCATGTTTTAGATCCATCCTTACTTGTCATTTTTCCAGTTTAGACTAGCTTCTAGCCTTTTAACTTTATGGCAATAGTACATTAGAGACTGTATATTCAGACTTAGTAAAATTAGTCATTTAATAGAGTCATAATGATTTTTCTCCTTTCTTCAGTGTGACCAGCCATTCTAACTCAATCTTAGACTGGTCCTAATATTCAGTCCAATGTTAGAAATTCCTATATTCTAAATTACCTAACAAGTTAATTCAGAGCACATCCCCCACTTCCCCTAGATCCCTAACCTCAAAAGGATTGCTGGCCTTACAGCTAGTGGAAAAAACTATTAAAGAGCAATTGGTCACTTAATACATTGGTAAAATAAAAGGACCCCCTGACTAACAAATAGAAGGGTCCAGATCCAGTTCTAATTTGGGGTAAGGACTCAGTTTGTGTTTTTTCACGAGATGAAGATAGAGCGCAGTGGCTGCCAGATAAATTAATTTGTTAGATAAACACAGATTCTAAATCTTCTAAAGTATCACCTTGAGGACTAAAATTCCTCTTTTGCTTAAAAGTCGGCTTGAGGACTCAGGCTCCAAAAAAAGCTACTCTCTGAGCCAGCTCCGGACAGGAGGCTGGAGACTAGCCTCAGCTTTACAATTTGCATTTGAATAAAGTACCTAGACTTCCCAGAAAGAAGTTCTGCTTTCCTACTTTCTCACTGTCTTTCAAGATTTTGTCTTTCAAGCAGGTAAATCAACATTCTCGAGGCAGACCAGCGGATGTGCATCCCCGCGCCCCTAGAGCACACAGGTGGCTGCTGTTATCTCCTTTCCAAGGACATTTCCAGCATGTGGCTTTCAGTCTGAGTTAAAAATTAGGTTTACCAAGAGGGCTAAAAAAGTAGATATTTCTATATTAATAAAGATTGGTTTTTATTTTGATAGACAGGCTTAGTCCCTTAGCTGACCTCTGGCTTTTCACCCTTGCTGTTACTGCAAGGTGTCCTTAGGCTGTGGAAAAAACAGGGATAAGGAGAAACGACTTCCAGCTCCTATTTTAGCCACAAATCGTGGTGTTACTAACGACATAATTCTTGCTTAGGCTTTGCTAATTCTGAGGTTGATAATTCTCCTTTAGGAGCTGCACAGCACTCAGAACTGTGCATACTGGTTTGTGATTGTACAAATTCAGTATGGGCATCGCTTGGTGCAGAGGTACTGCAAGGGAAGGTCCGGCTTGACCATTTCTGAGTTTCCTGTGAGATAAACCCGGTTTAAAAGAGGTTGGTATCATATTTTGGTTAAAAATAAAAAATATTTTCCGGCTCTGCCTCGCCTCCCCAAAAGATACCCAGAGCCACATGTGTGGGTCTTATCAATACCCACGGAAAAAATCGGGTCCATGTCCACCCAAGCCAAGGTTAAAAGCCCACTCATCTACGGATGAGAAAATCATTTGATCACCTCAGTTAAGCGTTGCCTTATTTAACTTAATCAATAGGGGAGAGAGAGATTGGAGACGTACTATTGAAAGGGCAAGCCCTTCACTGCCTCCCACCCAAATAAAAAAGCCAATTGGCCTTGTACTACAAGAGCCGGTCGAACTCCTTCTCCCTGTTTCCCACCTATCATCCAAAAAAGCGGAGAAATATCAACTTAGTGTTATTATAGTGTATTTCACATTTGTTCAGTCAAACTTAGCCAGAGTTCCAACGCCCTACTTAAAATTCAACTAGAAAGTTACCTACCAAGTACTAATTAGCATTATAAAGTCAGAGCCTACAGCTCCAGGCTTTTCAGTTAGTTGTTCACTAAGATAAGAAAGGACAGTCTTAGCCTTATACAGTTTACCATAAGAAAAGTTAAGGAATCCCATGAAAGCAAGTTTTTTCTTTAGCCCTAGATTCCAGGCAGAACTATTGAACATAGATAATTTTTCCCCCCTCAGGCCAGCTTTTTCTTTTTTTAAATTTTGTTAATAAAAGGGAGGAGATGTAGTCTCCCCTCCCCTAGCCTGAAACCTGCTTGCTCAGGGGTGGAGCTTCCTGCTCATTCGTTCTGCCACGCCCACTGCTGGAACCTGCGGAGCCACACACGTGCACCTTTCTACTGGACCAGAGATTATTCGGCGGGAATCGGGTCCCCTCCCCTTTCCTTCATAACTAGTGTCGCAACAATAAAATTTGAGCCTTGATCAGAGTAACTGTCTTGGCTACATTCTTTTCTCTTGCCACCTAGCCCCTCTTCTCTTCCAGGTTTCCAAAATGCCTTTCCAGGCTAAAACCCAGGTTGTGGTCTACTGGCAGATGCTCCGATGTTTTGAGGAATGGGGGACTGTCCAAGTAGTCAGCTGTATCTAACAGCTGAATAAGTTTTGAAAGCGATGTTTTGTGCTTCCTATATATTCAGGTAATAATTTGTTTTTGGATTTCTGATTGGGTTGAAGCTAATTATAGTTTCATAATCAAACTCAAGTTGCTTGCCATTGAGGAAGGTGATATAGAAAGGATGGTTTACAGGTGGCAATACAAGTTAAAGTCAAAACATAATTCAAGAATAGAATTGTAAACTCTTTAAGTCAGGATAAATAGTAGAGTATTTTAACTAATTGACAAATATGATGGACTGGATGTTAATTATATATCATAGTTTGTAATTTACATAATTGTTATAGTCATGCTCAATTTGTATGTAAGCAGTGAAGAGCCTTTTTAAAAATTAGACAGAAAAGGTGAGATGTTGGGAATTGGTTCTAATGTTTTGTCTTAATTTGGCTCCAAAAGTCACACTTCCAGACCTGAGGGTACCTGCCCCCAGCTGGCTTCAATTGATAATAAAGAATTGCCATATAGCCAGTGGCTGGGCAGAAAGACAGAGGAGAGACTTTTAGACTTTTCGGGCAAGGGACAGAGAGGGAGGGGAGGAAGAAGAGTATCGCCATAACTCAAGGGGAAGGGATCAGATTTAAGAGCTGCAGGAGAGAAGTCATCCAGCAATGTAGGTGGAAAGGGAAAGCGGCCCTGTGGGGTGTAGGGTGGGGAGGCTTCCCAGAAGGTAACAGGGCAGCAAAGATAAAACATAGATTTAGAAGGTGTTAAGCCAGGAATGCCAGAGGGTGTGCTAGCCGCAGGGAGGTTTAGAAATATCCAGCCATAGTCAAGGCAAATCAAATTTAGCTGGCGTATGTGTGTCTTTCATTCACAAATCCAGTGAGCTCCTGGGCAGGTGCAGCGCATGCATGGCCTGCTGGGTGCAAAAGTGGTTTAATAAATTCGCTGCCATGCTCTTGAAAGCTTGAAGTTGGATGTTTGTTATTTGTATGAATTTTGGAAAATATCTTAGGCTTGGCTGTGCTGTTGCTTGGCCCAGCTCTTGGGAAAGGCTCCGATCATGGTTGTGAAGCAGGCTCCTTCCCAGGTGGGCAAAAGAGCACTGGCTCTGCCTCAAAAACTGATCTTTCAGGACCTTTAGCGGTGAAACAAAATTACTGCCCACTTGGAATGAGTCAGGGTTCCCGTTACACAAAGCCATTCTTGGGCTCTGAGCTACAAAGGGACTGGTGTTGACCAGAACTCTTGTGAGTTGGGTTGCAAATCCATTTTATCAAAATTTCTCCAAGGAGAAAGTAAGAGAATTACTGGTTAGAAATAAGAAAGTGCCTTTCTATCTTTAAGACAGGCTCGCCTGTAACCCAGGCTAGCCTTGAACTCAGTGTCCAGCTGAAGACGGCCATGAGCTCCTGAGCATCTAGCTTTCAGTTCTGCAGAGCTGGGATAGCATATGTGCACCATCATGTGTTCATGGGGCTCTGGAGCTCAAACTACGTCCTTAGCCTTCCTTACACCCTCATCTTGGGGTTTGTTTGAGACAGTCTCAGCCCAGGCTGGCTTCCAAATGCACTTGAAGCCAAGGATAATCTCGACTACTGCTCAGTCCTTCTACCCTTACCTCCCAAATGCTAGGATAACGAGAGTGTAGCCTAGCTAATTAAAATAAATAATAAATAAACAAACAAACCCTTTACCTAGTAAAGCTTCCAGGCACAAAGAAACACAAGGAGGATGCTATTGATGGGTGGGGGAGGGGTACAAGAGGGAGAGCAGTTGCCCCAAGGGACCTGGCCCTGCTTGGGCCTACAGCTTCCTGCTTTCCTGGGGGAACTACATTCTTCTCTTTGTTTTCAGGCTTTGGGAGAAATGAGTCATCATTTCAGGGAAGAGACGTCCTCTGGTGATTCACACATAAGCTCATTGGTCACCGTGTAGGGTGCGAACTCTTGAGGATACCTGACCTATGATCTTTCTGTTATCTTTCTGCCAAAGTACTCATTTTTTATTTTATTTTTTAATTGGAGTGTATTCATTGCACATAGTACTGGGTTTCCTAAGGACATCGCCATCCAAGTATATAAATTACTTTGACCACAGTCTCCCTATTGCTCTCTCACCGATCCCTTCAGTCTCCTTTGTCCCTACAGACAGTTTCATTTTCTATATACGCTTCATAAAATCTAGGACTCACGATATTTTTCTGAGCCTGAGTTAATTCATTGCTATATCCACTCGGGTCTGTTCCCCTGGAAATGACATAATTCTGTTCATTGTGGCTGAATAAAAGTCCCTTGAGCGTACATACCTCGTTTACACGCTCACCTGTTGACAGAAATGTGTTGGTTACAAAGCTTAAGCTATGATCAGAGCGACGACACACATGGATGCTTCAGCGTCTCTGGATGAGTTGGCTTGGTGATAGCTGAGCCATTTAGATGATGTTTCAGTTTTTAAGGCTTCTCCATGCTGAGTTCCATAGACGCTAGACTGGTTAGGCTTTCAGCAGAACTGTGTCCTGTGTCCTTTGTCCAATCCTTCTGAGCCCATGTCTGCCATTCTGACTGACATGAAATCTCAGAGTAGTTTGAATTTGCATTTATGAACATGTGTTCCTGTTTCCCGGCCGTCTGTACTTCATGTTTTGAGAAATGACCATTTATTTCATTAGCCTACTTATTGACTGGGCTTTTTAAAAAAAGATGTATCTTTATGTTTGAATGTTTTGCCTGCATGCATGTATGTATGCCACAGGACCCTTGGAGGTCAGAAGGGAGTGACGGGTGCCCTGGAACTGGAAAAGAACCTGAGTCTCTGCAAGAGCAGCAAGTGTTCTTAACCACTGAGCCATCATCTCTCCAGCACCTTAAGTGAGTTTTTTCTTTCTTGGCATTTTCTTTGGGTTCTTGATGTAGTGTAAATAATAATCCTGTCAGATGTGTAGTTAGTAAAGACTTTGTTGAGGTTTGGTCGATTGGTTTGATTATACTAGATTGCAATATCAGTTTTTATCTATGCCATTTACTGGAGGGATTAGAGATAGGTGGGTTTGGAGTCACCCGGTTGGAGGAGGAAAGACAGGGGAAGGTGGAAGAACGGGAAGAGAAAGGAAGCTGCCATGAGAGGAGATGGGAGAGGAGATGGACCACAAGCACGTGGCCAGGAGAAACAGCAAGTATCCCGGGTACACCCCTGGGGAGGTAGCCAGGCCAGCAGTTAGAAGAGTAGATTAGGGGTGACCTCCCAGTAATTTTCAAAGCCAAATAAAATAACCATAGTTTGAGTCTCATTAATTTGTAAGCTATTTATTTGATAAGCTTACATTGCTTGCAATACAAGATTTCCTCCGGTTCTGCAGTGTTCATTTCTTAGACTTTCCCCGACTGAGAAAACAGAAGCGAATGGGTGGGTGTTCATTTATTTCTGGCGGTGGCTGAGGGAATGGCTGGGTGACAGAGGTAAGGGCAGCATTGTGCAGTCAGGACAGGGTAACTCTGCCTCGCTGCTGGAGTGGAACTTCGATCAAGCTCCTGTCCACGAGGCTTGGTCTCTCTCTCTCTGAACAACGGTCTGTCTAGAAAGCCAGAGTTTCGGGCGACCTGGGTGGATCTCCGAACTATGCACCAGAGCCGGTGAGCTCTTTCTGAGCTGTAGCTTATTAGCTTTCGGGGTTTTGAGTGGTTTTTGCGAGTGATAGGAACAGCAGCTTGGGAACCCATTTGCCACACTGTATTAACTAAGAAGGTCCACACCCTCTTGCCCTCTGGACCTAACAAAAAGAGTGTGCGACCCAGTCCTTGGAGATCCAGTGACTCCTGCCGAGTCCTGGCATTTCAGTCCTGTTGATTTATGTGGGCAGAGTGAGTGTAACTGAGGAATCCCCCTCGCGACCGTAGGATGAAGGGAGCTCCGGAGCTCCAAGGAGTCTTGGTTACATATGTGCCTAACTGTTACAGGAGTCCCTGGGGCGGTTGTAAAAAGAAAAGGGTCAGGACCACAGACCAGTCTTTCTTGCACCATGAAGGGTCTCCCCGTCCTCCACCTCTTGCTTTTCCTCTTGCCTTTCCAGCGCCACTGAGGGCGTTCCTCTTGGTTTAGGGCGGATCTCAACGCTGCTCCGCCAGCCTCTGCGCTTGGGGCTCTGCTGAGGCTCCGCCCGTGCGGGTGCCTTGTCCCTCCCCGGGCTGGCTAGGGCTGCCGGGCCTGCGGTGCCCAAGCCCTGTGCGCCCAGGCCGCATGCGGGGAGCCGCGGGGCTGCAGCTCCAGGTGAGTGGCTTGTCGAGACCCCGAAACTGTGTCGGGCGTCCTTAACAGCAAGCCAGTACCCCATTACAAGCTGGAGGAGGGGTCCCCGCATGTCTACACCAGGGTCTCATCTGATGGCTGTGGATCAAGGCGGTAGGTTCGCACAGCCCCAGCGCAGTTGTATCACCTCCGGGACCCAGTCCGGCGTGTGGGGTCCAGTCCCAGCTGCGTCCTACAGTGGGCGAGCTGCGGGTACAATCCAGAGTCTGCATACTCTACAGTTTGCTCCTCTCTGGAAGAAGCACCAGGATCCAGGGTGCTGCTGGAGGCCTCGTTGTGCTGCGTTCCAATGGCCAAGTCCAGGCCTGGGGAGTGCAGAGGCGCCCGCAAGCACCCTCTTATCACGGTCTCTCTGGGCTTGTGGTGGGAATGGGGAAGCAAACCTCTTATCTTCCGGGGCTGGGTATTTGAACCCAGGACTCCAGGCTAGTACTGTAATCTCTGCTCCTTTCATTTTGTGAGTCAAGTTGGGAGTTTTGCCTCACCTGTCCTTTCTGTTGCTCTCAGTGATAAACTGGGAGGTGTCTCCCTGGGAACATGGTGACCATTATTTCACAGAGGATAATCATAAAAAGCTGTTATTTACGGCAGGCAGAAGTCAGGAAGAAAAGAACACACCAATAAATAAAAGCAGGCATGGAAGTCAAGGTCACAGTTATTTTGATTAACAGACTAGCTGGCTGACTGAGATTGATGCTTGATTGATTGGTTGATTGATTGGTTGATTGGTTGATTGATTGATTAATTGATTGATTGATGTGTAGCCTTTGGCTAGCCTGTAACTTGCTGTACCACCAACTTAACCTGGACTTGCATCTGAAGAGCTGGCTACAGGTTTGTCTCAACTTTCTGGTGTAACTTTAATCAATGATGGGGAAATTTCTGCCTGTGACCTTTCAAGGGTTCCTGTGGTCTCCCTGCCTGCATGGTGCTCAAATCCATTTTGCTAAAAAGAAGGTCCCTTCTTGCTCTAAGCTCTGCTTCACTCTCTTCTGGGTGCCTCAGTTTCCTCCCTGTAAGATGGGGGTAATGACTACATAGGTCTCTGCATTCTGCAACTGTAAGGACTAATAAGCAAAACAAAATAAAATAAAAAAACCAAAAACCTTAGAACTTCTGGGCTGTTTGGAAGGTAGCCACACACACACACACACACACACACACACACACACACACACACACACACTAGGTGGGGCCAAACATAACTGCCTGCTCAGTTACCATTTTATGAGAGCAGCTTATGGATTAGACACTGATGCTGAGCCTGCTGCCCTGCCCAGCAGTTGAGCATCCTCTTGGAAGACGGTCCCAGAACCCTTGGAGCTAGAGGGAGGACCCTTCCAGAAAGCCACACACTGGCCAGAATCGCCTGCAGGGGCAGCTTCTTTAACAGCATCTCACCTCCTCCCCTTCTCAGCTGCTCATCTCTTCTGTGATGTTATTGGACCTAGCTCTTTTGAGTTGTCGTTTTTTGCAACGGTGGTGGCTTAAATTCATGCTCCTGACTCAGAAGGCATCCCAATCTGCTTTGCATAAACTGTTGTTCCTGGCCTGTGTGTCCTAGGCAGTTCCTTCCAGGAGTGCATCACACAAGCTAATCCAGGATGGGCTTGGGCCCTGACTTGCTCTGGTGTGGGGATCGAGTTCATTAGTCAGCCCAGAACCCTCTCGACATTATCAGGGACTCAGTGTTTGCCTATAAGGCCCAAAGGAAGCTGAGCCATCTGCCTGCCCTGAAGGTTTGCTTCCCTGTCCTGGTGTTCGCCAATCTGTCCCCTGTTCCTCCCAGCTTTCAGGATCTAGCTTCTCTGTAAAGTGGGGACAATGGGGGCATCTGCTTTATGGGATCTCTAGGATTAGGTGAGACTGAGATATATATTTAGGGGCTGGAGAGATGGATTGGTGGTTAAGAGCACTGCCTGTTCTTGCAAAGAGCTTGGGTTTGGTTCTCAGAAACCACATGGTGGCTCACAACTGCCTCTAACTCCAGATCCTGGCAGTTTGATGCCTTCTTCTGGCCTCTGTTAGCTTAGAAGGCACACATGTGGTACATATGCATACATACAGGCAAGACACACAATGTTGGGTGATATCTTCAGGTGTGTGTGTGTGTGTGTGTGTGTGTGTGTGTGTGTGTGTGTGTGTGTGTGTGTGGTGCTGCTGCTGCTGGAGATCAAGCCCAGGCAGGATCTTGTGCATGCCAAGCTCCTGCCTTACCACTGGGCTCCACCCCAAGGCCTGCGGAATCTTACCAGACTTGAGTCCTGGGCCACAGCCTCTTTTCTTTCCTATTTGTTTATGGTGGAGATCTGTTTAAGAAAACCATTGTTTATTAGCTGTGAGATTTTGGCCAAATTATTTAGCTTCTCTGAGCTCCATTTTCCTTCTTTATAAGATTGTGTTAAAGCTCTCAGACACTGCAGGTGGCAGGGCAGTTAAACAGGCAATGATTACAAACTGTGGGGACCATTCCAGCTTCCTCCCTGACCTCTGGGGATGTCATCTTTACCACAGAAACCCTTTCTGATTCCTATTTTCAAATTATGATGTTTTTGTCTTGGGAGCACCCTGTCTGCTTGTCACAAGTTGCATGTGTTGGTTTCATGGCTCCGCTTTCGGCATGCTGGTCCTAGGAGGGCAGCGTTGCTTCCTATCCACCCCTTCCACCTCTGATTCTATCTCTGGAGTAAGTGCCCAGTAGAAAGTGTAGCTCTTAAATGAATGAGGCTTTGCTAAAGTGTGCACAGGGCTGATTCATTCACGAAGCACCCATCAAGTTCACACTGTTGACTTGGCAAATAGACAGGTTCTGGTCAGAGGCAGCGGCAGCAGTACATGTCTGGGTGAGAGGTTACATTTATTACCTTTCTCCATACTCTAACTGAATATGTCATAGAAGCAACTCAGAAACAGGTCCATTCTGGCTCACAGTTCGAGGGGAGACAGGCTACCATGGTGGAGAAGGCATGGCAACAGAAGCGTGAGGCCAGTGGTCACCTGTGCCCACAGGAAACAGAGAACATTCAGGAAGCATGGCTGGGCTTTAAAATCTCAAGGCACCACCCCAGTGATCCAATGCTCCATCCAGGCTCCACCTCTGATCTTGCAACTTTCCAGAACATGGGAGATGGTTCACATTCAAACTGCAACAGAAATGGGCTTCAACGTTGCATTGTGCTAACAAAACAAAACAAAAAACAATAGGCCAACCACTGAGCATGAGCCGCCCCCCCCCAAAAAAAATAAGGGAGACATTGACTAGCTTATGAAGAGAGAACATTTCACCATCTGTGGGTGGGTATCTCTCGGAGAAGCAACAGGCACCTCTTTCAGGGGACAGAATAGGAACAAAGATGGAAAATGGCTGGTGACTGGAGTGTTTTTGCATTGTTGATTCATTGTATTGTTTGTATTCATTGATTTGAGCAGAACATGGGAAGGGAAGACCAGCTTTGCTGAAGTTGCCTTGCTGTGTGGTGTTGGACTTCTCCTGCAAAGTCTGGGGGACCCCCATATAAACGTTAGCCTAGAAAGTGCACTTGAAAGGCACAGATGTTTCCAAAATGAAACACACGTGCACCTTTTATTTTTTGGTTCCTGTTGGTAACAGCATTTTCCTCACTATGGGAGAGAGTAAGCTGTACCTGCCCACTGCGGGAGAGGGCCGGGAAGAAGAGCACTGCCTCTCACTACAGGCCGGAAGGGCAGCCCTGCCTCCTCCACACCCATCTTTTCTTCATCCTCTCTCATTTTCTGGAAAAGCAGCTGCTTATGACTTTCAAACTACTTCACATCCATCTTTCAAAAAGTGTGCTCAGAACTGTTTAGTCTGTCCCCGTGACCGTTTTGGGAAGCAAGTACTTGACCCTCTCTGTCTGTCCACATCACAGGCCATGTTAGCTCACGGTCGCCATCGCTTCTGCTTCCCAGTGTGGTTCTGTGGTCTGTGCACTCACCAGGAAAAGAACAAAACCCGAGCAAAAAAAATGCATGGTGTTCCAAGAGCCTTCTCTGTAGGGCAGAGCTGAGACCCTCTGCCTTGACTTCTAATGCACCTGTAGAGGGAAGGCTTGTCCAGGAGCAGCCCAAGGCAGTCAGTATGTGGGAGAAAAACACCTGGAAACCCTCATCTGCGATAACATGTTCCCGTATCAACTCAGTTGCGGACCAGAGGCTCTGTGACTTGTGGGTTACTTATGAGCGGTGGGTACGGTGAAATAATTGCATCTGTGATCGTAGCCTTCAGGAGGCAGGGGGATTACTACAAATTTGAGTCTAAACTAGGTTACATGGTGGTATCAGAGGTGACTCTGGGCTACCAGAGAGATCCTTTCTCAAACTGGAAACAAACAAAAAAGCTCCAAATGAGGGGGTGGTATTAATGAGCAGAGTCGTCTTCATCTAGTTTTAGCTGGAGGCTGTAAGGTGCCCTGTACCGCTGCACTCAGAGAAATGTTCAAGTTCTGGTGTCTTTCTGAGATACACAGATCTGGGCGCTGGGGAGAGGCTTGGCCAGTAAACGGCTTGAAAGCATGAGGACCTGAATTTTGATTCCCAGAACTCATAGGAGAGAAAGCCAGGCCTGATGAAAGGTGCTGAGGAGGCAGAAACAGGAGAATGCCAGGGGCTCCCCCAACCAGCCTGGTGGACTTGGTGAGTTTCAGGCCAGAGACACTGTCTCAAGAGGAGACAATGTCATCAGAGACTCCAACACACTATTGTACCTGAACACATATATACAAGACTCAGACCCCACCCATCCACCCACCCACCTTTTCTTCTTATTCAAAAGGGTCTCACTACATTTCTTGAGCTGTCCTGGAACTCATGATGTAGTCCAGCTTCACCCTGAACTTCAGATTCTCCTGACCCAGCCTCCTGAACACTGTGTCTACAGACGTTCACCACCACATCTGGCAGTACAGGTGCTTAGATGCAGCTGACATTGATGGAATACTCTAAAGATCGATGTCTAATGGGATGGAAGATTGTCAGGGCCCAGGGGATGCTCTGATGAAATATTAAACGTGAGCCCCCAGGTCAGCTTTTACTCTCTGAATGTGTACCAGCTCCCTGATTGGAGAATTAAACTTCCTGCCTGAGTTTACATGGCAGCCAGAGGCCAGCAGTCCTTGCATTACCATGGAGACACACAGGACTGAGCTCTAACCAGCGACCACTTCTTTAATGGGTTTCCTAGGCAATGACACTGACTTACTGAAGAGAGACAAGACCCAGGCATTAGCACTCCTGGCTTGTCACTTCTTCAAAGATTTTTTAAAATTAGTTTACTTATTTGTGCATGTGCATGTGTGTGTGCACATGTGAGTGTGCATGCCGAGGCAGACTTGTGGAGGTCAGAGGATAACATTTGAGAGACAATTTTCTCTGCCCACTGATGGTTCAAGGGATGAAACTTGAGTCTCAGGCTGGAGCGGCAGGTGCTTTTGCGCCCTGGGTCATCTATCTGGCCCTTATTGCTTCTATTACACAATCATCACAGATACCTCTGGGACATGTGACAGGAAGCAAAATGGCTGATGGAGGGGAATGGTATCAAATCCACATCTCAGAATTTAAAATGCCGTGAGGGTAAGCTATTCAGAGAAAGTTAGAAATGACTTGTTTCTGATTTCTCTAGAGGCTGACAGCAATTTTAGATTCTGGGAATCATTGTCAGGTAACAGTGGTATTAAGGGTATAAATTATAGGGTTATTTTATTGCTTTTAAAGTATTTATTTGCTGTGTTTGGTTACATAAGCCTACAACCACACACCTGCAGTCGCAGGACTCAGGAAGCTGAGGCAGGAGGATTTCAAGCTCATGGCCAAGGTCAGGTTTCAATACAACACAAGTTCTTGTTTCAAAACAAAGCAAAAGAAAACGGAAACCAAAAATAACCTCCTCCAAAACAGCGCACACGCTCACACATACACAGCACACACATGCACACACACACACACATACACATGCACACAAACACATACACACACACTGACACCCACAGGCACACACACCCATGCACGAACACACACACTCACACACACATATTCACACACACTTGCATACACACATGCACACACCCCCACATGCACACACACATACACTCACACACACTCAAGCACACACATACACACGCACACTCACACACACACACCTCATACACACACGCACACACACATACACACACTCACACACACTCTCTTCATATTGTCTTAGATGGTGGTTTCCTTTTTTTCTTTTTCGATTCCTTTATATTGCTACAATAATTGACACTTTTTGAAAAGACATGCAGATGATTTCTGAGCACTGGTGAGTCTCTCTTCTGCCTCTGAAGCATGGCAGAGCTGTCTTCCTTGGGTGGCCACTGGAGCCTACCCACTAACGTTAATTATTCAATGGCCGCATATTGTCTTCTGTTTGCTCAGAACCTGAGGGAACTGTATTGGTAGGGCTGGATGTCTTGCGTGAGTGAAGGAGGGGCTCTCATTTAACTCTGAGAGCTGCCCAGGCCCTTTGGAAAACCCTGCCACAGCCTTGGTGGAGCCCAGCAGGTCTGGAACCGGTTGGAGGAGGCTCTGAAGTTCTGAAGAACTGCTTTGTCTTGTTCTTGTCTATTCTGGGATTGGGGGGGGGGCAGCATTTTCTGAAAGTCATCATCAGAGACATTCTCTGGGCTGTGTCACTTTGGCTATATAGTCTGCATCATGGCTGAGTGGTTTCTTGTTCCTCGGTTTCCTTACAGCCACCTCCGGCGCTTGCCCCTGCATCTTCCCTTCAGTGTATGGACCTCAGCTGTGGTTTACTTCTTTCTGTGTGAGTTCTGAGAACACCTTCCGCTCTATAACTCACAGGCTCTGCAGCAGGTAATAATGGGTTTTATTCTGTGGTCCAGATGCGTAGATAAGGAGCTGAGAACTTAGGCGCATAAGCCTTCCAACACCGCCATTTCTGTGCGCTGCTGGTGTCTGAGGAGTGGGGTGCTGGCCTTCGTGGCTTTGAGGGATTCGGAATTCTCTCACCTAACAACTGAATGGTGTTGTCAGGTTCGAGTGTCAGCCAGAGGAGCAGAGAGTCAGAATACAAAGCAGTCTGGAAGCTCAGGGTGGGCTGTCAGCAGGCAGGCCGGGGGTCTCTGCCGCAGCTGTCCACCAGCAGTGTTTTCTCTAGGAAGAAGCCTCAGCTATGTCTCAGGCCCTTCGATGGATTAGGTCTGCTTGGGAGCGTTTCCTTGCCCGATGGTATCCCAACAGTGGGAACCAGTCACCTCTCGGCTGGCTCGTCAGAGGCAGTGAGCCCCTGTGGGTTGATTTAGGAGAGACTAAGGCTGGCAAACTGATCTATGCAGGGTCTGCTAAGCCTGCTTAGGGAAGACTGAGTTACACAAAGCTTGAGGTGGTGCTCTAACCAGGCTTGTAGGGAACCGCAGGAAGGAAAATGTTCCGCCTCTAACGCAACTGAGGTTGCTGAGAAAGGTCTCCGTGAAGATTTGCCAGGAAGCCACCAGTTAGGTTCCCGTCCCATAACAAAACAATCAGGCATTGTACAGGCCACAGGGCAGGATGGCGGGTTTGGTCTCCTCGGAAGCGCTGACCAACTCTGCACATGAAGCTCCCTGGTGGGTTTCTGATCTCACTGGCTCATGAGAGGCTTGCACACTGTGCTGGTGCTGTGGTGGATCGGGAGGAAGAGAAGATCCAAACCGCTAAGATATGAAATGAGTGAGGGAGATTCCCAGCCATGTCCTCTGTGACGATCAATACCTAAGCCGCTGCCCAAGTGAGGGTCTGCCCTCTACATCTCCCCACCTGATCTTGTCTCCAAGATGTGACAGCTGAACTTTGACAGGCACAGAGCCTGATTCTGACTTTTCCTTTGGTCCTGTGGTTTATCTGAGGATGCTAGAGGATCTGAGCTCATAGATGATTGGCAAGTGGGACCTCCTGTGGCCCAGCCTTGCTTCAAACCTGCCCTCCCGTGCCTCTCCCTCCTGAGTGCTGGGGCTAGAGTTTTGCATGTCACACTTAGCCATTGTGGATGAATTGTTGGGGTCTTTAGTGTGCATCTCTGGTATTCCAGGGTCAGTCAAAGGGATGCATGCTGGTTCAGGGACAGTGTGTCCCATGGTCCTTGATACTGTGTTCCAGATTGCCTTCCAAAAATTTACAATTTTTATTCCTCTCAAAGTCACGGGAACTGATGTGGCTGGTTCCCGTCCTCCCTAAGGCACCTTGGTCTGTCTTTTTCAGTGTTAACTGATTGATGGGTATTACCATGATATAAAACCTATGTCTGGTTTTGTTGTGGGTTTTTGGGGTACCGAGGGTGGAATCTGTGTGCTAGGTAAGCGCTCCACACTGAGCTACACCCCTGGTGTTATGTTGTTGGAGTTCACCAAAAGACCCTCACTCACAAAGACCACAGAGACTGAGATTGCTGCAAACCGCAAGAGTTTTTTTTTTTTCAAACTATCCAACTCGTTGCCTACCCCACCCCACCCCAGCACACAGGCAAGAGGAGAGACCCCAAACAAACAAAGAACACACTTTTTATACCTTGTAAGGGGTAGATTTAGGCAACAAGGCTAGCTGGCTTATTTTAATTGGTGTATCAAGTAACCCTTTCAGGCATTGATTGGTTTGCATGGGGTGATGACCTTTGGCCTAGTCCCTCACTCTGCCTGCCCTTATGGTTTTTCTCAGCATTGTTTAGTCGGCCAGCTTCCTTATCTGGCTCTGCATTTGGCCTGCTAGTACAGTTTGGAAAGTCCCTTCAGAGGGGGAAGGGGCTGGGTGGTCTTGAATTTATTTTGGATTCT